>NC_143090.1:11685440-12022529 GCF_061535455.1 Colias philodice | reverse complement strand
GAGGAGCTCCCTATCGAGGCTACCAAGTGCCCAGCGCGGACGACAATCGCCAGGGGGGAATTGACTGGGAGCCGTCGAGGGCGTGGAGACGCTAAACCGGATATAACGGTGATCCGAGAGCGTCTCCACGTCCAAAAGAACCCTCCAGTCTTGTATACGACGAGCGAGAGGGGGGCTCGCAAACGTGACATCTACAATGGATCCACCCCTCTGCCGAACACACGTTAATTCTGCTCCACGGTTAACAACCGTCAGTCCCGACGCAACTGCCCAGTCAGCGAGTGTCGAGCCACGTATATCACTTGCCACGCAGCCCCAAGACACCGACTTGGCGTTCAGGTCCCCGGCCAGAAGTACAGATTGAGGTTGTGCGAAGTCTAGCAGATCCCTCAGCTCAACCAAGAACTGCTCGAAATCGGCGAGGCAGCGGTTCGGCGAGAAGTACGCCCCCACAACGGTGAAGCCATTGACAACCGCCGAGACGCATCCCCGTCGCCTTATGATTTGCTCAAGCTGTGTGTCGCCTTGAGCAACCAGCGCCACCAAGCCGTCCAGATCGCCCACCCAGTTATGCCGGGGGGGCAGATTGTATGGCTCAGATACTACCGCCACGTCAATCTCCCACTCTGCCAGACTCTGATGTAAAAGGTCCTGGGCCCTGGCACAGTGGTTGATGTTGGCCTGTAGGAAGCGCAGTGGGGCCATTACTGCGTTTCCATGGCTACCTCCGTTTGCGGTACCTCATCAGGCACCGGAGCAGAGCGTGATGGCGTTGGAGCGCCATCTTGCTTCCGCATTCCACCTCTTTTAGGCTTCGGGGCCTTACAGGCTGCGCTTCCAAGCCGATGCTCAGCCGGTAGCTTTGCCTCCGTGCATAGGGCGCAGCGAGCGGAGGCGGCATCGCATCCACCAGCTTTATGGCCTGTTTCACTGCAGCGGAAGCAAGTGGCACTCCTGTCCGTCGGCGAGGAGCACGTGGCGCTGACATGGCCCACCTCCAGGCAGCGGTAACAGCGCAGGGGCTTCTGCTCGGTGAGAGAGACTTTCGCCGAAGCCCACCCAACCATTACGCGCCCCGCCTGCGCCAGCTTCTTCGCCGCAGTCACCGGGCAACTAACCCAGGCTGATACAGCACCTCGGGGGCCCGTGCGCAGGCCACCACACTTCACATGCTCCGCGGTACACTCCCCTGCGCGCGACACCGCAGCCGCAATGTCCTCGACTGTGGCCGAGTCATCCAGGCCAGTGATTCGCAAGTCTGCGCACTTGACCGGCCTGGACACCTTAACGTTATCCTCACCGAGGACCTCCCGCAATTTGGCGGCAAGGGAGTCCGCTTCCTTGGTGCTGGAAGCACCGGGGATCTCAAGTATCCTGGCACCAGTGACAGCGCGCTTAAAACGCATTGCACTGATGCCAATTTCGGCGAGGTCTATTCCACGCCGCGCCTCCGTCAAAACACCGGCGTAGGTTACGCCACGCTCCTTCGCACTCGGCTGCAGGGTAAGGACGACAGCCGAGGAATTCGGAGCGTGGAGCTTTCGCGACTTCTTCTTGCGGGACTTAGCCGCAGGCTTCTTCCCTTTCCTTTTATTTTCTTTTCCTCGCTTTCCGACCACAGTCCACTCTCCGTCCTTTGACGGCTGCTGCGGGGGGCCGGATGACGTGGCCAGCGTATCTTTTCTGGGGGGCTTTGAACCCGCCGGATCAGGCTGCACGGGGACCCTTTCCTTCCCCTTCGCCAATTTCTTTTTCCTCTTCTTCGAGGTTGCCTCGATCTCCAAAGCTGGGACCGCCGTCTGCTTCGCGGTTTTCTTAATTGCGGGCCCAGACACCGATCTACCCGGTTGCGATGAAGCCGCAACACCTGCATATGTCCTCGCCTTTGATGGAGGGGGCGGTGCGAGGTCATCAGCCATCACTTGTTCAGCCGCCTTTGCCGCTTTCCTGCTATCTGCCGCCAGCGGAGGTCTTATGCGCTTTTCCGGCAGCAGACGCTCCTCTAGAGCCTCAAATCTCGCGTTAATCATTGCTCCGACCTGGCGCAAGATATCCGAATCTTGGGGCTGAGCATGCAGCGACGAGCCCTGAGAGGCCTTCACCTCTTGGAGTTCCCTTTTCAGGGAGTCGAGCTCCGCCTGTAGGCGGGAATTGGCTGCCTGCAGCAATCTCGTCTCCTCAGAGACAGTGTGTTTCTCTAGTAGAGCTACCGACTGCTCAATGTCATCGTGGGCCAATTTCAAGGCCTTTTTGAAAGTGCCCTTGAGATTTGATGACTTGGTCATCACCTTCAGGATTGCAGCCAGGTCATCGGCAATGCGGCGACTGAGAGCCTCGGACGTGTTTGTCTTTGCTGGAATGGGAGGGAGAGGAGCGCTAGCTTGCGCCACTTCAATGCGCTCGGCGCACTCAGCAACCTCCTTCTCAGCCTGCGCTTCCAACTCCCTCTTACGCAACCTCGTCATATCGAATGTGGCCTCGCGCCGAGTGGCGCTTGAACCCGATGGGCGGCCCTTCCCTCTTTTTGAGGTGGTCTTAATAAATGGGGATGTAAAAACCCCTGTGCCATCTTCCGTGTCGGAACCAGAACAGCTGGTGTCCAGCGTCCGCTTCCGCCACAGCCTGTCTTTTCCATCCATTTCTATGATGCTGTTGGCAGAGCTGGAGCTTGAACGCAGCACAGCCCTGCCCCGCCTTGTCTCGACACGCGCCGGAGACATACTCCCGTCAGTGTCTTCCAAATCATAGAAGTTTTCAGTGTCCATAATTGTGTGTTTGCTAGAGTCGTCGTTGATCGTTTCGGAGTTAAAGGACATTTTTGTTCCCACGAGTATGGGGGATATAAAACGTCCATCCGGGCGGTGCCCCCTGCACCCGGATAACCCTTTTACACCATGGAGGTCGGGCGGTATCCATGGGTGTACACAGCTAAAAGCTCACGCTCTCCCGAGCCAAACTGTCCAAGAAGGACAGGAAATCCACGCCGCTGGACTACAACGCGGATTTGAGGGTTTTTGATGAGGTGTCCTTCCTCTCAGGCCAGCCGATTAAGGCAAGCCTCCTGGTCCGTCGTAGCTGCTAGACGTGACAACAACACTACGACGGATAACAGGTTGCCCGACGGGAGGCCGAAGCCTCTAACCAGGCGACAGAAAAACCTGCCGCCCAGCCCGCCGCGCCGCGATTGATACAACCGCCATCCATCGCTGCAAAGCAGCCCGTCGTCCAGTAGGACTAAATCGTCCGCAACCACTGGTCGCCATACCTCGCCGCAAAAGCAGCACTGTTCGAAAACAAACCCAGCAATTTCTCTGCAAGGCAGAGATTGCAACGAGGACGTGGTAGCCCTCGAGTTCCTCCACGCTGATTTTGGTCCGCGCCGGCAAGACCACCGGTACCCCCCATATCTGGGAGGCCTTCCCCTATCCGCCACCTGAGGACGCGCCCGATGGGAGACCAGAAACTCCACACGGGAACCTAACCTAACCTAACCTAACCTAACCTAACCTAACCTAACCTAACCTAACCTAACCTAACCTAACCTAACCTAACCTAACCTAACCTAACCTAACCTAACCTAACCTAACCTAACCTAACCTAACCTAACCTAACCTAACCTAACCTAACCTAACCTAACCTAACCTAACCTAACCTAACCTAACCTAACCTAACCTAACCTAACCTAACCTAACCTAACCTAACCTAACCTAACCTAACCTAACCTAACCTAACCTAACCTAACCTAACCTAACCTAACCTAACCTAACCTAACCTAACCTAACCTAACCTAACCTAACCTAACCTAACCTAACCTAACCTAACCTAACCTAACCTAACCTAACCTAACCTAACCTAACCTAACCTAACCTAACCTCCAGATCGGCCCTCCAGGCAGTCACACTCGGTTCCCCCCACCCCCTTGCTGTGCAAACAAGGGCGGCCCTCCGAAAAGCTGCTTCGCAGAGGCGGGAGGTCGCTCTGTTTTGGATCAAGGCGCACGCAGGGCTAAGGGGGAACGAAAGAGTGGACCAGTTAGCCAAGGAGGCCGCTCTGGGGTCGAAGAAGAAACCCGACTACGATCTGTGTCCTGTTTCATTCATCAAGCGTATCCTGAGACAGGATACGATCGGGGAATGGGACAGGAGATATGATGTGGGGGAGACGGCTGGAGGCACGAAGCTCTTTTTCCCAAGCGCTGCTGCTGCATACAAAATAGTACGGAAAATAGACATCACACACCACACCACACAAGCACTGACTGGACACGGTGGATTCGCCTTCTACTTGAACAGATTCAAGCTGAAGGAGAATCCATCGTGCCTGTGTCAGCCCGGAGTCGACGAGACGGTTTCTCACCTGTTGCTCGAGTGTCCGATTTTTGCAAGAGATAGATATGTTATTGAGCAAAAATTGGGCATCGCGATGACGGGTGAGAATCTGCCCGCGGCCCTGGGGGACAAAATGAGGAATGAATTTCTGGAATATTGTAAGTACATTGTTGGGGTGGTAAACAAAAGAAACTGTGATAAGCTGTGATGTTAGGGTTGAGTTTAGGATAGTTGTGCCGTGATAATTTGTATATTTATTTGTATTGGTTTTATTTTTATTGTAATCTTTGAATTGTAAATTTTAAGGTGATCTTTAATTATTGTATTTTATTATTATTTTGAAAATTCTATTGTATATTGTAAATTCGTATTTTAAAATTTGATTGTATTTTAATATTATGTGCCCATATTGTAAATAAAGAAAATTGTGTTTTTTATTTGATTAAAGAAAATAAATGTCTCTAGACTATACTCTAGAGAAAAAGCAGACAACACCCTGCGATGGCGGGTGCTTTTTACAAAAAAAACCTAACCTAACCTAACCTAACCTAACCTAACCCAGTCATTTGCCCGAACGCGGTCCGTAGACAGCGAAATCGCATCGCTCCTGAGTTTATTTTTTGCAAAAGTGGTATTTTTCATCTTACACACTAGTGTAATATACCAGTGGATGCGCGCTTGGACAACAGATACGGACGCGAAAACGGTTTTAAAATCGAGTGAGCCTGTGAAAAGTTATTACCGAAAGAAATTTTTACTAAATTAAAAAAAGTACGGCGTCGCTGGGAAGTCCCGATTTATATCGGGGACTTCGCGAACCGCAACTGTAGTGTTGTGGGTATTAGTGAAACGAGTGCCTGTGAAAATTTTGGGATTTTTAGGACCCATACATAAGGTAAAACAAACAATTTTCGGCAAGCCGGGCGGTGGCAATCCTCCCTAACTCAGTGCATGGTGGAACGATACAAGTGTAAATAGACGCGTCTTATCAAAATAAAGCCTGTGGTTTTTGTCCCGGGGAAATCGGTTGAAAATTGGCGAAGATAGACACCAAAGAGTGTTTTAACCTAAAAGTAGAAACTTTCTTCAGCCAAAACTATACTTTTCTCCTTTCCCCCCACCGTGTTTCCTACTTAAATTAGTGCTGGGATATTCCATACACCTTCCCGCACAAAGATAATAAATTATCTTAACTCCTCATAACGTTTTTTAAGAGAAAAATCTAAGTAGGTCACGAGTCAACAAAAACGAAAACAAGAAACACGTGGTGGCAAATGAATGTTTTCTTTTTAATGTAATAGTCTGTATTTGTACATTAGTAAATTATTGTAAGTGTAGCTATATAATAGACCAGCTACATCATTTTTGGTGTAGCTGTTAGACTAAGGTTATTATATACTGAGTGCTTAGGGACCATATACCACACAACACAAATATATATATATTTATAATATTATTATTTATAATAATTTTATTTATAATATTATTATCTTTCATTCATTTATTTCTATTCATCATAAACAGGCGACTCCCCTATTGGGAGACCTGATAGTTTTAAGTAAAAATAATAATTATTAATTATTGACTTGAGTGGTTAGTACTGACTAGCTAGCTTTAGTAAGCTAGTGCTAGCTTAGTAGGTCGAACCGTACGATAATAATATCGTATAACTTATAGATTGACTTTTTAAACTGAACTATAGACTATAATACTTATTAGGTATTACTAATATCATATTATTAGTATTTGCTGCTCATTTCCATTTTTATTTTATTTTATTGTAATCACTGACAGGTGCCTCCCCTATTGGGAGACTGATTAAGTATAAGTACCTATTGACTTTTTTATTGACTTGACTTTTTTTTTTTTATTGTTGACAAATTGTAATTATTACGGACGTATTAATATTAATATTTTATTAATATTTTAAATAGTGCTAAGTTGACAATTTTTAACTATCAGTGACCTATTAATATTTTATATTTTTATTTTATATTATATTTTTATATTATTATTTTATATCTTATATTTATATCTGTGATATTTATTTTAATTGTAATTATTGACAGGTATCTCCCCTATTGGGAGACCTAATAGTGTTAAGTTGACCATTTTTAACTATCAGTGACCTATTAATATTTTATATTTTATATTAATATTTTATATCTTATATTTATATCTGTGATATTAATTTTTAATTGTAATTATTGACAGGTATCTCCCCTATTGGGAGACCTAATAGTGTTAAGAATAAGTATTATTATTGACAGGGGTTTTTTTTTTTTTTTTTTTTTTTTTTTTTTTTCTCCCCTAAGTCATCATGATCCACACTCCCCAGAGGCGTGCCAGTGACACGTTCACTATCTCCGAACCAGTGAAGAAGCCTGCAACACCTAAAAGTCGGACTGCAGAAGGGAAAGCCCTTCTGCTGAAAGGGAAAGCCCACCTGCGGGAGTCCCGAAATTTAAAGACTGATATAAAAGACGGGGTAATTACGGCGCTAGAAAGGATGTATGAAATAATAAAAGAGATTGAGTTTGAACTCACCAATGCCAGGGCTGGTAGTGGAGGGCGTAGTGGGGACCCTATACATCCCCCCCCGCCATCCGATGCTGGTCCCAGCGTAGTTGACGACGCATTGGTGAGAAATCTGGACCTAAGTGAAGGAATGAAAGAAAGTATGAAAGAGATGATGACAAGAATGGAAGATATGAGAGTAAGCATGCGGGAGAATGAAAATAAAATGGACAAATTGAGCTCGCTTTTGGAGGGCAACATGACTGTCGCCAAAACGGCGAGTTATGCGGGCGTTGTCTCGAAGGGAGTCATAGAGAAACTCCCCGAAGCAAGAGCCCTGCATTCGGTCATGGTGTCATCCAAAGACGAACAAGAGACGGGTGATGAGGTGTTAGAAATGATCAGAAAGACTGTGGATGCAAAGGACGGATGGGTGAAAGTAGAGAGGGTAAGAAAGGTGAAGAACAGGAAGGTGGTCGTCGGCTGTGCGAATGAGGAAGAAAGAATCAAGGTGAAGGAAAGGCTGAGAAAGAATGAGGGATTAGTAATGGAAGATGTAAAAAATAAGAGCCCTCTACTAGTCTTCAGGGATGTAATGAAATGCGAAGTTGACGATTTCGTCACAGCATTCAGTAATCAAAATGCAAGCATCCTCGAGGGCCTGAAGGGGGAAGAGAGAAAGGTAGAAGTAGCGTACGTGATGAAAGCAAGGAACCACCTCCAGAACCACGTAGTGGCCAGGGTGAGTCCACAGGTATGGAAGAGATGCACGAGTGAAGGATACGCCCATATAGGGCTAAGTAGAGTGAAAGTGATGGATCAAAGTCCGTTAGTGCAGTGCTCGCGCTGTCTTGGGTACGGGCATACGAGACGAATGTGTAGGGAGGAGAAGGAACGATGCAGCCACTGCGCCGGTCCTCACATGAAGACCGAGTGCGACAAGTGGCTGCGGGGAGAAGTGCCTCAATGCATCAACTGCATAAAGGCTAAGAAAGGCAGCGCAGAGCACAGCGCCTTTGACAGAGAGTGTACGGAAAGAAAGAGGTGGGATGCTCTGGCCAGATCGGCGGTAGCGTATTGCTAAGGTTGCCCAAGGTGAGTCCTTCCAGTACCGAATGCTGCAGGCCAATCTCCAGCGGAGCCAAATCGCCACACGGGAGCTACTGCTCGAAGCCACCAAGCGTAAGGCATGCGTAGCATTGCTGCAAGAGCCCTACGTTGGTGGGGCGAAAAGTATGAGGACATACAATGGAGTGAGGATCTTCCAGAGCGAAGGGGAAGGGGGTGGAGCAGTAAAGGCGTGTATTGTAGTACTCGACGACACACTGGATGTCGAACTACATACACGCCTTAGCAGTAACAACATCGTTGTGGCCACTCTCAGAACCAAAGCCTGGGAGATGATTGTAGTGTCCTTCTACTTCGAGCCCGATAAACCAGTGGGGCTCTACCTGGACCATCTTAGGCGGATAGGGAGAGAGCTGGGTATCCATAGGATGGTCCTGGGAGGCGATGCGAACGCAAAAAGCCCGTGGTGGGGTGGTGAAGTGAAAGACTCGCGAGGAAGAGATGTGTCTGCTGTACTGGAAGAAATGGGAATGCACATACTCAACACCGGGGACATCCCTACGTTCGATACCATCAGAGGTGGGAAAAGGTACTCTAGCTACGTGGATGTGACAGCGTGCTCCGACGATCTGCTGAACCGAGTGGACAACTGGAGGGTTGAGGAGAGTCTCACGAGCTCGGACCACAACGGCATATCCTTCGGCATCAGACAACATAAATCCACAGGCACGAACATAATACGAACTACACGCATATTTAACACACACAAGGCAAACTGGACTCAGTTTCATGAGAAACTGACCCAGCTGATGTCGGACAGACAATTAACTACACAAGACATAGACACAATACACAGCACACAACAAATAGATGACGCAATAGACAGATACACTGAAGCAATCACACAGACATGCAGAGACACAATGCCGACCAAAAAACACACACAGAAATTCACCCTGTCGTGGTGGAATGATGAGCTCGCGCAGATGAAGAAGCAGGTGGCCACGAGGAGACGCAGGATCCGAAACGCAGCACCTGATCGCAGAGACCGCGTGGTTGGATTGTACCTGGAAGAAAGAGAGATGTATGAAAAGGCAGTGAAAGAAGCGCAAGAGAAGAGTTGGAAGGAGTTTTGCCGGAAACAGGATAGGGAGGGGGTCTGGGAGGGCATCTACAGGGTGCTTAATAGAGCCACAGGGAGAGAGGAGGATCTGCCCCTTTCGAGGGGCGGTGAGACCCTCGATGTCCGGAGCTCGGCAGAACTGTTGGCGGAGACCTTCTACCCCGAGGACCAGGAAAGTGGTGAAAGTGAGGGACATCGTCGGGTGCGCGGGTGTGCGAAGTCCTTGGACACCGAACCACCGGCGGGCCCGGATGACCCTCCTTTCATCATGGAGGAGTTGAAGAGAGCCGTAAGGTCCTTCAACCCCAAGAAGGCCCCCGGGGCGGATGGCCTCACGACCGACATCTGTCAGCACGCTGTGGATTGTAACCCGGGATGGTTCCTTGCCTTGCTCAACAGATGCCTCTCTGCCGCCTACTTCCCCGCACAGTGGAAGTGGGCGACCGTGGTTATACTGCGAAAGCCGGGCAGGGAATCATATCGGGTACCGAAAGCCTATCGACCGATCGGCCTCTTACCTGTTCTCGGCAAAATCTTCGAAAAGATGCTGGTCGGCCGACTCAGGTTTTACCTGTTGCCCAAAATAAGCCCCCACCAGTATGGCTTTATGCCACAGAGGAGCACCGAGGACGCCCTCTATAGACTAGTGAACCACATCAGAAATATGAGGGAGGAGAAGAAGATTTCTGTTGTGGTATCGCTGGACATAGAGGGAGCCTTCGACAGCGCCTGGTGGCCAGCCATAAAGGTGCGGTTGGCTGAAGTTGGGTGCCCGGGGAACGTGAGGCGGGTGATCAGCAGCTACCTGAGTGAAAGGGGAGTGAAAGTTAGATATGCGGGCGTGGAAGTGAGTAGGGGGACCAGCAAGGGGTGCGTGCAGGGATCCATAGGTGGACCAATCCTGTGGAACCTCTTGCTGGACCCTCTGCTATGGATGTTAGAGGAGATGGGAGTATTCTGTCAGGCGTTCGCCGACGACATTGTGTTGGTCTTTGAGGGTGATACGGCCCTTGAAATAGAAGGAAAAGCGAACCGTGTCCTAAACGTAATACACGAATGGGGTAAAGATAACAAATTAAATTTTGCACCACACAAAACTTGTGCCCTCCTTTCGACGAGGAGGTTAAAATATGACGTGCCACGGCTCGCTATGGGGAGTGTGGAAATTAAATATTTTTCACATATTAAAATACTGGGCCTTACAATTGACAGCGGCCTTACTTTCAACGCCCACGTCGGGACGGTATGCCAAAAGGCAATCGCCCGGTATAAACTCTTGGCTAGGGCAGCCAGAGTTGGTTGGGGACTTAGCCCAGATATTATTAGGACTATTTATGTAGCTGTTATCGAACCGACTATTATGTATGCATCGGCAGCGTGGGCACCCACCGTGGAAAAGATGGGGGTCCAAAAAAGGCTGAACACCGTGCAACGGGGTTTTGCCCAAAAAATCTGCAGAGCATATCGGACCGTCTCCCTGAACTCAGCTATGCTGTTGGCTGGGATACTCCCCCTTGACCTCAGAATACTCGAAGTCTCGAGATTATATGGGATCAAGAAGGGGGTGTCGCACCCAGCGTTGGGAGACAGGGAGGTGGAAAGAATGGCTCCGGCGATTGAGGACCCACATCCGGCAGAGCAGGAAGGGCTGGGGTTCGGGCTGGTGGACGAGGACTCGTATTCCGACGTGGCTAATAGCCACGTACATAGGATCTACACGGACGGCAGCAAGATTGAGGGTCGAGTCGGAGCCGCCCTTTCCGTATGGGAGGGGGAGGCCGAGACGAAGGCCGTCAAGCTTGCTTTGCCGCCGTATTGCACCGTCTACCAGGCCGAACTCCTAGCGCTCCAAAGAGCAGTAATTAGAGCCTGCAAGAGTGGAGTGTCGAAGGTCGGCATCTTCAGCGACTCCAGATCGGCCCTCCAGGCAGTCACACTCGGTTCCCCCCACCCCCTTGCTGTGCAAACAAGGGCGGCCCTCCGAAAAGCTGCTTCGCAGAGGCGGGAGGTCGCTCTGTTTTGGATCAAGGCGCACGCAGGGCTAAGGGGGAACGAAAGAGTGGACCAGTTAGCCAAGGAGGCCGCTCTGGGGTCGAAGAAGAAACCCGACTACGATCTGTGTCCTGTTTCATTCGTCAAGCGTATCCTGAGACAGGATACGATCGGGGAATGGGACAGGAGATATGATGTGGGGGAGACGGCTGGAGGCACGAAGCTCTTTTTCCCAAGCGCTGCCGCTGCATACAAAATAGTACGGAAAATAGACATCACACACCACACCACACAAGCACTGACTGGACACGGTGGATTCGCCTTCTACTTGAACAGATTCAAGCTGAAGGAGAATCCATCGTGCCTGTGTCAGCCCGGAGTCGACGAGACGGTTTCTCACCTGTTGCTCGAGTGTCCGATTTTTGCAAGAGATAGATATGTTATTGAGCAAAAATTGGGCATCGCGATGACGGGTGAGAATCTGCCCGCGGCCCTGGGGGATGAGACGAGAACTGAATTCTTGGAGTATTGTAAATACATTGTTGGGGTGGTTAACAAACGAAACTGTGATAAGCTGTGATGTTAGGGTTAAGTTTTATTGTTGTGCCGTACTGTTTCAATTGTATTTTATTGTAATGTCTTAATTAATGTAAGTTTTAAATGTACTTTTAATTGTATTAATTTATTTTATTTTATTTTTTATTATTCTCATTGCAATGTTTTTAATTAATGTAAGTTTTTAAATGTAATATTTAATTTTAGAATTTTATTATTAATTTGGAAATGTTATTGTAAATTGTTAAATTGTATTTTTATTTTAAATTGCATTCATTTAGGCCTAATGTATTAATAAATAATAGTGTGGTAATTAATTGATTAAAAGCAAAACAAACATCTCTGGACAATATTCCAGAGGAAAGCACACAACACCCTGTGATGGCGGGTGCTTTTTTAAAAAAAAAAAAAAAAAAAAAAAACCTAACCTAACCTAACCTAACCTAACCTAACCTAACCTAACCTAACCTAACCTAACCTAACCTAACCTAACCTAACCTAACCTAACCTAACCTAACCTAACCTAACCTAACCTAACCTAACTTAAGAACTTATAGAAACCTAACCAAAACTAACCTAACTATTACAGAAACCTCACCTAAACTAACCTAACTTTTTTTTTTAAATAAGTTAGGTTGTAATAGGTTAAGGTTAGGTTAAAAGTTAGGTTAGGTTAGTTTAGGTTTCTGTAATAGTTAGGTTTGTTTAAGTTAGGTTAATGTCAAAGTTAGGTTAGTTTAGGTTAGGTTAATGTCAAAGTTAGGTTAGTTTAGGTTAGGTTAATGTCAAAGTTAGGTTAGTTTAGGTTAGGTTTATATCAAACTTAGGTTAGTTTAGGTTAGGTTAATGTCAAAGTTAGGTTAGTTTAGGTTAGGTTAATGTCAAAAGTTAGGTTAGGGTTCTGGCCTGGATAGGTTTTCTCTATAACAACATTAAAAAAAAAAAAAAAAAAAAACAGGAACTTAAAATATTTCTGTAGCCTTTTGTAGCAGTCCAAATTCAAAAATTTTTAAATATTCTGTTTCAGTTATCATTTTTCTATTCAAAAAAAAATTAAAAAAAAATAGGTATAAAATTGTGCAAACCGAGTTGATGTGCCTAAGAGATGTGGACTGGGAGGGTGGGTGGGCGCTGCGTTTCGTTTTTCACCGATTTCTCCTAAACCGCTGGGCGGATTTTTACAAGTTTGGTATCAAATGAAAAGTCTTTTTGGGCCGCATCCCTGGACACCAAATTGATTGGGGTGCATAGCCCAGTTCAATAGATATGAGAGGTGGCTCCCAACGTGATTTTCCTCGTTTTCTCCTAAACAGGTAAGCAAATCCTCATGAAATTATTATCAGACGATATATCTCGTTATTGCGCATCCGTAGACACCAAATTCGATAATATTCATTTACTGGTTGATTAATTATTCGAGGGAGAGATTTAGCGCTTTTGGAAGTGATTTTCCCCTACTACTCCTCAGCGGATAGATAAATTTTCACAAAATTAGTTTCTAATAAAAGTTCTCATTGATGCGCATCTAAACATACCAAATTCAATTAAATTAAACAAACGGTTAATAAAATATACGAGATAAGATTTTAACGCTAATCCGCACTATAAAACTCGGTTGAACAATTATTATTATGTAGTTATTTTGTTATTTACTTTTATTTTTATTTAAGACACCCTGTCTAACACCGTCTTTGAAGTATTTAGGGTAAAAACAACAAAAACTTCACGTACACAAATAAAATAAAATAAAATTATGCTGTTTTAAAATTGTTGTATTATGTAGTTAAATGTTTAAAATTGTTATATATTATAATATAGAAATGTAAAAAAAATAAGTTGTAACTACCTTTTATAACTACTACCCTCCTTAAGCAGTAATTTACAAGAATAATAAGAATAATAATAATTAATTTTTACCTATTAATGTCTAGTGTATCTAAAAGATAAAAAAATACACTACAAATCCACAAAATACATCTAAATAGGGTATATAAATTATAATATCATCTGATGTCGATAACTCGCAGATAAACTAAAAAATAATAATTAGCATTAGGGTGGGCACCCGGGCTCGAACCCTGACCCTTTTGGGTGGACTTTAATCACAGAGTGCTGACTGCGTTTATTAAAGTTTTTCATCCGTCGCATAGATGGCCTTGTTTCTAAATATTATAAACATTTTCATTATATCTATCGATAATCATAATAATATGCATATAATACGCATAAATAGATAAAAATTAATTTAATGTAGAATTTATTTTAATCATCATATTATCTATAGTACTGTCCTAAAAATGGCTTCACGACAGATCGTTCGATATAATTAATATTACTTGAGTAAGGTGATAATAGATGGCGGTAATTTATTTATAGTATTTCTGTATCGCACTATAATTGTTTTTTCTCGAGTCCATATATAGAAGGGTCAGTGTAGCACCGAAATTAAAATTAGGGTTGGTTCTTAGATCGATGGTTCGTTTGGTTGTTCGATTCTTTCTCTTTGGTCTCTCCTGGTTCCGTCTCACTGATACGTCTTGTTCTTAGTAGGAATGGGTCGTCGACGCATTTTTCATCAACGAGACTAGACCGTTAAATGTCGTTCATCAACTAGTCGATCAACTAGTTAAAATCTTCGACTAGTCGATGTGTAAACTGAAACGAATTGACACGGTCGACCGACGCGCGACGGTATTGGTAATCGAACGTTCGTTACCTTGAACTGAGGTCTACACTCTACATGTAAAATTCCACATTCTTACCACGAAGTTATTACGAATTATAGATTTTCAAAGAATTCAATGTCAGGGTTGTCTCTAGTAAAGAAAAAGTCAGAGCTGTTTTTTAACAATTAAATATATTTATCAGTTATCACCTATCTATTACCAAGTTTTTGTTTATGTTTTAACTTGTCGTTTTAAGTCGTTAGTTATAATCGATATTTTAACATTATTCA
The DNA here is from genome assembly GCF_061535455.1 of Colias philodice. Taxonomy (NCBI): domain Eukaryota; kingdom Metazoa; phylum Arthropoda; class Insecta; order Lepidoptera; family Pieridae; genus Colias; species Colias philodice. The sequence continues at coordinate 12,007,990 of NC_143090.1, read as the reverse complement.
ATATATTAATTATTATAGGTAGGTAATCTTTATGATATGTAATAAATTAACTGAATAAAAAAATATCTTAGATTTTTAAGATAATTCAATAATATCAAATTAATACAAATTAATCTCATTTTTTTTCAATATTTCGAGCATTGATCATAGTAATCTCATTAAAAGTCAAACGGAATTAACGGTAAAAATATTGAATTATCAACTCGCGACGCGTCGCGTCGCAAGTTGGTAGTTGATACAAACGTGTCGACTGACGAGCCGTCCACGACGAGTCGTTTAGCCGTCTACGGTGGACTATTATACGGCCACGTCGAAGCGTTAACCGTCGCGGACGCGTTGACGAGCGTTTCGACTCTTTTGTTTAGTCGTTGAATTCAACTAGTCCGTTGATGAACGATGGACTAGTCGAATCGTTGATTGTACATAGACGGTTAATTTAACTAGTCCGTTGATTCAACGCCCATGCCTAGTTCTTAGCTCGAGGCTCGAGCAGCTAAGAACGATTCGTCCTGTGAAGTGTTGAAGTCGGCGTCTAAATTTTATAATTTATAGGTTGTGAATGTTAAATTTTAACTCATCCAGGGTGTTGCATTGGCAACCCTAGGTGTGAGGAATTTGTGGGGAGAGAGTTGGTTTGAACTGAAAATAAAAGAAGTAAATGTTCAGAAATTTCAAGTAGGTACATAATATTGTAACGTTTCAATGGATTATTATTTATTTATCTACCCAAATAACTGTTCTAAAGAAACCATGGCGATTTCGGTCTTCCACAAGTCAGGTTTTTTCATAAAATAGCACCGTATACAGAACTCAAAACAAAATTTTCATTTTTTGCGTAACTACACCCACAAACTGCGAAAAATCTCTATTATTCTCTTTCTGTATGCATTATTCATCATCATTATCATCACCATCAGCCAACATACATTCCCACTGCTGGGACACGGGCCTTCTATGAGGGAAAGGCTATAATATTATAATCTACCACGCTGCCCAAGTGCTGGTTAGCAGATGTCACATGTCGAACTTTTGATTCTTCGACATGTCGGTTTCTTCACGATTTTTTCCCTTCACCGTTTAGCAGTACCTAGTGATGTTATGCCCTTGCGGCGCAAGATAAATTGAAAAACAATTTATCCTGCACACTTTCCTTGTCGTGATCGACCTACTTATCGATTTGAAGTACTAAGTCCTCACGACTGAGCCTCCACTGTATTATGTAATATAGTTTTTATGATAATAGAAATCATAATTTATAGGTATAATTTATATACCTATTACTTACTATATAATAATACTTGACATGCAAGTAGAAATCGTAAAAGTGTGAAAATTAGAGGTCACTTTGTGATTTTTGAAGTAAAACTTCTTTAGGCGCGACTAGGGAGTAACTCAGATTTTTTTTCTGACGGAAGTAACGCTGTGTAGTTTCCGCCATTTAAAAATAATAATTCTGATTGGTTGTAAGTATATGTCATATACTACACGCTTCTTGACTTATACGCTAGCTAGTGGCAAATATCATAATCAATTAGGATTATATATTTTCAAATTTTCAAACGGATCAATTGTGAATAGCAAAGTGAATGAAAAATTCAACAGTTATAAAAACATTATTTTAAATTGCAAAATTTTTTGAAAATCTCTAAATATACTTGTTTATTTATTACTTTTAAAATAAGTAAATTAAAAATAAATTTTCTGACAATTGCGACATTTTATAATATTCAATAACAAGGCTATATTGACATGTGCGTTTTACTTCAATCGCGCGTAAAGGTTACACGCACACACTTTTTTTTTATCGAGTCAATTTTAATATCGTATTTTTATTTTGAGCAAACCGAATCCTCAAAAAAATCATCTAGTTTGGTGATTTAGATTGTTAATTTTGCTTGATATCCCTTCTTAACTTCTTAAGTGGGTTTGTAATAAAAAATGCAAACCAAAAAAGAAAAAAAATCAATATGTTGGAGTGATCTTTGAAGATTTATTGATTTGAAAACATTTAATTTCGAAATTAATTTTTCAAAAATATTTATTTAATATAAGTATATTATTACTGATTAGATGAATGAACAGTTTCACTCTCCATCATTGCCAAAAATCATATTATCCTCGAGTATCAAGGGTAGGTAGGTGTAAACTGTAAAGAAAACCAATAATTTTCGACATTTTTTTATTTTTATTTAAAATAATTATAATCTTATCAATAGAATGTTGTTTTGTAATTTTAATGAATGGCACAAAACCTTGAATTTAAAATGCGTAATATTTTATAATTTTACTACACAATACAAAATAACTTTAATAATCACATTTGTCAAAAATATCATTAAAACTAGGAAACCGACTTAACTAGTGAGTTATTTTGAAGTAAAAATAATAATATCGTCATATCGAAGAAAAAATTTAGCACCACAAATTCATATTGTCTATATATTTTACAACCCGATTGGCGGATGGCGCCAAAGATGGATTTGTTTTCACAGGTCGCGCTAGATGCGCTCAGTAGCGCGGCGCGGCGGGTGGTGAGGCGGGGGGCGCGGCGGGCACGGCGCGCTCCAGCTTGCGCCAGAAGTGCGGCTCGTCCCAGGCGAGGTAGGTGGCGGCGGCGGCGTAGCGCGGCAGCGCGGGGTGCAGGCGCGTGAGCGCGGCGCGGCGCAGCGCGGGCAGCAGCACGAGCAGCAGGCGCGGCCGGCGCGAGCGCAGCGCCAGCGCCAGCGCGCAGCGGCACTCGGCGCGCGCCCAGCGAGATGCCGCGAACGCGTCCGACACCAGCACGATCGTGCGCCGTGACCTGCGACACCGAGCGTGAGTTTTATGGCCAAAAATAGTTTTTAACCGACTTCAAAAAAAGGAGGAGGTTATCAATTCGGCCGGTATGTTTTTTTTATGTATGTACACCGATTACTCCGAGGTTTCTGAACCGATTTACGTGATTCTTTTTTTGTTTGATGCGGAATGGTGTCGAATTGGTCCCATAAAAATTTTATTCGGATAGGCCCAGTAGTTTTTATTTTATGAGCATTTTTGTCTGATCTCGATGACTTAATTGAAATGTAGCAAGTAACTTTGATTCACTTCCCGGTTACCGATTGAGCTGAAATTTTGCATACGTATGTAAATTGGATAGCGATACATTATCATGAAATAGAGCTGATTTGATGATGGAATCGGAAGGTGGCCATAGGAACTCAGTAATATTATATTGACTCAACTTTATCGAGTTTGGGTTCGTTTGATTCGTGTTGAAAAATACACTAAGAAGTATTAAATAAAAACTACGTTAAAAACAACCGACTTCAAAAACGGAAAAGTAAAAAATAAAAAAAGATTTGATATTATTAATTACTACATATTTTAGATGTGCTATTGACTAAATAGGTTTGAAGTCGGTGCCAAGCACTAAGCACTTAGTATTAAGCCCGTGCACCGACATCAAACCTATTTAGTCAATAGCACATCTAAATAATATGTAGTAATTAATAATATCAAATCTTTTTTTATTTTTTACTTTTCCGTTTTTGAAGTCGGTTGTTTTTAACATAGTTTTTATAGATAAATAATGTTTATAAAATGTGATAAAAACATCTTCAGGAGAAGGTAATATTAGGGGAGCACAAGAGGGTATTTTGGAATTTACCGCTTCCCTACCGCTAAAAGCGGAAACCTCTGTTTCTTGCTGTCGTCTAATCTACTAATTATTGTGATAGGTTCCAATAACGATCGAGTAAATCCCCATTTAGCATTGTAGGCTCCCCTACTATAACGAATCAGTGATGATTATTTTGTAGAAATGATATTATAGTGATCGACGTGGCCGCGCGAATATGTCTCACTTGTGGATGGAATTGATGATCTGGTCGGAGATGAGCTCGCCGGGCAGCCAGTCGCGCTGGTGCAGGCACAGGCGTCGCGCGTGCGGGCCTGCCTCCAGGCGCGCCGCCAGTGTCTCCGCGTAAGCCGCATCCGCATGCGCGAACGACACGAATGCGTCGTATTCGCACTCGCCCTCGTCGTCATCTGCCTTGCCGCCCCCCTCCCCGTCGCCCTCGCCCTCCCCGCGTCCCGCGCCGCCTGCCAGCCAACCCTCCGCGCCGGCCGCGAGCACGCTGGATGCCCAGTGTGTGCACAGCCCTCGATCCAGCAGGAATCGCTGGAACACGAGGAATATTTGTTTTAAGTCTACTGTAAATGACGTACCTACTTATGGCCCGATAGTATCCAGATGTTTTCATCTTAATTAATCCCCGACGCAAAAAGAGGGGTATAATAAGTTTGACGTGTCTTGTGTGTGTGTGTCTGTCTGTCTATCTGTGGCATCATAGCTCCCCAACGAATGAAGCGATTTCAATGTAACTTATGTGCGAGTGTTCGATGAAAATCGGTTGATCCGTATAAAAGTTATAGTGGCTGAAAGTGGGGAAGAAAAACTCACAATTATATTAGAATTTAATTAATTACTCTCAAAATGAAAGCACATGGAAATAAAATATTGAACACTTAATCATGTATAAATATCTAACAAAAATTAACAACAAATACTAAAAATTAAAAAAAATAAACGCGAAGCGAGAAAACTGACTCATTAATCCTTAAAAAAATAAGGATGGCGTACCTTAATGCGCGCTCGAACATTGGGGCTCGTGACGAAGACGAGGATGAGCGCGGCGGCGAGCGCGGCTGCCACAGCGAGCGCGGCCAGCGCAGGCAGCAGCGCGGCGGGCGGCGCGGGCGGCGCGGGTGCGGGCGCGGCGCACTGCGCGCCGAGCGCCGGCCGCGCGCCGTCCGCGCAGCGCACGCGCGCCCAGTCGACCACGCGCGCGCGCGCCGCCCACAGCCCGCGCAGCGCGCAGTCGCAGCGCAGCGGGTTGCCCTCCAGCCACACCTCGCGCCGCTCGCCCAGCACGCTCGCGTCCAGGCGCTCGATGCGGTTGTGCGACAGGTTCAGGTGCTGGAACGCGATCGGTTCGTTCGACGCAGCCCGGCCGTGCGCGCTGGTAAGTAGCTTACGCCCTATTCCAGTACGTTCGTCGAGATCCGATCGGTAGTTTTTGCTGTTTTTGTGCTAAAGAATGCCGAACGTCCATATTTTCACACGAACTCCGACATCAATAATACTATTTTAATACAATATGTTTTAATATGTATGAAACTTAGAGCATTAGTATGAAATGAATGTAAAATGAATAATAATGATGGAGATTTAAAGATTTTGTTAATATGGAATGATATATCAATTAATTGTAATGAGGTTATAGAGGAATGCCCATTTTTGGCCATGCAGCGCCCAGCATTTTGATTTTGTAAAAAAAATTCTTGTATTATGTTTATTAATCGCGGTATTCGTTTTTTCAAACAAGATGGCAATAATTTTTACAAAATATAAAAAGGTCTCTATAGATTTAAATTAATTAACGGAAATTATATTATGTACGTTAGTCATTGGTTAGGGATGAAATAAAAAAAATGTTGCCAATACATAATTTCGTAAAAAACGATTTAATTTAATCGATTGTAAGTTTACCGACCACATTACAATTGAATGTTTTTTTTTGCAATTACAACATTATTCAGATTCTTTTCGATAATTATTACGATTTTAAGTATAAAGCAATCGGATTGCTAGTGAATTAACGAATTTATTTAGATTAAACAAAAATGATTTTATTTATTAGTTCATTAATAATTTCATTTTAAGTTTAAATCGAACAAGAAATCGATATCAATTTAATCATGTTAAGTGGCAGCATCGGTTTTGACGTTTACAGTCTAAGGGCGTATTCAGAAAGAAAGCTTGAAACTTTTAAGCGCTTATAAGCGCTTATCGGCGCTTGTCAGTGCTGGTAACCCGCGCAGGAAAATATATGAACATGACAAGCGCCGATAAGCGCTTATAAGTTTCAAGCTTTCTTTCTGAATACGCCCTTAGACTGTAAACGTCAAAACCGATGCTGCCACTTACCCTTACGTAGGTAGTATTTGTATTGTATTCTCTTTGGTTTTTTTCTTTTTTCTCTTTCAGAATTCAGTTTACACTTATACAACTATACTCTTTGGTTTACACCGGCGCGAGGGTTGGTCCAGAGTCCAGACTCCAGGCTGGTCGACTATGTAATGCTTGTGTTTGTATTATTTTGTTTGTTTTCTTTCAGATTTGATAGCTGACAAACGAATAAGCTTCCTAAATGGACTCCGATTATTCTGCTGACCTCGGTACGAACGTGGACTCCCCTCCCGTTTCTTTCGACAACCCCGGACGAGCCCAACGAACTTGGACTGTATATCCACTGATAATGATGATCCAAGCATCGGCGAAAGTTCTTCCCAGTCCTCAGTAACTCATTCAAGAGAATATTTACGCTGCGTCAACTGTGGTTTAAAATTTAAATGTTTCGAGATTACGAAGGCATTTGCTAGAAATTGCAGACGTGCGGATTCTTATACAACAATGGGTTCGACAACAGGTAAATAAGTGATTGATCTGTCACTGTTATGTCATGCTCTGATAATTGCTTTCTAGCTGAGTGCATTTATTTTATATCAATATGAAATTAATATAATATTATCTTTATCTTTTTAGGTACAAGTTTCGAGTGAGTTATAATTGCCACTTGTTGTTGGACAGCAGCCTGGAATCAAGTACGATATCCAACCACTGAACAACAAAATGCTCGTACTGTTGGCCATATGGACACGTGAGCATCATCTGTGCAAAGTCGCTTGTGAAAATAAGATCACACACACTCTGGTCTGATTCTCTGCGTGAGGAGCGCATAAAAAATATGATTGGCCAAAAGATGGCACGTCAGGTAAGCATTTAACAATTTTTTTATCATCTGTGGTGCTGATATCTAGTTGGTCTGTTGGTTAATATCTTCAACTGTTGTTTATCTCTTCAGTTTAATCTGTTAACTAATGAAAAACAAGACATAATTAGAAGTCTATTGTTCTCTGGTTGAATTTGATCTCTTGGTAGTTGAATTGGAGGAGAGTAGCCAAAGACCGGAAGCAATGGAAACTACTGGAGGAGGCCTTTGCCAGAAGGCACACTGAGTTGAGAGATATTCTATAAGAATTATACATTAAACAAAAGCATTATGAAAATTATATTTTAACATTTACCACCGATTCGGAAAGCAGTATCTACGGAGAAGAATCGGCAAGAAACTCCATAGTTGCTCTTTTTAATCATGTCAGTTTTACAATTTAATTTTACAAATTACATAATAATATGTAACATCATAATTTATAGTGATATGCCAAAGAACTGTCCTGTGGTTTTTACGCGACAACCTTCCATGGGTTTTTATCGTCCATATATTCCTTAATACTGTAATAGGCTCTCTGAACTAGTACATTTTTTATATAAGTTTTAAATTTAGAACTACTAAACTCTTTAATATTATGAGGAATTCCGTTGTAAAAGCGTATACCTTGACCCATATAAGATAATATAATGGTTGTTATCAAATACATGTTTGCAATAATCACAGGAGCAGCATTATGGAAGGAATAAACATAAGTCCTAACTGTTCTTTGCTTAGAGCTAAGGTGTATTTCGTTTGTATTTTAATTTTTAATAAACAGGAATGAGGGTGGTAGATGTGCAATAAAACAGTATTGCTGTAAATGTAATTGTATGGTCGGCCGTCAAACGGTAGGATGCTGTGCCCATGTTATGACAGTAATATGGTATTTGGGTTGGGCAGGGCAAAATAATATTTTCCGTCCGGCTCAGTTCCTAGGTGATGTATTATTGATTGCATATGATACGAATGATGGTTAAGATAAAGTCAAAGTTGTCAAAAACAAAATTGTCAAGGTCAAAGTGGTCAAATTCATTTTGTCAGAGTCAAAGTTGTCAAAGTCAAAGTTGTCAAAAATCAAAGTTGTCAAGGTCAAAGTTGTCAGTCATTTTGTCAAAGTCAACGTTTCAGTCGAAGTTGTCAGTCAAAGTTATCATAGTCAAAAGTTTTCAGTCAAAGTGTAAGTAAAAGTGAAAGAAGTCAAAGTTGTCAAAGTCAAAGCTGTCAGTCATTTTGTCAAATAAAAGTTGTCAAGGTCAAAGTTGTCAAAGTCAAAGTTATGAAAGGCAAAGTTTTCAAAGTCAAAGTGAAAGTAAGTCAAAGTCAAAGTTGTCAAAGTTATTTTGTCAAAGTTGACATTTTGTCAGTCAAAGTTGTCAATTATTTTGTCAAAGTCAAAGTTGTCGAAAGTCAAAGTTGTCAAAGTTTGAGTGAAAGTGAAAGTGGGGAGGAACATTATGCGCCTCTATATTCATAATATATCGCCTTATATGTATATGACGAAAGAAGGGCCCAAAGGCTATTTTTAAAAGAGTGACGTCAGCAATTCCGACGTCACCATCATCAGAGCAGGCGCTCATACTCGAAGAAGAACGCCTGTGGGTATTTTACTGCCTTTTTAATCTACGTGGAAATTATAGAGAGAGCTCCGAACGCTCCGACGGCCGGCGAGTGAATGTGTTCTGTGCCGTCGGGCGATCGCATTTAAAGCAAACCATGACTCACAAGAATTAGTTTAGAGTGTTGCCACCATCGAGATAGAATGTACTACGTACTAGAGAGGCGATCGCTACTACACTCTCTTTAACACGAGCTAGAGGTAAGAATCACAAGTCTCTTTAGTCTGTGTCGGACTGTGCCCCCCGCTTGCCGCGTCAACACGTGTTATTGCTCTGTTCAAAATGCCTTCGTGTTTGCTCAGATATTGTTTTAACAGTTCCCATAATACAAACAAAGCCCGAGGAGTGACTTTTCACCAGTAAGTTTCCTTATTATGAGTAAGTCATGCATTTTACTAATATTGTTATCATTTTGCGAAAAATCACCACGCGTTCTGCGTTTCGCGCCATTTTTCATAGACTAACAGCACAGACGTGACACTATCGATGAGTCTGTTAAAAAAATGTAACTGGATTTTTTTAACTATGTATATACAATATCTACTAGGAAAGATTACCGTGGTGTAGTACCTAAATATTTATACTTTTACCCGACTACGCAAAGTAAAACGGTAGGTTATATTATGTAATATTTATTTATTTACCTATTTTTATTTATTAAAAAAAGGTTAATCAACAGTTGTTCCAATAGGATTTATAAATTATTATGCACAACAATTACAAATAAACACAACATTCACAGAAACTAATACAGTAAAAGTTCCTTAATCGCGCTTCCTTTATTCGTGTTTTCACTATTCGCGGATTAAAAAAATGCGGCCCAATTTCTATATTCACGACTAAAAATTTTTTTTATTCGCGGATTTAATAAGTACATACATAATAATAAAATTATTCCAATAGGTATCTTACCCAATATCCTTGTCAAATGGACTAATAAGAAAGTAAAATAGATCTTATTACAAGTTTGCCTAAAGTACATAATAATATGTTCTTAAATGATATCGCCGAGGCCTTTGACACAAGCCGCCTTTGTCGCAAGCCACCTCTGCGGCGATTGATGTTTTTGAGAATGTAAATAAACAGAATGGAAGCAACCTTATAACTCAATAAATAAAGTATATTTTTAAATGTAGTTCCGTTTATAGTAAAGTTACAAAAATTGTGATCGAGTAAGGGGGCGTCCATAAATTACGTGAGGTGTTTTTTTAAATTTTCTGCACCTCCCTCCCCCCCTGGTGAGATGTCGTGAGAATTTATTCAACCCCTCCCCCATCCTCGAATCTCACGTGAGATTTTTCAAAATGTGAGTTTCTTATACGTAAACGCCATCAACATTGAATCATCGTATCCATTTAATTAGGGCTATTATAAACCAATACTCCAAAATTCGATTACATCATGAAGCAAAAACTGATAAAACTATTGATTACTACACAAAACGACAAAAGCTTACTAAATTGATATTATTTAAAGGAAATTAAAATACATAGTTTAATATAAAATCCTCGTTTTAGGGTGCACTCACACACATCAGTCACCGTCACGGCACGTCACCGGACAGGATTAAAAAAAAATATGTATCAATAGTTCTAGTATGACTCTGTTCCCACACGACAGTCGCCGGCACGAAATCTATCAGTGACGTCACCGGTCAGGCACGTCAAATAATCTTTCCATACATGTATCATACTTTTATCCCCACTCACCCGGTGCCGTCACGTCTCAGTTCAGTCAGCGTCGTGCTACCGTCAATAATTGCTACATGTTCTCTAGCGTGACACACGTCTAATCACTGACTAACCTGATGTATGTGTTCAATGATTCAGTCAAACCAGCGACGTGACTGACGGACAACATGACGGTGACTGGTGTTTGTGGATACGTACACAAACCGTCACCGATCAGTCATCGGTGACTTGACGGTGACTGATGTGTGTGAGTGCACCCTTATTAATTCCCTAGTATCAGTACCACCAGATAGTACCGAGTAAACAGATTGCACAATGTGTCGCATCTGCACGCATTGCTTAATCTTTGAACTTGAAGCCACGCCTCGCTCGTTCCACACGTACCCCACCACATCGGCCGCGCGCAATTATTTTGTTTGGAATAACCCCTCTAGTAGTACATATATCTCGATGGTTGCCACTCGAATTTTTACAATGAATTTTTATCATTTTTAACAAAGATTAATTATTTCGTTAATTTAATTGTTTCATTAGTGGTTGATTAATGAATCAACCACTTATTTAAAAAGATCAAAGTAAACTTTGGCTAGTTATAATTATTTAGTAGTTTGAGGGTAGTCGTTTATCGTCGTTGCGCCGACATATATTATTAAACATTATGACTGCTGATTATGAACGTCATGCTTGTCCCGGGAGTCGGAAACATTCAAGGAGTCAACTTAAATTCAACGCTTGTGTTCTAAGCATATTCGCACGTCTACTTCTAGATCTTTACAGGCCAGTAATTATTAACGTTATGCGCGTTTGCACGATGAGATTTTCATACATTGTCCCGAATACCGAATACGCATACAACCAAATATTCAAATTTCAAAATCAATTCAAAAGTGAGAGTGAGATAGTGTTCCTGGAGTACTGCATGAAGAGATAAGAGGCAAGAGCGCAACGAACGTAGTTAATAAAGAGATTTTAAAAGTTTTTGTAATGCAATTGTTAACTAGAAATTTCGGTAGGAAAATAATTATTCTTTTATGTTATGCTTTTCTTCTTTATAAGTTAAATCTAATTTAATAGAAATCCTCCAGTAGTTTACGTCTTAAGTCCTCGCGAACGAAGTCGTGGGCCTCAGCTAGTAATATTATAATCTACATAATAATATGTTTTTACATGTGTGCACCTATGGCCCAAATGTCTATGGCTGGCGGGCATTCCCCTTTCGATATTGACTGTATTTTAATTAATTTTACGCAATATTTTTTGTATGCTATATTTTTATTACTAAGCGAAACCATGATGAACAATTGCAATTTTTTGACATCTCTGTGTAGTTACTATGTTTTTAGCAAATAAATATTAATTCTTTATTATTATTTTTTTTCGACATTATTATAATAATTACTAGGACACTAGGAAGGAAATTGCGACGTTTCGGATTTGCGTACGTAAAAAAACGCATGTACGGCGTTTCGCGTGCGGGGTACCTTTCGACCACAGCTTTTGACGAATCTTTCAAAACACCTACCGTTATCCCATAACATACTACGATCAAGTAATCGTATAAAGTATAAACAATGGGACATCGAGGATTACGATCCGCTGATGTTGCATCTTTTATTAACCGACTTCAAAAAATGGAGGAGGTTATCAATTCGGCCGGTATAATTTTTTTTTATGTATGTAGTATGTACATTGTACACCGATTACGCCGAGGTTTCTGAACAAAAAAAGCAAATCGTTACATGATTCTTTTTTTGTTTGATGCGGAATGGTTTCGATTTGGTCCCATAAAAATTTCATTCGGGTAGGGCTAGTAGTTTTTATTTTATGAGCATTTTTGTCTGATCTCGATGACTTAATTGAAAATCTAGCAAGTATCAAAGTTGAATCAAAATTCACCTCCCGGTTACCGTTTGAGCTGAAATTTTATATACGTATGTAAATTTGATAGCGATGAAAAATTATCATGACATAGAGCTGATTTGATGATGGAATCGGAAGGTGGCCATAGGAACTGAGTAATTAATTGACTCAACTTTATCGAGTTTGGGCTCGTTTGATTCGTGTTGAAAAATACACTAAAAAGTATTAAATAAAAACTACGTAATAATATTATGTAGTAATTAATAATATCAAATCTTTTTTATTTTTTACTTTTCCGTTTTTAAAGTCGGTTATTTTAACGTAGTTATTTTTAGTAGTATTATATTAAATTAGTATCCATTCAGAGTCCACACCGGGTGGTAGGTACTCATTCTCACCTCAACTCATCTCATCCCATTTCATCCCATAATAGTTAGTTGCTATCTTAGTAAAAAATAAATGAATACAAAATCTTACTAAGAATTATTAGTTTTTTTTTGTTCTATCGAATTAGGTAATAAATAAAGGGAGAACCGACCGCGACAGTCGAGGGCACGTCTTCGACGTCGATGTGCGTGATGTTGTTGTAGGCGAGGTCGAGCTCGATGACGGGTCGCAACTGCGGCGGCAGCGCGGGCGGCGCGGCGAGCCCCGCGCGCGCGCAGCGCAGCACCGCGCCCGCGCCGCTCACCGCGCACGCGCAGCCGGCTGGGCACGGCGGCGCCGGCACCGCGCACGTCAGCCGCTCCGGCGCCACGGCGCGCAGCGGCGTGCCCTCGCCCGCGTCGTACTCGTCGTAGGGCGCGCCCCGCCCGCCGCCCGCGCGCCGCTCGCCGCACGCGGCCGCGTCGAGCGCGACGGCGAGGTGCGCGGGCGCCTCGCGCAGCGCGCGCGCGAACCAATACACTTCGCAGTCGCATTGTAGCGGCGTGTCCAGTAATATCCTAGTGAGCTGCGAAGGGGTATAGATGACAGTAATTAATTTTGAAACTGGTGAAATTTTCGAACGACGGGCACTATTGCAGACCGTCGCGGTTGTACGTCACGAGTGAAAAACGCTACGGAGACGAAGCTCCATTCGACCGCAAAACAGAGTGTGGACAGAAGTTCGACCGAAGTATGTACTAGATTTAGAATTTTTATATCTAAACTTGAAGATCGAGCCTGGGGTCTTCGATCTTTGAAACGGTATTGTTAAAGTGGAAACATATAATATTTTACGAGTCAATTTAAGTTATAGCAGAGTAATTTTATTACGAAACATTTTTTCAACAAAATTCAACAACGTAACCGACGACGACGGACGCCGACGCGTCGACATAAAATAATACCTATGTTATTTCGTTTTGTTTGAACTGCACATTTGCTTAACGTTTTTCTATATAATATATAATTCATATTTATAGTAATAATGACCGATACGAGTATTTTTAAGAAAATGAACCATTATAAAATGGTGTAATGGTGAAATGATGGCCATCATGTAGACAGTATAACACCATGGCTCGCTATTTTATTGCCACAACCCAAACCCTGGCAAACACAAGAATATTCAATGGAGCAAGAATCACACACACACTTGCACACACACACACTCACCGGTGGCGGGCGCGGCGGTGTGGCGAGCGCGGCGCGGTAGTCGCGCTGCGAGTAGCCGAGCGTCGTCAGCGGGTTGCCGCGCAGGTCCACGCGGCTGGCGCGCGCCCGCGTCCACTGCAGGTCGTCCCACTGCGCACACACACTCGGGATTAATATGAAAACTTCGTTGGAAATATTATTCGTCTAAAGACCGTAAGACTATTTTTTACGCAACTGATATTATTGTAGTATAGACTATAGTAGCCGTCAAAGTATGTACATACACGAGTACAGTATCATAAACGAGTTAGATTCTTGAGCCCAGTCGGGCCAGGACGAGAATGGAATGAGGTGTGTATATTGTACCTGCAAGACGGTGAAGTTGTTGTAGCGCAGGTCGAGGTCGGTGAGGTCGGCGAGGTCGCGACGCCAGTCGGCGCACAGCAGCGCGGCGCCGGTGCGCGCCAGCGCCGCGCGCCGCAGCCGCCGCAGCCGCCACAGCGCCGACACCGCTGCGCACACCCGTTACACTCATGATATCGATTATAGGCACAGGTGGAGGAGGCGGTGGTGAGGCGGAGCTACTGACCGTTGGGCACGTAGTTGCCGCTGACGTTGCACAGGTCTCCCAGTGGGTTGTTGGACAGCGCCAGCGCCTCCAGCGAGCGCGCCTCGCCGACCGCCTCCAGCGCTGTGTACTCGAGCTTATTGTTCGAGAGATCGAGCTCTTTCAAATTCGTAGTGGGCACGAACAGTTCCCTTCGTAAACATATTTTTGCCTTTAAATCTCATAAAATGATTAGGTGTACTTGTAAAATAATGTTGTTATAATATTATATCGTCGAATTATATTGATAAAAGAGAATGCTTACTTAGGGTATCGCTATTACTATTTTGTAAGTATTGAGGAGTGTCGCCTTTGCGTGGTGTCGTTAATTCTTATTAAAGTGAAACTTTTATTACATCGTCTCAAACTTTTTGGTCTGTGTCGCGCATGTCGCGTGACGGTCGGCTGCCGAGTAGTAGCCCGGTCAATTTAAACCAAAAAATGAGGGTACTACTACATAAAGTCCCAACAGGCTGAATTTCTGTGAAGTTGTTGAAAACATAATTATAAACAATGTCTAAAAGTTCCCCATCATTCCCCTGTAAGCTAAAAATTTTATTCACGGTCAAAGGTCAAAAAAATGAGTTTTTCGCGATTTTCAGCAAAACAGTAAGTTTTATCATAAAGTACCTCAGGCAAAGATTGTAGATCATAAAATTGTCTATAAAAATTAATGTATCAATACTTTTTTTCTTACGAGCCACCGTTTCTGAGATATAACGATTCAAAAAGTTATAAAAGTTGTTATCGTCATAATATGCGCCACGCCACGTATATACATCTAGAGTTGTAATATTTTATATAATATATACAGGGTGTAATCGTTAAGTGTGCACAGGCGGTTATTCCGTAACTATTGCATATATCAAAAAACTTTAAACTGATATCGAAAGCCCTTTACCTAATGAGTAAAATGACAATAATAACTTTTTAAAAATAAAACGGGAAATACCCAAAAAATTTACATCAAACACGCCCATACATTTAATTTCCCATACATTTTGTATTCAAAGCAAATGTTCGGAGTGACATCCTCGATTTGGAATACCATTGTATTCCACATCGAGCTCTATTTACAGTTTCTAAATGAATTGTTAATAAAATTTGCGAAGAAATTTAAGCACAAAACCAAAAAAATAACCAAAACCTTTCATATTACATGATGGGGATAGTCATATCTCATACTAAATGTATGGGCGTCAAAAAATCAGGAATCTGTGGAAAAGCTCAGCATCAATGAAAATATATATTCATCAAAAAGTTTATTTACATTAGTTAAGTGTAAAGATCATGTACTATTTTTACACGCAATAACTGGCTGTGATACGACATCTGCATTTTGAATCGTTATATCTCAGAAACGGTGGCTCGTAAGAAAGAAAGTATTGATACATTTGTTATAGATAATTTTATGATCTACAATCTTTGCCTGAGGTACTTTATGTAGCACCGAATGTTTAAATTGACCGGGCTATAGGTATAAAGCAGTGTTCGGAAAGTTTCACTTATACCGTGGTTTCATAAAACCACACAACATTTTTCAACTACACTTCGTTTAGAAGTGCTTTTGAATCGTTAAAATAAAGAAAAATAATAATTTATTATACATAGTAAGCGGCCTTATTTTACTTTATTATAGTATGTTTTCTTTAATATATCTGACCCTGAAAGTTTCCGTCAAAATCAGTCCAGCATTTCCAGATATTTAGCCGGAACAAACGTAGTAACAGGTAGGACAAATAAAATTAAGATAAAATTTGCTACATGTGTGCCAAAACGTAAACATAAACCTTAGAGCATTATGGTTTAATGCTCTAAGAAATAAACAGTATACCTATATGTATTTCAAACAATTTCTTTCTGTAAGATGCTCCGAGAAAAAAGTTTGGTAATTTTTTACATGCTATTAAAAACAGACTCCTAAATTTTATTTATTCGTACCATCTAAATTAAAACGGATACCTCGGTAACGTTGTAATATTGTTGTTGGAGATTTTCAAAACATTTAATTTCGGCACAGCGGTGAGCCAGTCGGGCGGCAGCTCGTGGAGCCCGCTCGCCAGCACGCTGAGCGAGCGCAGCCGCGCGCCGCGCAGCGCGAGCCCCGCGCCGCCCCCCGCACCCCTCGCGCGCTCCACGCGCACCGTCTCAAGGGCTTCACATCGCTCCAGCCACACGTTCACAGTGGGCACGGTTACATTTTTCAAAGTCAATTTTACAACATTCTTACATCCTCCGATCCTCGGCCCCGTCGACGCCCCTTGACACACTACGTTTTTGACCGTGTCGCCGATGGACAGGGCGGTCAAGGGAGCCGAGATGTCCACGTCGGTCAGAGATTTCGCTCCGTCGAGTAGAGCGGTCAGGAGGAGGTTCTCTCTGACGACCAACCGTCTGAGTGCCGGGAGCCGGTTGAAAATGACATCGGTAAGCTCCTCCACGCCCGATCGATTCAGGTTCAGGGAGCGAATCGTCGGTGAAAGCGCGGCCAGCGAGGAAGGAGTCACTTTGACATTTTTGAGGGTCAGGTCCGCTAATTCATTCAAGGGCTCCAAAAAGGTAGCATCGGGGCGCAACAATCCGTCCGTGCTTATCCTCAAAGTCGTCAAACGCAGTTGCGTGAAGTGTCGCGCGGCGAGGCGCGGCTCGGGCGGCGTGGCGTCCAGGTAGAGCTTGGTGCCCACGCTGACGTTGAGCGCCCGCAGCGCGGCCGCGTAGCCGGCGGCGGGCGGCGCGCAGCCGTGCAGCAGCACCTGCGGCACGCGCGCGGCGCGCTCCAGCTGCGGCAGCGCGCCGCCGTCTAGCCGCACGTTCTCTGGACAGTTCAGACGAAAGTATCTCGCCCCATAATCTATTTTGATATCGTTACCTGAAATTTAAAAATTCATTATATACCTACTGTTACATTTTATAGACTCAAAGTTAAAAGGTAGGTAATAGAGATTGATAACACCGTTTATAGCTGGAGCAGATCTATTTTTATTTGCATGAATTTTTCAGTTTGTTAAGTTTTAGACATTAAATAAATAATTATTATCTATAGCTTACTTGGTATGAACTGTATATGAATTTCGATGATAGCTTAGATATATCATCGAAATTCATTTAGTTATGAATTATGATGTGTTAAGAAGAGCAACTATGGAGTTTCTTGCCGATTCTTCTCCATAGATACTGCTTTCCGAATCGGTGGTAAATTTTAAAAAATGTTATGACGATTCAAAAGTGCTCTTAAAAGAAGCCTTATTGAATAAATAAATGTTTGAGTTTGAGTTTAGCAATAACTTTAACAAATCATCAAAAGCACAGTTTGTGAGACGTGACTGCGCTTGAGTTGCTTCCAAATTATTTACGTACTTTATAAATAATCTATACATATTATAATAAATCTGTAGAAGGGTCAATTCTGTACATTGAAAATATTGAAAAAATAAATAGCAGGGGGTGTTACTGGATCGATACCAAACCCAAATATGTGATTAAAAAAATTTTTGTCTGTCTGTCTGTCTGTCTGTCTGTCTGTATGTGAAGACATCACGTGAAAACTACGGTTCGATTTCGATGAAACTTGGTATAATTATACCTTATTATCATGGGCGTAAAATAGGATACTTTTTATCCTGGAAAAATACGTAGAAAAAAATAAACTTAATTTTTCAGTTTTATCCATAGACGTTGTTCTGTAGAACCGAGAACACACGTTGGGTATTATAATAGGCCTAGCCGTATTTGGGTCCAATAGATATTTATAAGATGTTAATGTCAGAGTTACTCAAAATGGAGAAATAAACTATCCACGCGAAGACCCACATCCGCGCGGACGGAGTCGCGGGCGGAAGCTAGTTTAAAATAATTTAAATGAGTACCTACCTACAATAAGGGTTTAACAAAAACGAATTAAGGGTGCGTATAAAGCAAAATTACCAATCTTCTATTAGATGATACGTGTAATATTCAAAACCAATTTTTTATTCTTTTTTGTAATGCTTTCTTCTTTATTTTGAGGATTTCAGTTAAATCTAATTTTATTTAATTGAAATCCTCCAGTTGTTTACGTCGCGAACGAAGTCGCGGGCATCAGCTAGTTGATAATAATAAATAAGAATGAGGAAATTTTAGTCACTTGTATAACATAATGTCTATAAACGGTTCCAGTCATAATATAATTAATATCAAACATAATTTTAACCTTTGATCTTTATAAATTTATTATAATATTATAATTATAAAATATATACAGGGTGTAATCGTTAAGTGCGCACAGGCGATTATTCCGTAACTATTGCTGTTCAATACCGTCGTTTAGTCTACGTTTAGTTCCTTATCGCAAACTAGATGGCGCCACGTTAGAATTGTTCGTTCTTATAACTGGCTAGTGTTTTGTTTTTGTAATATCATATGTATACTGTGTTTTGATTAATTAAATGCCTTACAACAGCAGTGGTGTTTTATTAGTGAATCCAAGTATAGTGAATTAGTGACAGTGTACGCAGCGACATCTGGTGCCGAAACCCGGGAATAAAGGAATAAAGGACTTTTAAAAACCGTGAGTAAAGTGAACTAAGTGGACAATAAAGACTTGTAAAAATTCAGTGTTGTGATAACTTGGACTTATAAAAATTAGCTTAAATATTAACTTAGAAAATTTTGATTAAATATTGGACTTAGAAAAATTCGATCAAAATTAGTATGCATCTTGGACTTAGAAAAATTTGATAAAAATTAGTATGCATATGGGACTTAGAAAAATTTGATTAAAATTTGTATGAACACTGGACTTAGAAAAATTTGTATACACTTTGGACTTAGAAAAATTTTGAATAAAATTAAAGATAGAAGAAATGGATCCATTCGTTGCTCAGCAAGTAGAGATACATGAACAAATAAATAAAAGTTTTTCAAATTATAAAAAGACTCCAAAAGAAAGACTGACAAACGTTTACATAGGAATAAAATTAGAATGTTTGGAGGCAAGTTGGAAGAAGTTTACCGAGAACCATTTGAATATTGTATCAGTTGCATCAAAAAGGGAACGCGAAAAAACCCCCTATTTTACCGAAGAGATTTATGAAAACCTAGAAGAAATTTATATTAGTTACAAATCAAAGATGAAGGTTGATCTTGGTTCCAGCTCAGCGGGTTCTTCTAAAGTCTGTCCATCGAACGTCACCGGCGCAGGCAGCGAGGTGAAGCTCCCACAAATACAGTTGCCCACATTTTCGGGTAATTATGAAGAATGGCAGAGCTTCCACGACATGTTTGTCTCTTTGATAGATAGAAATCCATCATTAAGCCAGGTTCAGAAGTTGCATTACCTGAAATGTAGTTTAAAAGGCGAACCAGAGAATTTATTAAGGAGCTTATCGACTACTGATACAAATTATGAAGAGGCGTGGGACAGATTGAGGCGCAGATATAATAACAAAAGATTCAATGTTAATGAGATTCTAAAACGTTTGTTCGGTCAAAAGCCTATGTCTAGCGAGTCGGCTACAGCAATCAAACATCTTATCGATACCACGGAGGCATGTTTGAAGGCTCTAAAGAATTTAGATATTGACGTGTCTTCGTGGGATGCGATCATTAATTTTTTAATAGTCTCAAAATTAGATTTAGAGTCCCGCCGCCAGTGGGAGACCGAGGCTGGCCGATCTCAAACCGACAGCATCCCAAAATGGAGTGAGCTCGTAACCTTCCTGGAAAGTAGATTTAGAACATTAGAGATGCTAGTAGGTGAATCTAAACCAAACATGAAGAATAGTATAAGTCCTAAGCAAACAAGACAAAAGGCGTTTCATATTATGCAAGATAATAAAAAGGATACTTACAAAGAAAATAGTAAAGTCTGCGTATGCTGTTCGGATGCTCATTTATTATACCAATGTAAACAATTTGGAGGCAAGTCTCCCGAAGAGAGATATGAGTTTATTCAAGCCAAGAGACTTTGCTTCAATTGTTTCTCATCCAACCACAACGTGAGGAGCTGTCACCAGTCGACGTGTTGCCGGCGTTGTGGCAGACGACACCACACCCTGCTGCATATAGAAAGAAATCCTCTCCCTGTATCTGGGGAACCAAGTACGAGTACAAGCCACCAACCGACGAGTTTAGATGAGAGTCGCCAGTATGATAAGAAAGTAGTAGCTCATTTTGCGAAAGATACACATCCGGTCAAAGTGCTATTAGCTACAGCATTAGCTAGGATCAAATCCGCAAATGGCTGTGTCCAAACTGTGCGAATATTAATCGATCAAGGCTCTGAGGCCTCTTTTATTACCGAAAGTACTGTACAATATTTATGTCTTAAGCGTACACCAATAAATGGTTTAATAACTGGAGTAGGTGATGGTAAACTTAGATCTAAGCACATTGTTTCATTTGAGTTAGAATCACTACATAATCATGAATTTTCTGTTTCAGTAAATGCATATGTGTTGCCATCTTTAACATCTTTTCTTCCGTCGAGTAAGGTTTCCATTTTTGATTGGCCAGAGCTCAATAATCTACCGTTAGCAGATCCCAAATATGGTTCACCTGGTAAGATAGATATTATTTTAGGAGTAGATACTTTCAGTCAAATAATGTTGAGTGGTTTCTTGAAGCATCCCATGCATGACGGTCCTATTGCACAGAATACTCATCTTGGCTGGATCTTGTCTGGAAGAATAGGCGAAAATGAAGAATCAAATCCTAGAGTAGTAAATTTACATTTACAGGTTAGAGAAGACAATATTTTGACGCAGTTTTGGGAAATTGAAAGAGAACCAGATTTAATAGGAAAGAAACTTACGAAGGAAGAAATCAGATGTGAAGAAATTTATGAGAGTACTACCACAAGAAATGAAGAAGGTCGTTACGTAGTGAGATTGCCATTTAAGGAGCCAGATCCAAAGTGTGTGTACGGAAATTCCAAGGAAGTTGCTTTGAAGAGATTTAAGGTATTAGAAAGAAAGTTTAAAAAGAATTCTGACTTGCACGCTGAATATGAGAAGGTTATAGTCGACTACCAGAATCAGAAACACATGGAACCGATTTTAAGTAAGGAGGATATTGAGTATCCATTTTCCTTTTACCTACCTCATCACGCCGTGATAAGGGAAGACAAGGAAACCACCAAACTTCGTGTTGTTTTTGATGCGTCGTGCAAGGGGAATAATAACGTATCATTGAATGACACGTTACTCGTTGGACCTAAAATTCAACAAGATTTGCGCCACATTATAATGAGGTGGCGAACGCATATTTATTGTATTGTGGCAGACATCGTACAGATGTATAGACAGATAGTGGTACATGAAGATGATTCAAATTTCCAAAGAGTTTTATGGCGGGCTGATCCATCACAACCCATACAACATTTTAAGCTATCGCGACTTACCTTCGGTACTGCTTGTGCCCCGTATTTGGCGGTTAAATCACTGCAACAATTGGCTCGAGATGAAGAGTTGAGATATCCACTTGCCGCAAAAATTACACTTGAAGATTTTTATATGGACGATTTGTTGACCGGTTGTAATTCAGAAGAGAAAGCTATAGATATTTATAAAGAGATGAATCAATTAATGTCTAAAGGTGGATTTAAGCTCCAAAAGTGGTGCAGTAATTGTCCAAAATTACTGAATCATATCGAAAATGATAATCAATCTTCAAAAGATACATTTATTTTTAAAATCAATGATACAATTAAGGTGTTGGGTATTTCCTGGAATAAAAACATAGATAAATTTGAGTATACTTACAATTTACCGGAGTTAGATGAGCCTGTAACCAAACGGAAAGTGTTGTCTGATATTGCGCGACTTTACGACCCTTTGGGTTGGGTTGCTCCTGTCCTTATTACGGCGAAGATCTTTATGCAAACTCTGTGGAAATCTGGATTGAATTGGGATGAAAATCTTTCGTCAGAATTATTAAATCAATGGCTACACTTTAGAAAAGAGTTAGATGGTATTCGAGGTATAGCTGTTCCTAGGTGGCTTTCTACAACGAATGATGATCCAGTTGAGCTTCACGTATTTGCTGACGCTTCTCAGGTAGCTTATGCTGCTGTCGTTTATCTGAAAACCATGGACACCGAAGGTAATACTCACGTAAATGTAGTCACATCTAAAACTAAAGTCGCCCCAATTCAGAAGGAGATATCCATTCCGAGAATGGAACTATGCGCGGCGTTGTTGGCTGCCAAATTAATTTCCGAGGCTGCACAAGTACTGCAGGTACCTAAAGATAAGTTGTTTGCCTGGTCCGACTCGACCATAGTGCTTGCATGGCTCCGTGGAGAACCCAGCCGTTGGACGACGTTTGTGAGCAACAGGGTCTCCGAGATTTTGACTGTTCTAGATAGTGATCAATGGAACCATGTTGCCACAGACCAAAATCCAGCCGATTGTGCCTCTAGAGGTATATCCTCTCGAGACCTAATCCATTATGATCTTTGGTGGCATGGTCCTAAGAGTCTACACGATAACCATGTTTATAGTACAACACATTTAGATGTTGACACTGATGTTGAAGTACGACCGTTAAAGGTACTTACCAATACGACGCGATCTGCTGAAGAATTTATATGGGAGCGGTTTTCAAATCTGACTAGAATGTTACGAGTGTTATCTTACTGTAGAAAATTTCTAAAACTGAGGGAACCTAAAGAATTGAGCGATATTAATAAAAGAATTACGACCAATGAAATGGACACTACATTAGATATAATTGTTAAAGCTACCCAAAGACTATATTTTGAGGATGAAATTAATAAGTTAATGTCTCGAACCGGAAGTGTTACTAAAGGAAGTCCACTGCACACTCTTGCACCCTTTATAGATGAAAAAGGGTTGCTAAGGGTGGGCGGTCGAATACAACTGTCTTCTGTACAGTTTAATAAGAAACATCCTCTAATAATGCCCAGTGAGTCTCATCTCACTAGGTTATTAATATTGGATGCGCACCACAGAACACTTCACGGGGGGCCACAACTTATGATAAACTTCTTGAGAAGTAAATTTTGGATCCTACGACTTAGAGAAAAGGTGAAGAAGTGCTACAGAGAATGCATGACTTGCCTACGTTATTCTCGCCAGGATAACAACCAATTAATGGGCCAGTTACCTAAGGTTAGATTGACTCCGGATAAACCATTTAGGTCATCAGGTGTTGATTTTACCGGGTACATAGATATTAGGTTTTCGCCTGGTAGAGGATCGAAATCCTATAAGGGCTATATTTGTCTATTTGTATGTATGGCGACTAAGGCGATCCACTTAGAGGCTGTGTCAGACCTTACCAGTTCCGGATTCATAGCTGCATTCAAACGCTTTGTGTCTCGAAGAGGGCACTGCCGCGATCTGTACAGCGACAATGGGACTAATTTCGTTGGTGCGGATAAAGAGCTGCGTAAAATGTTGTGTCAAGCGAAATCAGTGTTGGCCGACGAAATTAGTAATTTACTTACCCAGGACGGAACCACTTGGCATTTTATACCACCACACGCGCCTAACTTTGGAGGGCTGTGGGAAGCGGGTGTTCGTTCAGCGAAAACACACCTGAAAAGAATAGTAGGAGACGCAATACTTACCTTCGAAGAACTGACAACTGTGTTGACCCAAGTAGAAGCCTGCTTAAACTCCCGTCCAATTTCTGCAATTAGTGATAATCCAGGTGACGAGATGCCCCTCACACCTGGGCACTTCTTAGTTGGTGAACCATTAGTCTTAATTCCTGAAAGCGATTATTCAAAGACCTCTCTCACAGGTCTTCAAAGGTGGAAGCTTACTCAACGGATGGTTAATAATTTTTGGAAGACGTGGTCTAATGAGTATTTAGTGACGTTAAATAATAGGTACAAATGGTTTTCAAAAAAGACAGAACCTGACGTTAACGATATTGTTATTATAAGGGACCACAATGTTCCTCCAGCTAAATGGTTATTAGGGAAAATCGTTGAAAAACATCCGGGTAAAGACAACCTTACCCGAGTTGTAACAATTAAAACTAAGAACGGTCTTTGTAAACGTCCTTGTAATAAGTTATGCATTTTACCAAAGGCCTAGCTCATTAATATTGTATAGAGTTCTTAGTTAAGTTAATGTAGCAGTATTTTTTGTTCCTATTTTTTACATTGAAAAATGTTGTTGTTTAGAAGTAAATATTGTTTTAGTTCACTCTCAAGTTTATATTGTTTACGTTGAGTTTAGATGTATGTAATAAGAGTCTCTATTGTTTACGTTGAGATGTTATAAGAATTACTTTGTGTTTATTAGGTTAAATGTACTCTTGAACTGAATTGTTCTTTATGTTTCTTTTTGTTTAGAAAAGCACTAGGTGCTTTTGGTGGGCGGGATGTTCAATACCGTCGTTTAGTCTACGTTTAGTTCCTTATCGCAAACTAGATGGCGCCACGTTAGAATTGTTCGTTCTTATAACTGGCTAGTGTTTTGTTTTTGTAATATCATATGTATACTGTGTTTTGATTAATTAAATGCCTTACAACAGCAGTGGTGTTTTATTAGTGAATCCAAGTATAGTGAATTAGTGACAGTGTACGCAGCGACAATTGCAGATATCAAAAAACTTTAAACTGATATGGAAAGCCCTTTACCTAAAATGAGTAAAATGAATATAATAACTTTTTAAAACAAACACGCCCATACATTTAGTATGAGATATGACTATCCTAAACATGTAATATGTGACTATCCTAAACATGTAATATGAAAAATTTTGGTTCTTTTTTTGAATTTGTGCTTAAATTACTTCGCAAATTTTAATAAAAATTCATTTGGAAACTGTAAATAGAGCTCGATGTGGAATACAATGGTATTAAAAAACGAAGACGTCACTTCAAACATTTGCTTTGAACACAAAATGTATGGAAATTTCAATGTATGGGAGTGTTTAATGTAACTTTTTGGATATTTCCTGTTTTATTTTCTAAAAGTTATTATAGTAATCTTACTCATTAGGTATAGGGCTTTCAATATCAGTTTAAAGTTTTTTGATATGGGCAATAGTTCCGAAATAATCGCCTGTGCACACTTAACGATTACACCCTGTATAAGAAAGATACGAATAAATAAATAGACTTATAAAAGTTTCGGTATGTACTTATAACTAAGTATTTATTGGAATGTTTATTTGTATTCATACAAACCATCAACATTAAAAAAGTATTCGTCGTCAGCCTCGCCCCGGTACAGGCAGCGGGGCGCCGCGCCGGGTGGCGGCGGCGGGCAGCGCAGCGCAGCGCCCTCCGCGCCTCTCGCGCATCTCGCTAACAGCACCCACAGCACCAGACACCGCCACCTTCTCACTTCCATTGTTTATCCATATTTCAATTGTTCGAGGCGTGGAATACGCACCGTTGTAGCGGTTATCAGACGATTACGCGCACAAATATACCCTGATGACTACATGTTATTTACCGCATACCGCTGACTAGTTTCTTGGTAAATCCACTTTTTCCTGTTACCTTGTTTACGTTTATATTATAGTGTAACGTTTTAGAAATATTTAAGCACATTTCAAATTAGTGAATTGCATTTTGCCTGTTATTACCGATTCGGTTTCTAATAATCGTTACTCTTTAAGAGTTAACTGACTTAATTACGACTGAAAAACGATGTAAATACGATTCACAAACAAAATACACACCCACGCCGTATACAGACATACTGTCACTGAACAAATTACTGGCGTTTGGCGAACGCGTACGCGTCGGAGTGACGTTAAACGTCAAAATAATGTCAGTGTCAGTTGACTCAGGTGTTATCGGGATTTGAGAGTATTATATATTACAGTAGTAGTAGTAGAAGTTAGTTTAAGTATAAAGCTGCGTACGGATAGCGCGTTCCTGTGTTACGCGTAGTGGAGAAACACTGTCCACGCGTACATTGGATACGCGTACAGCTCTTGTACGGACCGCCGCGAACCTGTACGCGAGGTCAATCGATCCAAAACGCTCCGCGAGCCCCAGTCATTCGCCATGACTCAGAATTTTCAGTTCATTTGAAATTGCCTTCCATGCATATTGGCGAAAATCGTTATTTCGATAATCATTTAGTGTGCTATCCCACATGACCCGGTGAAATTCATAAAGTTGAATCAATCTGATAATATTTTCATTATTAAAACTCGAAGAACACGCGTGTTTATTCATTTTGCCGTCCAATTGTAGCGTAGCCGGCCGCGCGAGTTCTCTTTGACGCGCGACCAAAAACCGACTGACGATCGACTCGCGCTCGAGTTGGCTCACGCGGTACGCGTACCCCAAGAGTGAACGCGTAGCTGCAGGTTACTTTCTATACGGAACTAGGCGTTCCGGATACGTGTAAACTGAGAACGCGTACCAGGGTACGCGCAATCCGTACGCAGCTTAAGGGTTTTGGAGATTATACGACTATGAAATCCATACTAATATTATAAATGCAAAAGTAACTCTGTCTGTCTGTTACTCAATCACGCCTAAACTACTGAACCAATTTGCATGAAATTTGGTATGGATATATTTTGATACCCGAGAAAGGACATAGGCCACCTTTTATTGCGAAATACACGGGCGAAGCCGGGGCGGACCTCTAGTAATATTATAAATGCGAAAGTGTGTTTACTGTTTATTCTTTTTAGGGCCGATTTTTCAATGCTGGGATAAAACTTATTTGTCGAATAATGTATAAAACTACCATTTTAAAAACGTATTCTAATTCGCCGTGTTTGACAGTTTACGTGACATTTTAATATTATCGTGTAATACTTTATTGGACGGATAAGTTTTATCCAAGCATTGAAAAATCGGCCCTTAATGTGACATGGCCATGGGTAACTTTTGACAGCGGTGAAACGACTCATACTAATGCGAATTTAACATCAGGGGAATCAGCGGGCAAAGAAAAATATATGAATATTGTTTTCAATAAAAATGATGATGATGATATTGTTCATGAACGCCCAACGACCAGGCGAGTTTATACGTTCGCTAGCTATGCAGATACTGAGCCATCTGCGCACGCGCGGCCTGTGGATAGAGAGCATAGCGTACGGGATGTGGGTGGGAATAGGTGGGTGGTTTACTTTAATCAGTCGTAAAAATTTCCAATTTTAGGAAGATTAGAAATATGATTTTAACAGTAGTTAGGGAAATTTCGACTGACAGAAAAATTACGATAAGTCAGGAAAAATTTCTATAAGTCAGGAAAATTTCCATAAGTCGGGAAAATTTCTATAAGCTGGAAAATTTCCATAAGAAAGCAAAATTTCTATAAACAAGGAAAATTTCTATACGTCAGGAAAATTTATATAGATAAGGAAAATTTTCCGGCGACATTTCCTAATGGCTACAACTTGAGTGACTTCAAGAAGAGAGTGTACCTCCACCTCAAAAAGTCGGCAACGCATCTGCAGAAGCCCCTGTAGATGAATATGGGCGGTGGACTCGCTTAAGATCAGGCGCTCCACAAGCCCGTTTGCCCACTCTTATAAAAAAGTTGTTTAAGTCAGGAAAATGTTTATAAGCCAGGAAAATTTCTATTCACCAGGAAAATTTCCATAATAAAGGAAAATTTAAGACAGGAAAATTTCCATAAGTCCGGAAAATTTCTATACGCCAGGAAAATTTATATAAGCCAGGAATATTTATATACGTCAGGAAAATTTGTATAAGGCAGGAAAAATTATATACGCCAGGAAAATTTCTCTTTGTGGGGAAAATTTCTATACGCCAGGAAAATTTATATAAGCCAGGAAAATTTATATACGTCAGGAAAATTTGTATTAGTCAGGAAAAATTATATACGCCAGGAAAATTTCTTTACGTCAGGAAAAATTCTATAAGCCAGGAAAATTTCTATACGTGAGGAAAATTTCTCTTTGCCGCAAAAATTTCTATAAGTCAGGAAAAATCCATAAGTCGGGAAAATTTCGCTAAGACAGGAGAATTTCTATACGTCAGGAAAATTTCTCCTTGTGGAGAAAATTTCTATAAGTCATGAAAATTTCGATAAGTCATTAAAAAATTGTGATAAAATACGTATTTAAGGCGATAGAAACGATTCAACTACAAATTTATATTTAAACATGGTATGCATAATAAATAACCTTATATTTCGTGTTTCTCAGAAGTAATTCAGAAGAGAACTTAAGGACGCTGTCACAAATCTGCGTTACTCATATTTAGGTATCTAACGTCGCAACGTGGTGCGCGGGAACAACACGCTCACGTAAACATAGCGCATTCCATTCTTCATACTTGATATTATTTTTATTGAAATTGATTTTAGAAGATTACTGGGAACTTAAAAAATTCATTTTGTTATTTTTATTAGTAGGTACGATCCTGATAAGTATGTTAGTGTATTCAACCAACTTAAAAAAGTGTGACTATTTTACAACAATTTGAATAATAATCAATAATTAATGAATTGTATTATTGTATACAATATCGAAGCTTTTTAAGAAATGTATAAAATACTTTTTTATGAATTATTAATTATTATCATACATAATATTGTTACCGGCAATAAACCCTTCAAAGTCGCTTTCTCTGTCCCTATGTCCCTTTGTATGCTTAAATCTTTAAAACTACGCAACAGATTTTGATGCGGTTTTTTTTAATAGATAGAGTTATTCAAGAGGAAGGCAAAGCGGGCGAAGCCGCGGGCGGTAAGCTAGTATTCATATATTTTTCTATGCCCGCGGATTCCCCTGATGTTAAATTCGCATTAGTATAACGCGAATCATGTAAAAATAACGCTGGATGAAAGTGCTGGGGTATGTTTTGGCATGTATCGAATTTAGCACGAAAGTTATTTGCTGCTTATTTTATTTTTGAAGTAGGCTCTCGAGTCGTGGCTTCGCAACTACATATTTGTTATTCTTATACCACCTCATAACACCAAATAGACCAATAAATCGCCAATGCGCAGCTTAACCGCCAGTGTTCTTTTTACATGACGCGACCTATATGAGTCGTTTCACCGCTGTCAAAAGTTACCTATGGCCATGTCACATTAAAACGAATAAACACACTTTCGCATTTATAATATTATGCTAGAGGTCCGCCCCGGCTTCGCCCGTGGCACATATTTCGCAATAAATGGCCCCGCTCGGAGACGACATTGCAGTTTCACCAGCCGAAAGTGGAACAAAAAAAATTAAGAACATTTCACTCGCTTTTAGTTTTCATAATTTGACATGCGGGACGCATTAGAGCAGGCTCCAAGGAGATATTCGTTTGCAAAAATAGCGGACCTAAATCTGACTTCTGATATATATTGTATAGGTCCCAGACATCCTATAGACAGATGTTGCCAACCAGTTTTGTGGTCCCCCTGCCCGCACCCCGGTAATTAAATATGGCATACAAAGAAAAAAATAAAAATTTCCAAAACATGCCGTGTGGGGTATCAAATGAAAGAACTTATTGAGTAGATCACGAATATATAGCATACTATATACATTTCTTACACTTTCTCTAAGATTTTTTAGAAAATTTACGAAAATGGTCCATTTTTGAGTTAACTTTAAACCACTATAGATTGAAAACTCATGAATATATTTTTTAAATTATTATTTTAAATAATTAAAAATAGTCCATTGTTTATGATTCAATAGTTCGTAATATAATATAAGTGAGCTATGTGGTGGATTTGATGAAAATAACTATATATATACTATATGAACTTGAAAATATACTCGCCATCTTTGAATGCTCCCCCCACTCCCCCATGCAACTATTTCACTGTACGAAATATTGAATCGTAAACAATGGACTATTGTTAATTATTTAAAATAATAATTTAAAAAATATATTCATGAGTTTTCAATCTATAGTGGTTTAAAGTTAACTCAAAAATGGACCATTTTCGTAAATTTTCTAAAAAATCTTAGAGAAAGTGTAAGAAATGTATATAGTATGCTATATATTCGTGATCTACTCAATAAGCTCTTTCATTTGATAACCCACACGGCATGTTTTGGAAATTTTTATTTTTTTCTTTGTATGCCATATTTAATTACCGGGGTGCGGGCAGGGGGACCACAAAACTGGTTGGCAACATCTGTCTATAGGATGTCTGGGATCTATACAATATATATCAGAAGTCAGATTTAGGTCCGCGATTTTTGCAAACGAAACTCCACTGAGAGTCCGGTCTACATCTAACATTTTGCGGGACTATTTTACTAATTCTTCCAAAGCGGGATGTCATCTAGCCAACAGTTGTCCGCCTCGTAACTTCGACTTCGTAGATTTTTTTAAATAAAATCCAACATTGAAAATCTTTCATCTCACTGATATCATCTGTATAATTTTCATTGTATTAATAGGTATAAAAAATAAAACAAAAATTAAAAAAATCACTGCTTTTATTCTTAAATAAACATTCATATACTTAGTATTTGAAATTTATACATTTAACGAGCATAACTATTTACAAAACATCTGTTTAAATTAATTAGATTAAGGGCCGATTTTTCAATGCTTGGATAAAACTTATCCGTCCAATAAAGTATTACACGATAATATTAAAATGTCACGTAAACTGTCAAACACGGCGAATTAGAATACGTTTTTAAAATGGTAGTTTTATACATTATTCGACAAATAAGTTTTATCCCAGCATTGAAAAATCGGCCCTAAGACTAAATATATTTTTTTTTTCAAAGTATAAGTAACTAGATAATAATATAGAATGGGGTTTGCATTATACTAGTAGATAGTATTTTTGAGTTTAGGTACCTCCTATAGAAACTTAATTCTGAAATGTAAAAACAAATAAAGATCTGAAACAATTGTATCATTCGATATAGTTATTATTTAGTTTGTCTATTTTTAAAATCCGAGTAATATCTAAATCTAAATAAAATTACAAATAAAACCCCGTCATAACCACTACTTGAATAAGACTTGAATAGATCTTGGATTCCGACACGAGTTTATGGAAATTAAGAATTATTATTTACAGCAACAATCTAATTATTATCTTACTTAGCATTATTTAATTACTGTCTGTATTAACTTATAATTACAATCATTAAATTATACAAGTAGCTTTTTATAAATAAAAACTTCTTATATACAGTCCACAATTCTTTAAAAAAATATAATAATATATCATAGTCTTATTAGTTAGGTATATCTTAATATGAAATGGATATTTACAAATGTGTTAGTTCTACAAGCGGGTAGCTGGGTGAAGTCAGTGAGCCGCGCGGCGCCAGCGGGCGGCGGGCGGCCGGCACGCCGCGCACAGCTCGGCTGCTTCGCTACGGGCGCTAACGGACTAATGCTGCGGTAACTCGCTTGTTGTAGTTCAGTTTTTTGCTATCTATAGTACAAAATATATTCACGACTCTAACGAACATCGACACGTATAAACTTTCCAAATATTACAACTACATTAAACTTTACAAATACGCCGTGACAGGGCATTGCAACGAGACGAACGAACGATACCACACAAGATATTGGTAATTACATACTCCTAACTAATGGGAATTATGGTTTATTTGTGACGGCTCGAGCGGTCGGTCGTTGACTGCTCGAGCTGTCACTACAAACCGCGCAGTTGATGGCTGGAAGCGCTAGCGACGGCTCCAGCTGCAGTCCGTGTACGGCAGTGAATGAATGTCCATAGTTCACAGCACGGTCGCGGCTTCAAGCCGTCGCGTCGGTCTCAACTGCTTGAAGCGGTCCGTGTACGGCCGCCCTAATAATTCCGTTTCGGTTTGTACACTAAATTCGCTTATAACTATCTTATAGTAAATGCAAAGGTATGAAAATTATCTTACTTATTATATGATTATTTATTATATGTTACAGCACAAGTTATTTACTCGTTAATTGTTTATGTTTGGAGGCAAAAAATGCGCTGGGAGAACGATTTTTTTTGTTCATCTGCCTATTTCCACGTATTTCTTCCCAAATTATAATATCTTCGATATATCTCACAGAAGATGTTACCTAGTCATAATATACAGGTTTTAACTATACAAGCACTAGAACAGTAGCAGTAGACTAATGTAGATAATATATTTACTTTAACCCGAAAATATAGTTTTGTATAACTTAACAGAAAACATAGGTATATGTAATAATTTAATCTCGGATGATAGATAAAGCTATTTAATTAAATAATGATTTTAAGTTGGCAATTACAGTGGAAGCAGTAGACGGTCGCGCAGAGGACGGGGTGGCGCGGTCAGGCCAGGCGGCCGGTCAGCCAGGCGGCCGGTCAGCCCGGCGGCCGGTCAGCCAGGCGGCCGGTCAGCCAGGCGGCCGGTCAGCCAGGCGGCCGGTCAGCCAGGCGGCCGGTCAGCCAGGCGGCCGGTCAGCCAGGCGGCCGGTCAGCCAGGCGGCCGGTCAGGCCAGGCGGCCGGCGCGCAGCTCGTTGTCCCCGCGGTCCAGCTCCAGGCGGCGCCGCACCCACGCCAGCATCGCGTCCTGCCCGCACATCGTATGCTCAGTCTTATCGTATCGCGACCGATATCGTTAGGTATGTCTCTTTGAGTCAAAATAAAAACTATACAATAGTAATTTATTATACTATATATGTAGTTACTCAGTACCCACATAATATATTATTACCTCACATATAAAGGGTCTTTCATTAAGCACGGGTAGATGTTTTCGGCCTGTCGTGGCCACTTCCTGTGAGTGACATCTATAAAAAAAATATTTGAAATGTTAAGCCAATTATGCCATTTTACTATGGCAAGTAGGCACACATTATAAAATTTTACGATTACAATATCCCCATGTATTGGCTTATTATTATAAGCCAATACCTGAACGTTCAAGAAATGCTAGAATGGCGGAGAATATCGCCGTAGTCCATGGATATGTATAGCAAAACTTGAGGCAGGTGATTTCTTGCCGTGCCTAAGAACTTACGTTTCAACTTTCAAATTAGCGATTATCAGGTTGTTACACATTGAAGTTCCAGATCTAAAGAGGTAATCCACAATCGACTGATGCTGTAAATGCATATTTAACACAGGCCATCGATAAAATTCAACCAGATCTCACCACTTCTGTGAAATTGACTCAAAAAATGTACATACAGACACTTATTTTGATCATAAAGTTTTATCATTTGTGCCTGAATTTTTTCGTGTAACTTGGCATAGTAAAATGGCATAAGTTGCTGAACATTAAAATATATTTTTGATATAGTATGTCACTCACAGGAGGTAGCCACCACAGGCAGAAAATAATATCTACCTGTGCTTATTGAAAAACCCGTTATAAAAGGGGTTCCCAATCTTTTTCAGCTCGCGGCGCAGTTTCATGTTAAGTTTTTGTCGCGGCGCCCTACCCACGCAGAAAATCTAAAAAAAAAAAAAACACGATAAAGGTACGACGTAAGTAGGTAGTAGGTACCTATCGTCGTATCAAATTTAAAATCTTGTATGTCATTTTACGACGCTTTATTTTCATTTTTATGTTTCTTACCGATTCGAGCGCTCTAAAAAGGTACTCGCGAATATAAGCAGATCGATTCACGGCGCCCCTCTACACTTCCTACGGCGCACAGTTTGGGAACCCCTGCCATATAAGATATCCGATATCGATGGTTAGTAATTAGAAGTTAATATAGAAAACCCATTCGGTCGACTACGACACCGATCAATATTTTTATACTTACCCACTTAGGGAGCGGGCGTTCGGCGGGATTTCAGCATTCCAATCGCCGCACAAAAGTCAATCGAATACGAGCTCGTGATAAATAAAAGTGTGTGGCGACGGTGGACGCCAGCGAACCTGCGCTCAGTCGCGGCGCGGGTCGAGGGGCCCGTCGGGGTAGTCCTCGTAGTCGCGCGCGTGCTCCAGCTCGTCGTCGCGCGTGTCGTACTCGCCCGGCTCGTCCGCGTCCTCCGCCTCGCCGTCCGCGTCCTCGTGCGAGCCGTCCGGCCGCTCCTCGCGCGCCGCCTCCTGCCACACCGACAACTACCACCCGCTACTGCCCGCCACTCCTTCCGCCTACCCTCGTGCGTCCCGACCTACCGCTCTTCGCATTCTGTGCCACGGCCTTCGGGGGACTTTTCACTTTTTTGTCGATGCATCGACGTTCGACAATTATATATAATCGAGATAGTGATTCGATATTATTATTATTGCCGTCTGCGATTATGTACCCGTCGAATCGGAAGAGCGGCAGACGGAGGGGGCGGTAGCGTTATGAAGCGTGCGAGTTAGCGTTATAAAGTTTCTCAGTTAGTAGGGCGGAACGCATAAATCATGCTGCTCGATAATACCATAATTATATTAATATTATACAAAAATACAAAATACCTCTGTTTTCACAACAGTAAGGTAAAACCCCATTCGGAATTATAAAACATTAGGTATTAGGTTTCCCGAGTGAGTTCGCCACACTGTGCGGCCACAGGTTGCACGTACCTTGGAGGGCCGCCAGCCGCAGCCGGGCAGCGGCAGGCCGTCGGGCCCCAGCGGGCAGGGCGCGTCGAGGCCGGGCACGCCCTGCTCGCCGCGCTCGCCCTTGTCGCCCTTGCGCCCGCGCTTGCCGCTCGGCCCCTGCGGAGCGGACGGGCGTTACTGGGGTGTTGCCGGGGAAACGATGCAGTGTCGGGGTGCTTGTGTGCGTTAGTGTTAGTGCACGTGCGATGTGTCCGAGTGTCTCAGAAAGTTAGCGTTTTACCTTGTGCCGAAAGAGAAGAAAAGAGAGAATAATAATATCAACATTGAGATTGCTCACCGGTTCTCCTTTGTAACCTTTTTCACCCTTCGGCCCCTATATGGTTAAAGTTAAATTGATTAATCGTTTTATATAAAGAGAGTAATTCAGGTCGTATACAGTGATATCGTCCGCTCCGACTGACCTCCGTCCCGGGGATTCCGTCCGTTCCCTGAAATGAATAAGCTCTTGAATGATATCCTTAATTTTTAACGACCGAATATATTATGTATTTAAAAACGGTTAACTACGTATGTTCTGTATTGAGAAAATGATGACCGGTCTTAACCGACGGACGGCAGTTTTATAACGCTCGGATAATTTTAGCAATCCTGCGCGGAAGAAAAACCAAAATTGAATAATGTAAACGTACGGGAAGTCCCGGGTCACCGCGCTCGCCCTTGCCGCCCGGCTCTCCCTGTGCACCCTGTCGACAACCGTTTAATTACTTAAATCTGATTAATATTCAATTAAATATAATTAATTACACCCAATACTGACCTTCATACCGTCCAGGCCGGGCGGACCCTGCGAAATACACACTAATAAACGTCGATTCTCTTGGTGCATTGCATTGGTCGCGGCTGCCCACTATGCTCTACGTATTCACTTTAACGATGTAAGCAGAATATTGATATATCTAGAATCCTTTTGAAATTACTTGTGAAGCTTGAAAATTTTGGACTCAGAGAACAGTAACATGCTCATACGTTCGGGCTAACGTGCCATCGCCCACCATGCCAGAGACGGCGAGCGCTCGTCACATCTCGAAGAGAAGCGAAACGAGAAATAAGACAGGTCGGAAGAAAAAGACAAATATGCACGGCATGCAAATATTTATTTTCCTTGAAAATAATTTGTGAACAACAATATTTTATTCGCTCTCGAGGTTATGGTACAAATGACAACTTTCGATTTCATAAAAAAACTAAACTCCTTACTCTAATACATACACTTACACTAAACGAGACGAACAAAAGGGAAGTGGACCGGCGCGACGGAGCGATCACACGCTCGAGCCATAGTTACACTTTCCTCAGGCAGTCACACGCGGCATTCACCACTTATCTTAGCCTAGGCGATTCAATTTGTACATTCCTTTCGTTAGTAATACTTAAGTTTAACGTTTATGATAAAGACGATACCTTAGAAGAAATACATCGAGAGAGATAGGACACGAGTGAATATGCACGATTTAACATTAACATAGTAGGAGTGCGGACGGAGCGCGCGGGACACATTATGTACAGGGCGGGGGAGGGCGCTTTCTCGAGACCACTACTCTAGAAAGTATATTCACAAAACACGGGAGAAATGCTGTGACAGAAGTAGGAAATGATATGTAAGTAGAGAGAGACCCGAAGAGCGCACCCTCGCCCCCTTCACAAGCAGAGAGCGCGCGCGGCATACTGCACAACGGGCTGCCACTACTGGCCACTCTATTTATTGTTTTACATAGTTTCCTTCGATATATTATTATTATGCTTAAATAATTTCAATCTATTGCCCTGCTAATGAAACATTTGTTTAGTAATTTGGCGCGCACTCACTGATGATATTATTTACATATTATTAATTTATGCTAAAATTCGAATATAACATTCATTTTAAAGAAAGATACATTCACAATAGTCAATAACCTTATCGTTAAATTAGGCGAGTCGATAAATAGTTTTATAGATATGACTTAGCGATACAAAGTGACACGATAAAGGTACTTATGAGGATAACAACTCCAAGAACATCTTGACACTCGTACATGGTAAATGGTAATATATCACAATATTCACAATTCCCTCGAAGCCTCGCGGGGCGCTAATGCATAAAGCTTATAGTAAAGATTCGGTCCACGGTAAAACTCTTAACCTCCTTGTGATATTGATTTTATTTTACTAAAATGTCCCATGAAATATTTTGTGCCTCTAAATCAATTTTAGAGGCATAAATAATACAAACTATCGGTTCCCAATCATCGAGGTGCTTTATAAAAACGACAACACTTCCGTTCGAGTCGAGCGAAGGGCGTTCACACTCAATTTATACAAAACGGCACAAAGCTTAACGTAAATTACAATTCGATGTTTCGTGTAAAAATTGATTATCTTTATACAGAGTCAATAACACTTAGCACTAGACGGTAACATCTTACACTGGATCCAGGAGCTAGGTACAATTTTACAATTTACAGCAGTCGGTGCCGCGGGCGCCACTACGTGAAGGCGAAGTGCTGCGCCCAGCCGCCTTCCTGCCACACACACACACACCTCTGTTAGCACACCCCTCCCACACCGCTCTGCGACCCACCTCACGTGTACTTAGCTCAGTATTTATAGTCTGTCCACTATAAGAATTGCTTTTTGATAGCTCGACAGGTGATACCAGAAGTGATGTCCAAAAGATTATCGATTGTCATACCATTCCGATTATAAATTCAAAATATTATCATAAATCGAATCAGGTACGTAAATAATAATTACAACGTAAACGTACTTATAAGATATGTGATAATAAGACCACATAATATCTATGCATTTTATGTTAAAACTGTGGTTAAAACTAAACTAAACTAATATTTTATTATTTATTGGTTTCTGTCTTACAATTTGTTTGTCTTTATGTTTAAATTACATAACATAATAGAAGAGTTTTTCTGTATCGGATATATTTTACAGAGTATTTCTATCGATTATTATAATCTATCGACCCATCATTGAATAATTCTGTGTAGACATCACTAAGTGGGCGGGGCCTGTCCATGAAGTACAATAATTATTTGTATGACATTTCAACATAGACAATACAATCCTTCATAGGCGTGGAGCTGTCTGAAAGCAAATAATATAATGGACAGAGTATAACATTGCTTTTACTCGCGTATACTGAATTTATTTAAAATTATAAGTGCAAGGGATTTGATTTTTTTTCGGATTTTTTAATATATTTCGTTATTCATGAGATTGAATCATTAACAGCTAATTATAGTCGTCATGTTTACGTACGCAACATGAATTTTGAATTACTATTTAAATCCATTACAAACCCGTACGTACCTGTGATAAATACAATCATACGCTAAAATAGATGTTATAACATAAATGTGGGAGTCGCAGAACGGTATTTAACATGCTCATTAAACTAAATGCTACAGTTAGTGGATTAGTGTTGTTATGTCGAAGGAATCTAAAAGTCTACGTTTTATAAACTTTGTGTTCCAATCCATAGCCCTACGCAGACGAGCATGGTATCTAGCTCACCACACGCTACTAGATACATGCATTTTTATTTTGCAAATTAGTGAATGTACAGTGTAGGTGATTGCAACGCACATGAGTAATAAAATGTAGAGAGACAAAGCTTCATATAGCCGCGAAGATCGCACGTGTGGCCAATGGGTAGCTGTCAATGTCATCGCTTTTCGTACACCGTGAGATTGAGATTTGAAATAAACCAATTTTTTGTATCCTGCCTTTTCGCAATGATTTGCCAGATTATCACTTGCCAACCAACGTTTCGCCGATGTTTCACTTTGACAATGAACGATTAGCAAATCTTTGTATGACAACATTTCATTTGGTAGAATTATTATTAAGCGGATTATTATATGTATGTATTTTTGGCGAAAAGGCTGAGAACCACGATAACGATATTATGTAAGAAAATAAAATTTATTTAGCTCTACCAAAATAGGTTAAAATTTTGTACGTTCATATGAAGCTTTATATCTTCACAGTTTATCTGCTCATGTGGGGCAAAGTGGGACGAGAATACTTACGCGAGGCCCCGAGTCGCCGGGTCGACCGGGCTCCCCGGGCTCTCCGGGCTCGCCGGGTAGCCCCACGGGGCCCTGGAATAATTACACCTTTGTGTGAGGAATATTGTTTGAAACACATAAGTAAGAACATTTTTTTAATTAAATATGTTACCCGACTTTCACTATAATTATATTATTCTTTAATATTTTACTGACAGAAGAATAATTAATGAATACCAACCGGTAAACCCATCGGACCAGGATCTCCTTTTTCACCCCGTTCCCCCTGGAAAACATAGAGGTTTAATTTTATGAATGATCTTCAGTGAAATACATTTCCCTTGTAATGTGTACACCTGCGACGTACCGATTTCCCCCGAATGCCCGGGTCGCCTTTGTCGCCTTTGATGCCGGGCGGGCCCGCAACGCCGGGAGGCCCCGCGGGGCCTGGCGCGCCAGGGGGCCCCATCATCTGGAAAAGTGGAACGTGTGTTTTGCTTTTTATCATTGCTTTTATATGCATTATGTAGTTACCGTTTTGCACAAATTCCTAGCCCACCTGCAAATTAAGATGTTTAAAATAATTTATATGAAACAAATAAATATACATTATTTATATGAAACAAATAAATATACAATGGTATTAGTAATACATAATTATGTCTATATTTACTTCACACGATAATAACACAAATGCCGCATTCCTTTGACTCGTGGCGCATTCGTACGAATCGTGCTCGGACGTTGTTTATACGACGTTCGACCCAACTACCCTCACTTTGCTAATAGTCGTTGACTAGCTGCGATTTGATATCAACTACCTACATCAATTGGGTAGCTGTGTAGAATCGCAGTACATTCTTATTACATTTTTTTTTATGCAATAGGGGGCAACAGAGCAGACGCGTCACCTGGTGGTAAGTGCTCCACACGCACAGTGCCAGAGACATTGTGAGTATGTTGCCGGCCTTTCAAGTAGGAATATGCTCTTTTCTTTCTTTTCTCTTATTACATTCAAACAAATATTTAACTCGGCCTCGCGTGTAATTTCTTATAGATGAAGAAGAATAATTATATTATGTTACTACTCAGAGAAATTTTTAACCGACTTCAAAAAAAAGGAGGAGGTTATCAATTCGGCCGGTATGTTTTTTTTTTTTTTTTTTTTTATGTATGTACACCGATTACTCCGTGGTTTCTGAACCGATTTACGTGATTCTTTTTTTGTTCGATGCGGGATGGTGTCGAATTGGTCCCATAAAAATTTTATTCGGATAGGCCCAGTAGTTTTTATTTTATGAGCATTTTTGTCTGTATTTGTAAATGTTGCAAGTGCAAGTTTGAAGTCGGTTGTTTTTAACGCAGTTATTGACTTGTGTAGGTAATGTTTTTGGCAATAAATATCTGTTTATATATTCGATATTTGAGAAAATATTAAAAATGACTTACTATTTCATGTCCATACAGCTCGTAGCCCGTGCCGTCTCCCTGTAAGTTCAACAGTGGGCATAAAGATTAACAGTTCCACATCACACCGCCAAGGCATATACTTTGATAATGTATTATAATATAACTACCTAAAGAAAAAATTTATGACTCCTATGTTAGTACAGACGACTCAAACTACTTTGTTAACAAAATATGCATCATACTTCAATTATGTAGTACTAACCGATATCTTTGAAAATTCGTATAAATATACTTATTTACTTGAACATGAGTAGGTACTTCAGGATATTTGACATTCCATCTAGAGAGAGAAGCAATTCCCCTTTAATCATATTTAAAAATCAAAAGTAAAATCGTGATACTTATTAATAATGATTACTTTTATTTTTTTAGGCTTTTTATTAACAGTAGGCCTAGACAAACGTCATCGTCATTCGTTTTCTATACATATAAATATTAAAATATAGTCCGGTACGGTCAATGCAGACTTTCGAAGTAACAAAATTCCTATCCAGCCGAAAACTGACGAAAGTTTATGACTTTTTGATAAAGAAGTTACGAAGAGTTGCAAAAAGCTCAACCAACTGAAAATTGGTACAATTGTTTAAAATATAATTGAATATCAAAACTTCCCATCATTCCGGTACTTGGAAAAATAAATATTGGACAAAAGATGGTTTTGCACCAAAATGGCAAAACCACCATAGTGGAAATAGAAGTTGTTAATATTCACAATCACTTATGTAGGACGGAATTGATTTTATAAACGTTTGCATTTTATGAATCTTTTGAAATTTTGAATGACTTCTTTGAATATCTCATAAAAAGTGGCTCTAATAAAAATATCTACAATTTTGGTCACAGGTGATATTTTCATGATAAAATTTACCGTTTCGGTGAAAATTGCGAAAAAATATTATTTGACAATATGTATTTCTTTCCAAGAACTTAAAAATGAAGGACCACCTCTATTTGTCGTTGTCATTTGTCTAGGCCTGCTGGAGGGATGCAAATGAAAAAAGAAGAAAGAAAAGAGTCGATAGTTACTTGTCTTCGTCTCAACTTTCTGTACTTCTAGTGTCCAACCGAAGGGCACCGCGCGCGCACCGCAACCAAAACAAGAGAGAGAAGGGCAATGTTAGTTGTGCTCAGCTGTTTCGTGACTACTGTGCTACGCTGCCGGTACGTGCGACCTTACCGAGTCTCCCTTGTCGCCTTTCTCCCCCTTGAGGCCGGGGTAGCCGGGCGGCCCGGGCAGCCCGGGGGCGCCCAACATGCCCGGGGATCCCATGTCACCGTAGTCTCCTTTCTCGCCCTTTGGACCCATCTCACCCTGTCATTTTAGGAAATATCATCATTTGTATTTGATTAATATTTCAGCAGATAATAAAATTCAGGATTATTGTGTTTGTTATTGCGCAAATAACGTATTTTACAAATGATGCTAATTATTTTAAGGTAATATTTAAAAAAAACATTATTAATTTTTGTATTGAAATAAAACGGGCTATTATATTGTTTTCCAAGTCTGCTGCTGCTACTGCTCTTGATTGCATTAGGTGCAATCAAGAGCAGTTTGAGACGTACTGGTTTCCCGGGCGGGCCGGGCACGCCCGCGTCTCCGGGGCGTCCGTCGAGGCCGGGCGGGCCGCGCGGGCCAGCCGCTCCCGCAGTTCCTGAATAGGCAATGACACGTAAGTTAACATCTAAATATCCAAATTAAAATTACAATTAGATTATTTGCATTTTACTTTTATCTTAATTTATTATGTCAATAAAAATTTTATTTGGAAATCAACGTTTGGCCCTGATTTGTACAAAATAATAAACAATTGTCAAGTCAGGATACGAATGATACGTTGAGAGTGATACTTCTTTTATGTACTTATTACAAACAGTGGGAATTCAACACTGTACTCTTATTAAAGTAAAGTTACCTGTGTCAATAAGCCTGTGCAATGCTGGCTGAGAGCCGCTCTCGCGTGACTCGTTACTAAGCACCTGAAGCTAGTTAGTCCTCACTTGTACCACAACCCAACTATCTACGTGTGATCAAAACTGTAAACTGGCGTTATAGTACTACTCAATATCATGCGGCGTGCGAGGCATGCGAACGATGCAATGAATAAGGAAATATATCTCGAAGGAAGGATGCAAAAATGATGAGACGAGAAGGACAGCTTGGAGTCGATTGATCAGCAGTTTTAGAAAGAGGTACACTGAGTAAAATATATTCAGAATATAAAAGAATAGTGGATAGTCTTCTCTGGTTTCGAAAGGCGAGCGTGCTGCGCGTGGGCAGAGTGGGCAGCGGATGAATAAGTATATTGTTGGGTTCTCTTTCCTATGTAGTGTTGCCAATTGTAATATTATAATAAGACATTCGTAAGCAACATAAGAGAATTTGAAAAATTATGAATTCCATCATAGTTTTTATTTTACTACAAGTATTATATTAGCAACACTCGTTTAATTTTGGCTTACCATACATGGATAAGTTATTTCTATTTTTAAGCAAAAGTGTATAATATTAAAATCGTTGTTATTTTGGTATCATAATAATCGATTACTAGAATGTTTGTATGACCGGTAGCCATGTGTGGTGAGCCTTGGTCGGTGTGCGTGTGCTCGTGTGCTCGTGTGCTGTGCGTGTACGTGTGGTGTGGTGCGCAGT
Organism: Colias philodice; assembly: GCF_061535455.1. Classification (NCBI taxonomy): domain Eukaryota; kingdom Metazoa; phylum Arthropoda; class Insecta; order Lepidoptera; family Pieridae; genus Colias; species Colias philodice. The sequence continues at coordinate 11,965,265 of NC_143090.1, read as the reverse complement.
GAGGGCGGTTACCCGCTTGCCGCGCTTGCCGCGTGCGCCGCGCTCGCCGGGCGGGCCGGGCGCGCCCGTCGCTCCCCGCTCGCCGCGCGCGCCCTCCGACCCTTCAACACACCCTGCCGTTACACACTACTACGCACTACGCCCTAGGCTACTTCTAGGCGGCGTGCGCGACATGGACGCATCGCCTTTACTTAAATTTGTCAACATTTTAATTATTATAGCGTCGAAACGAATAGGCGTGCGTCGATATCGTGCTCAATAATACTACTTAGCGGTATTCTATCTACTAAACTCTAAAGGAACGATTAATGAACAAATATTAGATTCCATAAATATCCAAATTAATTATAAGTATGTTAACCCCCATGAAGCTTCGTTTTAATGCGAACAAAATTTAAAAGCATTCCCAAATCCGAGCGTGAGCGACTAGCTACGGCGTCGTGTAGGAAGCGTGTCTGTCCCGGGGCGACATGCGGAGCTACGAGAGGGTTACCGGGCGGGCCGGGCGGGCCGGGCGGGCCCTCGATGATGCCGGTGGGGAACGCGTCGCCCTTCAGCGTCGTGGTGAAGCCGCGCTCGCCCTTGTCGCCTTTGTCGCCCTGAAACACGCCGCAGGCCAGGGCCACAGTTACACTCTCACATTACGTCTATACTTAGATTACTAAAATTTTGAATGAATGGCGTTGATTTACATTATAATTCCTTAAGTACTGTAGTTGGATGTTAATTATTGTGATGAAGCTGAAGAGGATCTTTAAAATAATTTGGAAAATCCAAAAGTGCACGCCTCATAATTTTTTTTTAATAAATATTTATTAATTATTATTTTTGTTTATTTAATAACAATTAAACCACATTGAATCAGACCCTGAAAAATGAAAGGGTTCTATTCCTGAGCATACTCAAGCGTAAGAGAAAAAAAAAGACTCGATTAGTAAAGTATTTCGGTCGCTATCGTGTTAACAAGAAAAAGGATCCGCACATACAGACACACGGACGTCCAAGACAGAACTTTTTTAAACTGTTTTTTAACTAGTTTAAATAACAAAAATGACATCAAAAATATCATGAACGTTAAAAATAGTGTTTTTTCTTAATATGTATTATCTTACAAGTGCAATGTATGATACATAAAGACATTTTAAGTTTGAAAAATCAGATGTTTTGCGCGAAGTGACAGTAGTACCCACCTCAACGCTTCGCTTATGAGGCGTGCAATAACAGTAACTATGATGAAGTTACATATTTTGAAAAAAATAATTGAAAGAATTGCATTATGTACTCGTTGCCATACTTTTACTTAGTTTTGAAAGTGGAGGTCTTTTTAATTTTCCAGAGAAAATATGGTAAATGTAAAGAAAGGGTTTGGGTACAGTTTTACTATAATATGTATGGATATTAACCTTATGTCCTATAGGTCCGGGTGGCCCAGTTGGTCCGATGGGCCCTGACGGGCCGGCGGGGCCGATCGGGCCAGCGGGCCCGACTGCGCCGGCCGGCCCCGGCCTGCCCTCCGCACCCGTCACGCCGTCCGCTCCGGACGGGCCCGGGGGCCCCGGTGGACCTGGCTCACCAGGTTCTCCCTATATTATCACACATGTCCTTTATACAATACTTATAGTATGTATTATAATAACAATTAAAGCTCTTGTTGCACAGTATTAGTACGGCTAGCAAGCTACAAATGAAAATTCAGTGTTAATATTTTATATGTATAAATAAAAATAGATATTGTTAATATAATTTTTTATGAAAATTTGATTCGGATAGGCACACTAGTTTTTTGTCTGATCTCGATTAGGTACTCAATTGAAATCTAGCAAGTAACTTTGATTCACTTCCCTGTTACCGATTGAGATGAAATTTTGTACCTATATGTATGTAAATTGACTAGCGATGAAAATTCATTATGACATACCTAGAGCTGATTTGATGATGGAAACCTATTTAGTAAATAGCACATCTAAATAACATTTAGTAGGTAATCACAGGTCGTAATTAATAATATCAAATATTTTTTATTTTTTACTTTTCCGTTTTTGAAGTCTACCTAAGTAACTATATATAAATTGTAAATTCTTATATTGAAATTAAGCTATAGTTCGGCAATAAACTTATTTAAAAAAAAACAAAGAAATACTTTGCTTTTAATCTTATAATATTATAACATGTATAATTTGCGTACCTACTGTTCTAATTGTTTTTCTCCAAACATTTTTCGATAATCACTCACAATCGTAATATTTTTATTTTTTACAATAATTATAGGTAATACTGCAATCCCCATACACTAAGCCAATAATTATAATACGTGTAAAAAAATTCTAACAACATGCAACGCCAATTTATAAATATGTATAAAAGCAATAAATATATGAATACTGCCACGATATTAATAAAAGTACGCAGAAAGCTCTCACCTTCAGCTGAATGATAGACTGCGCGGAGATGTTGTGGCCGGCCGCCTGCAGGCCCTACAGGCACACGGGAAGCATGCGTTATGCTGAACACTTCGCGTGCCACTTGTATACTCCACTGACTGCCGACTACTGGCCACCGCTCACTGAACCCTTACTTGACATAACATAACGTTATAATATGTAATAACGTTAATACGTTGCGGCTCAGAGTCAGTTGCATCAGTTTCAGAGTATTCACGTAGCATGCAGATTGCAGATGTAATAAATAATATAAACGTCAACAGCACTAATAAACGATAATCTACTCAGTACACTACATACACCCACCGCAGAATAACCTACGATAATACGGAAAGAAGCGCAAAATAATTTGAAAAGCAAACCGTGAATTGCCAATTGAACGAATACGTAAATACTGTAACAGTTCGGTTCTAAAGGAAATACCTTAACAGCAATGATTTCGGCAGTAGTGTAGGGACTCATCTTATAGTTGTCCACCGATCTTTTGACGCCCTGTAACCCGCTATTTATCACATTTTTGTTGATTTACGTTCACAAGAATAGTGAGCTGGAAAGGGCAACTTTTAAAGAGCTTGGCTTATGGTTGTTATGGAGTGGGAAAAGGTTATGCAAATGAGAGCATCATAATATTATTATAATAATAATATGATGCTCTCATTTGCATACCAATACTCGACAAAAAAAAATTGACAGCTCCGATTGCAAATCAATCGTTTGCTTTTAATAAAAAATATACCTACATATAAGGGGGCTTCCATAAATTACGTGAGTTGTTTTAGGGGGGGAGGGGGTCGAGTAAAATCTCATCTAACCTTACGTTGGGGAGAGGTGTAAAATTGGGGGGGTGTCGGCAAATATCACGCAATTTTTTTTAATTGAAACTAGCCAAATTATACTCTTTTGGTCCATTTAATCCAAATAACATGCTTAGATTTTAATGTTACGGTTAAGATTTAAATATTCTATTGTTACCTTGTTATAACACTTTAACTTTCAGCAGTATTAATTACTATTTTTAACTAGTCGTAAACAAAAGCACGAAACAATTTTTTTTCTTTTTACAATGACAAATAATCATAAGAAACCCACATTTTGAAAAATCTCACGTGAGATGAGGGGATGGGGGAGGGGGTTCAATAAAATCTCATGATATCTCACCAGAGGGGGGGGGAGGGTCAAAAAATGGACAAAAACACCTCACGTAATTTATGGATGCTCCCTAATCAGTAATTAAATAAAATTAAGACAGCTCTTTGCAATACTGAAATCCTTAGTGAAATCGTTCAGGGTGATTGACTCCTGTCGCTTTGTGTTGTCTTGAAAATTAACACATCACATCAACAAATATTTTATTGTAATTTTTCATAATTTTGTTTTACTCTTGTAAAATTTAATTAAAAGTTTACCTTGACGGCTGAGAATACATCAAAGCCGGGGCTCCCGTGGTCCCCCTTCTGCCCTTTGTCCCCCGGCCGGCCCTGGAACATCATCACACGCTCATTTTCAAATTACCTCTAAACTATTGAAGCGTAATAAAATTTATAAGATTTAGATAATGATTCAAATTTCAAATATACATTAATAATATATAAAACACAGACAAACGTCATCGTTAGGTATACCTCGTAGTTTGGAGATAATTGTTAAAAGCCAAACAAACAAAATATAAACTCTTCAGCATTATAAATTATAATACTACTTTACAACAATAAATGAAATCGATCAAATGATCTGAGAGATTGTAAAAAAAACTACTTACGGGATCTCCTTTCGGTCCGTCTAATCCTATTGGACCCTGAAAAGTGAAAATGGTCCCATTACGACATGTTTCATTATAATAAGCTAATTAATATGTAAGTATACCAATCAATAATGCTCTAAGATGAAATCTCGATGTATGGTTATTCTAGAATACCTATAGTTAGTGAAACCATCAAACAACACACTGGCGCGGAAGACATTGGAAGGGACAAAAATGAAAATATAACCTCGATGAGGGCCGATCGATGGGCGGGTGTAACGAAGGATGTGAACCGAAGGAAAATTGTAATTGAGCGGTGGGGAAATACATTATGTCTGCTACAACTGGTTAATACAATAATTATGAATTCTATAAAAAACTATGGGTTACTGGACCTAGATCCATAATCTATTTCTATGCGTAAACAATGACTTCACGCGCATATCGCCAGAGAGTGCCGCTTAAGGATAACACGATGCATAAACTACTGTCTATTGTTAGTAAAACCCAAATTACATTAATCTACAAGGATTTACGTTTCAGCCGGGTTAGGATTTGGATCTACCGAGCACCACTACGAGGTTAATGAACAGTCTCTTTGCTCTGGTGTCGCTGGTCGGCGACAGCCAGGAGAACAGTTTACAATTAATGCTTTTCGTTGGGAGTATCTAGTTTAGAATGGCTTGGATGTCGGGGTTAGTTGCAAAGATAATCTGGGTTTAGTGCGAGACGAGGCGGATGGGTACGGGGGCGGCGCTTACCATGAAGCCTCGTTCGCCTTTCTCGCCCTTGCTCCCCTGAAACGTCACACCATTTTACATTGAATCCACCACTCGTGTTTGCTATTTGCCCTACTCCGGTCAGCTGACACCGTACATTGTAAAGGGGACGAGCTCAAGAGAACGACCGACAGAACGCCTCTCATGCGACATCAGCGTGACTTATCTGTTAAGTTTCATGAGTTTCACCGTGTTCAATGGTAAATATTATTCAGATTTCAGTAGTACCGGTAACATTGTGCATCGATAGAAATGTGTTCTGACATCAACATTATTATGCCATAACTCATAAGTAAGAAATAAAAAAAAATAATAAAAATAAAATAAAATAACATAAAATAACTACCGGGAATCCGTTTTTTCCTGGCGCTCCCAGTAACCCCTGAAAGTAAGTAAAAAAATAAATAGTAAACTTAAATAATTATGTTAAAAAAACTGTATAAATAATAAAATATCACATAACTAAAAAGAAAATAAAATATGTACCTATCCATAAAAAAATGCACTAAGAAAGACTGAGAGATTTAAGTGAGTAGTGTGTCTTTTGTCTTTTTACACATATAGTGAGGTAGACTCACCGGAGGTCCCGGCTCGCCGGTGTCTCCTTTCTTGCCCTTCTTCCCCCTCTTGCCCGGCGGCCCCGGCGGACCTGAAAGCAGATAACAAGTAATATGCTTATTAACGTTGTACACGTGTATTCATTTCGTATCATATATAAAATAAATAAATAAAATAAAATAAAAAGCCTTTATTTAAATTACAAAACTTTTCTAAGTATGCCTAAGAACTAATTACTACTATACTCGTATCATATAGATACAGGCATTTAAAAATTAAAATTGGTTTGTACGCGGCCTGTAGAGTGTAGGAGGCAGAGTAGCGAGCCGTCGATGACGCCACGAGAGCACTCCGCTCGTCACAGCACTCTGTCAGCTATCAAGTATTAGGTACATAACTACGTAATATCTGTAGGTATAAGCAAACACAATAATTTACATAAACAAGTTATGATCCTTTAAATTTAAACTTGAAATGCCTTGTCTGTGTCAAATTAGTATACCCACAGACATGTATCTACATGTCTGTGAGTATACCAGTTACTACACCGCTGGAACATATCAAATAAAAATATAATATTTCCTAATTAATGATTTCCACAATAATAGCTTTGAGCCATAGATAGCGGCGGTTAAATAGTTAACAAAAAGAAATACCGGCTGAATTGAGAATTCCTCCTTTTTTGAAGTCGGTTAATAAGCACTGTTGTCAAATCGAGATTATCGTAGGACTCCTACGGTAGGAGATATCGATACAAAGCAAAGTCATGTACCTAAATACGAAATATTCACGTATTTATGTGTGTTCGTTTCCCGTGTGGTGAATCAGCGCGCAGGAGCAGAACCAATTAATGTCATCATTTAGCGTGATTTCTGGCGTCGTGTCGCTACCGTCCCCGGTCTCCCGCCACCGGTGCACCGGCGCACCGACGCGCAAGGGCTACCGCCGACCCCTGTATACACTTGTTTTAAATGCTAATTGTAACAACTCGCATCATTTATGTGGTAATGTAAATTCATATCAACCAAAAGCCAATTCCATATTGCAATGACGAATACGTTGATGTGAACACATCCCGCTTCCGTTCTGTTATTACTACCCAACTAAACTATTTTAATTACCTATAGCATTTTTACTGACACAACTAATTATAATGACAAATCAAGTTATTTTTAGTTTTTGTGTTATATTATTCAGTTGAGTAGATGCATTTTATGTAGCACACATTGCGGTTACGTACAGGCGCCGAGCAGAGGGGCCGTTGTGCATATGTAGTCTAGACTCAGTATTTACGAGAGCGTCCGGTGGCGGGCCGCGTGACGCGCCAATGTCACGCGAGCGGTGCGCGGCCGGGCGCGAGCGGAGAGCATGCGGGACGCGACCCACTGACCCACTCATCCCACTCATTGACGATAGCATCAGGACAAACAAAATTATTTTTGCTTGTTGTGATGTTATATTTAATGTAGGTATTCTATAAGCAATAAGCGCAAGAACCTTGCAGACGGCAGTCGGTTTTTCATGTTGATTCACAGGTGAAACTGCGTTTCGTTTATGAATATCTACTACCAAACAACTGCAAGTAGCGGTATCGCCTGGGCAGGCGTTGCTACTCGCGACAGACAGCGTGTCGCGCGGCGCGAGCGGACACGCGCGGCGGCCCGCGGCGCTAATGCGATTACCGACTCCCGGAGGTCATCGCTAATGCACCATTTGTTACAACAGGCCATTACTAAATCATCTCCATTATACATTCATAGAACGTCATTTATGTGATGGACTGCTATGGTTTATTTTAATGAGACATCAAACGCCTATAGGTAATTATACTTCGTATAAACTTTAACGTAGTCTGTAACGAATTACGAAACATTGTTTACAAACATAAAAAAAATGTAGTTATAAATAAAACATAGCCGTGGACAGTCGTATCTGAATACAAATTTTCAGAAATCGCTCCTGAAAAATATTTCCATTTGAAGGCATTTGTGCTATTGTTTATGTTATGAAAAGAAAATGAAATTGAATGAAAAGTGGGTTGAATTGGACTCTAAAGGAGTCGGTTTATATGTACAAACATATCTGCAGGTGAAGATAATATAAAAGGTATGTATGCAGCGCGCAGCGGTCGGTGGGGCGGGCTCGGCGGCGAGCAGACGGCGCGACAACGGATCAGCCGGATTAGCTGTGTGCGCGCCGCTTTACGTCAAATGTTGCTCCATAATGCACGCCGTGTGAGCCCGTCCATGCGCTCGTGAGCTCGTAGCGACTAGCGACTGTATGCGCATTACACACCTTGTTTATGACTTTTCGATTAGCTCAACTCTACAAGAACACCCTTTTGACAATATAATATTATTATACCTTATAGTATTATAATTATATGTAGTATGTATTCCTTTATTACGGCGTATTGATCACCTCTTCACTAACTTAGACAAGAGGCACGCCACAACCCATTGTTAAAAAATATACATTTTTTAATAAATTAATTTGTTGTTGACCGTAAGTAACTACTTCCGTAGTTTTTTTTTATTTACCACCTCACCGGTAACGTCACAACCTTCAATTACCTACATGTTAACTGTTCCAATAGTTTAGAGCTATTACGAGACGATGCATCTCACTACTGCTACGTAAGAAGAAAATATTAATAGTGGTAATTATTTCCTACTTACATAAGAGTGAAGGCTATTAAAATTGTCAATCATAACGTTTCTTTTGACGATACCAAATCAATTTTAATTTAAAGTAACTTAACACGTTGTAGACGAGCTACGAAGCAGCTACGATTTTTTTGTCTACCAAATCTTAAGGGTAGTTCAGCAACAATAAAATGTATCGTAACTGAAGTTGTTTTCATCAACAATATGGTAGGCAGGTAATTGCATTTAGCAGTATGTCAGATGCGGGGTCGCGGGGGCACGGGGGTCGAGGGACCGGCTCGTGCGGCGGACGCAGTTTATCGGCCGGCGCGGAATTGACGGCTGAATTAGTTACCTTTGCCAATTAAACTGGAGCGTTCAGTGCGAGTGAAGGAAAATACGAGAATGCCAGAAAAGTTGGGAAATGTGTATGAGGGTAAAGAAACTCTTGACGTCAAAAAGTCAAAAGTCGCATTAGCGAGTTTGCTTCTATATTTTATTAGTTTTTAAAGATACATTAAAATAATTTAGTTATTTAAATAAATTGATCAAATATTAAAATTGAAGTAAAGCTTGTTTGGTCATGTGGGCCATGGGCTGAGGCGAGGCGAGGGGACCGCTGGGGCTATATTGCCAATAGCGCCTTAATTAAATATCGAAGATTCTTTGTGCGTATTCCGATTTACGCAAAATCATCTGTCAGTGTGGTGTGGCTAATAACATGTATCGTATCTATACAAATTGAAAAATAAGAAATCTGATTACAGAAAATCATTATGCTACTAATAATGAAGATTCGTTTTGTTGAACACATAATTAAAATATAAGAATTATGGAGGTGTAATAACAATAGACGCACTTTTTACAGTGGCAAAATAAATAAGAATATCTGTTTCACGCGGTATTCTCTTCGAGATGTCCCTAACACGCGGCCGAGCAGAAGCTGGGCTCGCGAGCCTCCCTCGCCTGAACGTGGATAAGCGAGTTAATCCGAGGGTGAAATGTGTCGCGAGAGGAATTGCGCGCAAATCGAGTTAGCGCTAAGCGTCATCGCGCCACACTTGAGAAAGTAATCTTGTTCTTTCCGAGGACCCTTCCAGCGCGTAATGAAAATATTGTGTTTAGTGAAATTGTGACATTACGAGTAGGTATTGTGCAAATGTAGGGCGCTCGTCGCTCGGCGGGAAATCTGCAAGGTACTAGCGAGTCTCTCCACTTTGTACATTACATTCTCTGTATTGATGCGCGGTTCACATCTGTTTAATATTTATGATCTTGAAATTACTCAGTTCTAAAGACATCGTAATATGTAGGTGCGTATTATATTGTGTTCTCAATTTACCTAACAAACAATATCTTGTATGAGGAAAAATTACATTTCCCTAAAGGCTCAATTTTACTGAGAATCAAATGAATCTCCAGCGGCACTTCTGTTGGATCATGCGATAACTTTGTGATATATAGTTTTGTTATTTCGATCGTCGTCCGCTTCACCGGCCGAGTCCCGAGGCGGACGATGGCAAAAGTAAGATATAAAACATGGTAATGGGCCAAGTTCGGTTGTTATTGCTAACTGTTGTTTCCAATTGTATCCGTAAACATGACTGCAGCCCTTCTCGGTAACGTTCCAGAAACTTCGCCTCTTTCGAGATAATCTGTTACACTTTAACTTTGTTCTGTTTACCTGCGAATTTGTAGCCAAGCTAATTATAGAATATAGATAGTAGATACCTGGTCTAAAAATTCTAAGTGTTCATGGGGTTTCGTTTAAATATTGTAAAATATATTATTTACCTACCCTATAAGTATAAGGTATAGGTACGCTATAGGTACATACAAATCGAATATCGTTTGAGTTCGTGTGTATTTGGTAGAATCAAAGAGAAGACGTAGTGACGCGCTTATGAAGTATACCACAGACATCTATGTCTATGAAGTATACCTAAGTGTAAAATTCCACGGGGTATGAAGACTATCGAAACGTTTAGTTACAACCCGTAATTTCGTCATTTTTAATAGAATTATTAAATCTTTAAAGTATATTTTAATAATGGAACAATTACGTTAAACGCTGTAATTTCCAATCGAACCAAATTACATACAATTTCGTTTTTATGGGATCCTTTTTCGTACGAAGGGTCTCATTATAGCGCCGTGTAGCTCTTACCGCTCCCCCCCTCGTCATCCCCCCCACCGTCCGCATCCTTCACCTTGTCCTTACAAGCACATTTGACAAATAGGCATCTAGTTCAGTATATTATTGTTATCAAAAAATAAGATTATCATTTGAATAAATTTTTATTGTTTTTATCCATCGTAAGAAATTATTTAATTTCCTTTCGAATAGAGTTAGAGTATTGCTTGAAGTTGCAACCGAGGAGTATACTCCGAGGCTCGTAAGTTACATCGGAAACACTTAGCATAACATTACAAGGCCGGGTTCGAACATGAATCTATCTCGCAACTTGTGGCACTCATCAATCTTAAACTGTGTACTGTCTCCGAATTGCATCGTAACACAAATATTGAAATATTTTCAAAATTAAGTGATTTATCTGTCTGTTTTACCTACCAGATATCGCATAACATTTGACATCTTTTCTAAATCTCAAAATATTTCTCACCTAATAAAGTATCTATAAATGAAATCAAGTTCGATAAAGATGATATTTATAGAAGTAAGATATTTGAGAAGTTTAAGAGTTTATTCAGTAAACATAAATATATTATAGGAAGGCACAAACACTCGTGGTTGACACTCCACACTGCACACTGCACACGAGACACTAGACACTACACCCGACACGCGACACTCCACATTGTACCGCGCTCGAGGCCACTTCTGTGTTACGTTTGTGCTGTTTTTCTTAGCTATTTACAAAGTTTAAGATCCGGGAAACTATTATTGCACGCCTCATAAGCGAAGCGTTGAGGTGGGTACTACTGTCACTTCGCGCAAAACATCTGATTTTTCAAACTTAAAATGTCTTTATGTATCATACATTGCACTTGTAAGATAATACATACACACACATATTAAGAAAAAACACTATTTTTAACGTTCATGATATTTTTGATGTCATTTTTGTTATTTAAACTAGTTAAAAAACAGTTTAAAAAAGTTCTGTCTTGGACGTCCGTGTGTCTGTATGTGCGGATCCTTTTTCTTGTTAACACGATAGCGACCGAAATACTTTACTAATCGAGTCTTTTTTTTCTCTTACGCTTGAGTATGCTCAGGAATAGAACCCTTTCATTTTTCAGGGTCTGATTCGATGTGGTTTAATTGTTATTAAATAAACAAAAATAATAATTAATAAATTAAAAAAAAATATGAGGCGTGCACTTTTGGATTTTCCAAATTATTATTTATTTTATTAAGTATTTAATTTGATAGATAAATTAAAAAAAATAATCAGAGAGATAATGTAAAAGCATTTTTAATCCTACTAATATTATAAATGCGAAAGTTTGTGAGGATATGTGTGTGTGTGTGTTTGTTACTCTTTCACACAAATACTACTGAACCGATTACAATGAAATTACGCACGTGTAATAAGCACACATATAGAAGGTAACTTGGATTAACACATAGGGTAGGTTTTATCCCGGAAATCCCACGGGAACGGGAACTATGCGGGTTTTCCTTTGAAAACGCGGGCGAAGCCGCGGTCGGAAATCTAGTAATTTAATAAAAATTGTAGTTCATTGGAATATAACTTACATTCTTAGGAAAACGTCAAATTAACTGATGATTAAATTACCTTTTTTATTTTACTATAGGTGCATAATTGCAATGTGATGTAAATCTTCTACACAATTTTGTTACTTTTACTCATAATATATACGAGTATTATACCTACTGTAGCGAGATAAATATTTAATTCTGGATATATAAGGTTGTTTTCCTTGTTGCCTCGAAATAGTGAAAATATGATTTAGTGACGTGCACTTTTTTATCTTAATTTGACGTGTGAGTTACGACGTGATGTGATAAATTAGATTAGAGTGTTGTAGCGCTCGGAGAGGGCTTCGCTGGGACCTTCCTTGGCGTGCCGGCCCTCGCAGTGTTGCTGCAGCGCCGCAGCATCCCTGACAACCCCTCGCTCACATTTAGCATATTTGACGTCTCTTCAGATTATTACATTCAATGATCTTTATTTCCAATGATATAATCTAATATGCATAATAAAAATGTCTTTATATTGTACATTGAATTGAACATCTTAATATATACGTATATAAATCTCCTGTCACAATGTTTGTCCTCAATGGACTCCTAAACCACTTAACCGATTATAATAGAATTCGCTCACCATGTGCAGTTCGATCCAACTTGAGAGATAGGATAGTTTTTATGAAAAAAAAAAACGTAAACATGTAGGTACCACGGGCGAAGCCGGGGCGAACCGCTAGTAGGTATATAAAAATTTAGAAAAAAGATAATAGAGAGTAACAGAAAAACAATTTAAACAAAGTTTGAAATATCACGTCCCATTACCAAATTTATAATGAACTAGCGGTCCGCCCCGGCTTCGCCCGTGGTACATATTTACGTTTTCTCTACATAAGAACCATCCTCGTACTTCAAGGAATATAATAAAAAAAGAATTATCGAAATCGGTTCAGCCGTTCTCGAGTTATGCGCTTACCAACACATTTTGCGATTCATTTTTATATATAAGACTAGCGGTCCGCCCCGGCTTCGCCCGTGGTACATATTTACGTTTTCTCTACATAAAAACCATCCTCGTACTTCAAGGAATATAATAAAAAAAGAATTATCGAAATCGGTTCAGCCGTTCTCGAGTTATGCGCTTACCAACACATTTTGCGATTCATTTTTATATATAAGATTATAGTGACTCTACAATTTGTTATTCTCATTAGATCATGATAAGAGATCGCTGCTTAAGCGATATGTCGCCTTTTTATGCGTGAATGTAATATGTGTTTATGTCCTTTCGTTTTGTTTCCTATAGTTTGCAACTTTTAGATTAATTAAATGTAATAATGTAGGGGAAAATGTATACTTTATCTGCAACAGTAATATTTGACACCATAATCTCTCTTTAAGCGCTGATGACAGGAGCTCGCCCGTCGCCGCGGGCAGGTGCCGAGGCCCGCAGTCCGAGCGTCTCGCCGGAGCCCCCTGCCTGCCCCTTGCCTGCCCCGCGCCACCCAGCGCGCTTGCCGCTTTCCGCAAGCAGTCACAGTCGTCACACGATGTTGGTCAGAATCGTGTGACGGTCAATCTCGTGGGCTCGCCTCATCGAATAGCTAAACATCGCCCGAGGGAACTAGCTTTATGAACACAATTGCTTACAAATATATTCGCTGGTTTGCTATTATTGCTTGCCCATTTGCCTTTATAACATATTAGTAGTTATTAGTGAATAATGAATAAGATTTAATGTTTTCATTTTCATTGAACATAGTAGAGCCCTTAATAATTATTGTCCTGATGGATGATGACAAGAGCCTGGTGTTGCTCAGTTCACAATAAATGAGTTTCATGAAGTACAATATCCGAAGCCCCCGAAGGAACATTAGGACGCATATTCAGCAGTAATAGAGGCAGTGTCACACACGAAAATGATAAAGTATTTACTATCTGGCGAGGCGGCGTAACGCGTGGGTCGGTAATGATATATCGGCCGATTCATCACAACACGCGCTACTGCAGCACCCAGCGTCGCTCGACTTCATTACTACAATTGTACAGAACATCCAACATTCGCCCACTGTTTGTCATGTTGTTATTACTCTAATGGACCGCAATTACGGGAGCTCTTTGTCACGTTCGTGTTTATTATACAAAGTAACTTACGCGCTGTACAGTTCATTATAATATTATATTTTAATGAGGATGACACTGACGAAAATGTTTTAGTGTCACTCACAAATCACTCTTTTATTCAAAACACATTCAGGCGTCGCGTCGGCCCAAATTGTAAAGGCGCTCGTAATGCAGAGCCGCGTCCACTGGCTCCCCGCGGACACGGCGCGTCACGTCGCGTCATCAATCATACAGTGCTACGTCATTCTGCAAGTTGTCACATCGGACGATTATGCGGTTGATGAACTGAGGGATTCAACTCCTAAATATAAGCTCCTGAAATATTTGCTCTACTTAAGGACAGGACATGCGGAGGGTTTTACGTAGATATACAGCATGACAAAATATGAGATTTTTACGCGAGCGAGTCACGTCATTACTGTCAGATCTACAAAATATACGAAACCATAAAGTAATCAATAATCATTGTTTATTTATATATGTTTACAGGTAAAAGTTTTATCTTTTCTTATATGCGTCGTAATTGTGAATTGAAATATTATGTGTTACGCTTATGTATGCAAATATAAATAGCTGACAGAGAGATAATTTATATTCTCCGGAAAAAGCTGTTCCTTAAACAAAGATTATGTCATAAAAGAAAGATACATTTAAATTAGATGGCAAATAATATGTTTGATGAGTCGCTATTTGTGTGAAATTGTGTGAGCGTGTAATTCAGCTGAGGGCCCGCATCGCGAGGGCTCGCAATCGGTACCTATAGTATCTACGTAAATGTCTTTACTAAAGTATATTAGAACTATAAATAATCGGTATTGTTCTGAATAGCTTTTTTTTAAATTCACTTATATGTACACGCAGTACACCTTATGAAAACATTGAAGTATCTCAACGTAAATGAAACCAATATCACAGTCCAAAATCAAACGGTTTAACTTATCAAAAAATTGACAAGCGAGTCGGATCACGAATCCTGCACATACAATCAGTATCAAGTGTCATATGAATTACATATGAGACGGGCGAATGTCGTGATGTAGGCATTAAGTGGAGCCGCAGAGCTGACGGCGGCTGGCGGGTCGTGGGTCGCGGGACGGTGACCAGGATAAATGATTGAGTACCTGGGGTATTGGTGCCTTTGTGCATTACAATCGTATGCACATACATACATTATGCTCTATTAGCACTATGTGATAATTATTCAAAGGAGATTGCCTAAATTAAAAAGTAAACTTTATATTTTGTGAAAAGGAAGGATGTAGACAAGAAAGGATGACCATATTTTGCTCGAATGTTTTTATTTTAAGAGGTTCATAAAAATATTGAAAAGTTTCTATCGCTTGTAGTTTTAATGAATGCATGTATACCATAATGTTTTTCAAGTTCATCGACTGTTTACATTCCTGACACAGTTTGATTTCAAAACAATGCACACACAAAATGTATGGAATACTTCGGAGTTCGGATAGCCCGTCGGTTGCGTTTGATTGATCGCTCGAACCACGGCGTTGTAATGAACAATGGGCCGGAATTCAATGTGTATCATTGTGTTGAATCAATCCGATCGCGCCATGATAATTGCTCGCTCCAATGTGCACACAATGCTATATTATTATCCGACCAATGACGTTTCAAGCGCTGCACAAAATGCTTTCTATAAACCAAGCACCTTTAGCTAATAGTCCATTGAATGAGTCTCTCCAAGGGGGGTCTAGAGTGCGTGAGTTAGTAACGTAAGATGTTTCTTCGGAAACATGTCAAGAGTCCCTAGGTAATAAACATACTAAAACCCCGGGCCACTAGGAGGAGCCCCGGAGTGGGGGGAGGGCGGAAATGGGTCCATTTTTTCATTTTTCGCTTAAATCTCAAAAACGGTACATGTTAGAGAAAAACTTTCAAGGAAAAGTTGAAAGGCCATAAAATTATCTACAAGTTGTACCTGAATCATTTTTTCCTATATCCTACCGTTTGAGTTATACGCAGTAAAACATGATTTTGGCTCAAACAATTTCCACATCAATCGATCAAAAAATATTTCTTTCTTCCAAAAAACTCAAATGTGTAACTTGTGACCGGTACTGATAGATCGCTCTTAATTAGTTCTATAATTGGTAAAATAAACACATTCCTCCATGGAAGCCTTTAGGCGGAATCGATTGTCAAAATACATAGTATATTAGGGCAGTTTGAGTTACTGAACTTGATCTTTTTATTTTTTTCTTCCAAAAAACTCAAAAGTGCAACTTGTGACCGGTACAGATAGATTGCTCATAATTAGGTCTATCATTGCTAAAAATACCAGATTCCACCACGGAGGCGTTTACGGGGAATTGAATTTTATCAGGGTAGTTACGATACTTGAACTTTTTATTTTTTTTCTTCCAAAAAAACTCAAAAGTGCAACTTGTGACCGGTACCGATAGATTGCTCATAATTAGGTCTATCATTGATAAAAAAACCAGATTCCACCATGGAGGCGTTTACGGGGAATTGAATTTTATTAGGGTAGTTAGTTAAAAAGTTCATGTATCGTAACTACCCTAATAAAATTCAATACCTCCTAAACGCCTCTATGGTGGAATCTTGTTTTTTTATCAATGATAGACCTAATTATGAGCAATCTATCGGTACCGGTCACAAGTTGCACTTTTGAGTTTTTTTGGAAGAAAAAAAATAAAAAGTTCAAGTATCGTATCTACCCTAATAAAATTAAATTCCCCGTAAACGCCTCCGTGGTGGAATCTAGTATTTTTATCAATGATAGACCTTATTATGAGCAATCTATCTGTACCGGTCACAAGTTGCACTTTTGAGTTTTTTGGAAGAAAAAAATAAAAAGATTAAGTTCAGTAACTCAAACTACCCTAATATAATATTTTGACAATCGATTCCTCCTAAAGGCTTCCATGGAGGAATGTGTTTATTTTACCAATTATAGACCTAATTAAGAGCAATCTATCAGTACCGGTCATAAGTTGCACTTTTGAGTTTTTTGGAAGAAAAAAATAAAAAGATAAAGTTCAGTAACTCAAACTACCCTAATATAGTATTTTGACAATCGATTCCTCCTAAAAGGTTCCATGGAGGAATGTGTTTATTTTACTAATTATAGACCTAATTAAGAGCAATCTATCAGTATCGGTCACAAGTTGCACTTTTGAGTTTTTTTGGAGAAAAAAAATAAAAAGTTCAAGTATCGTAACTACCCTAATAAAATTCAATTCTCCGTAAACGCCTCCGTGGTGGAATCTGGTATTTTTATCAATGATAGACCCAATTATGAGCAATCTATCTGTACCAGTCATAAGTTGCACTTTTGAGTTTTTTTGGAAGAAAAAAATAAAAAGATCAAGTTCAGTAACTCAAACTACCATAATATAATATTTTGACAATCGATTCCTCCTAAAGGCTTCCATGGAGGAATGTGTTTATTTTACCAATTATAGACCTAATTAAGAGCAATCTATCTGTATCGGTCACAAGTTGCACATTTTAGTTTTTTGGAAGAAAGAAATATTTTTTGATCGATTGATGTGGAAATTGTTTGAGCCAAAATCATGTTTTACTGCGTATAACTCAGAAACGGTAGGATATAGGAAAAAATGATTCTGGTACAACTTGTAGATAATTTTATGGCCTTTCAACTTTTCCTTGAAAGTTTTTCTCTAACATGTACCGTTTTTGAGATTTAAGCGAAAAATGAAAAAATGGACCCATTTCCCCCCTCCCCCCACTCCGGGGCTCCTCCTAGTGGCCCGGGGTTTTAGTATGTTTATTACCTAGGGACTCTTGACATGTTTCCGAAGAAACATCTTACGTTACTAACTCACGCACTCTAGAACTTTTTATTCAATGGACTATAATGTCAACACCTGTGGTCAACACACCACAAATACTTCACGTGCTTTAGCTATTATTTCTAATGCGATCTCTATTAGTCTATCTTATTAGTTTAGAATAAACGATTGATACAATTTACAAACAGATATCAATGAAAGGCTGATATGAATTAATAATACCAATGTTAACAAATATATTACATTATTTCAAGCTTTAGTATGCTGTTGTTAAAAATTACAGAGTTGTCGTTTATAATATAAACATCAGTAAGTCACCGCTTGCAATGGGAAAGTTTTTTAATCAAATCGTGTCCCCCCTTCGGCGGGGCGGAGAGGGCGAGGGCGGGGGGAGGGGGGGAGTGTCATCATTAGCATCACAATCGTCGCGAGATGACGCGTGTCACTTACACCTGTCGCTGCGGACACCTCCACGTTATACTCCTTATTTCCAAGCCGTTAAGTGCCGCCACTGCCACAGGATCGGTAGAGTGGTCTCTAGAAAGTGCTCGAAGGCAATTCGTTATGTGGAACAACACGCATTAGTTCAGGGAACAGTACAGTGAAAAATATCGTAATGCTGAGATTCGATTTGTATAGCTCGAGTTATTTGTTGGAAATATTAAATCGTTATCCGATATAACTATTGTTCAAAGGCAATATTATAATATAATGGTTAAAAATAAATCGTACAGATTCTTTACTTTTACCTAATTCGTTTATAATAATGAAAGAATAGGATTTTAATAACAGAAAATATGTACGGAAAAAACAAACAACTTTATTCATAAGAGATTGTATAAGATAGAGACTTCTATTCATATCAGAATTTTTAATCAAACCAATAAGAAACATGTATCTAATGCAGCAGATCTTAAAAATAATAGAGCTCGATATAAATTATTGGAATTCAAAGTCGTGTAGGTGTCACAGAGTAAATAAAATCAATATTTTTTATTATTATCATAATAATGATTCTAAGAGGAAAATTGTATGGGAACGCGTCAGATGCAGGCTTCTCATTTGCGTATGTATCGTGGATCGGTGTTGTCATGCTAATAGCGGGTGCGTGATAATGCGCGGGGCGGCGACACGACACCGATACGACACGGACACGTCGCCCGCACGACACCCACACGACCACGGGACGACACCGACACCGTCACTGAACAGCGGCAACCTACAATATTGCACGTAATTGTAATGATCTCCCTTTAACAAGATGTGGCAAATGTGGGAAATGACATCGCCCACATCCCGTCTTCGTTTCGCAATATAACGGAGTAGAGATTATACACGAACGTGTGGGCTAATGTAGAATTCTCAGCGCGGAGCCGCTAGATGTGGATAACAATTACTGATTGATTATAGTTTATAGCACAATAGTGTGTAATTACAAGTCTCATGGCTGTGTGGAGCCTTTCAACAGTTTCAACAGGCGTGACAGGATTCCTGCTCGTTTGTTATGGCGCTCGTGTGGGTGTCGGCAGGCGGGTGATGATACTACACTTAACTATTTCATGTTCAATAGGTTAATCGATGATAAACTGTCGATAATAAGATGCTAAACATTTTGTTAATATAATATTTAACATGAAATAGAATTTACGAAGACATTCGCGATTCTTTGAAAAGATACGTTTTATTTTATAACAATCCTTAGGACTATATGTACAGGTAAATTAGCTTGGAGAAATTTTTGCATATGTAGTGGTGTGTATATTACTCAGATCTTAGAGCGCGTTTCCACTATATCGTTCTGGCCTATACAAAAATGTTTCGATATCCTAACATTACTATTTAATTTTATACTTATTCCTAGTAACACTTTTGTTTTCAATAAAAACAAGTTTTTATTTGAAAGAAAATGGTTTTGACTTTATAAAAAAAAATATATCATTCAATTTTACGTCCTTGAGCAAACGACAAGGCGACTACCGTGAAACAATAAAATATCGTGTCCATAATAATTTGTTTCATAATTAATATTTGACCATAATAATTACGAAACAAAACAAATAAATAAATCGTCACTTGATAGTGGAAAGTGGAAACACGCACAAAACCAGAATAAACCAGTTTACGCTGTCCGCAGGTGCCACGTGCAGTCGTTTGGTACCGTTACAACATAAAGCACATTTCATTCAAAAATTATAATTATTATGTACGTAGTTTAATTGATAAATTTTGTATTTGTTGATTGTTGTTATTATTTGTTATTATTGTTATAATATTTGTTGAAGTGAATTACATGTCCCGCAGCCGGAGGCCCCAAATGAAAACTCAGATGTACTT
Organism: Colias philodice; assembly: GCF_061535455.1. Classification (NCBI taxonomy): domain Eukaryota; kingdom Metazoa; phylum Arthropoda; class Insecta; order Lepidoptera; family Pieridae; genus Colias; species Colias philodice. Next base: position 11,945,170 of record NC_143090.1, on the reverse strand, counting down.
AAAAACTACATTTAATAGCTAAAATGAGACTTTTACACCCATGTCTGCACGATGCAGACCGGAGTTAAAGAATGAATTTATACAGTTTAATAATTATAAAGACGTAAGCTTGGATGCTAACTAAGGGAAATCGCATCCACATTCTATTCCCGTGCGAACGGCGTATTCAGCAGTTTTGTATGAAGGCAGGGCCATAACTAGTGTTTAATTTGTGTGTAAGTGTTGTAACTTTATATTGTTAATTTAATATGGCTCCAGTGTTAAAACATGGTCGAGGCAAGCCTTTGAGTTCTCAAACTAAAGAATTAAACTTTAAATGTCGTTTCTTTTTCAGGTTAGTAAATTTTTCATTTTAGTAACATTGTTAATGTAAAAGTTATATGTATGTTAAATGTGCAAATATTAAAATAAAGTCTCATCTTTTTCAGAGGAGAAACACATATAGTTTAATTTAAAATCCCTTATATATACAGGGTTACTTGTAAAACACCGGCAACCTCGCAGGACAAGATAGCTAACATCATAAGTAACAACATTTGTTCTACGACTTTTGATAATTTGTTAGATTTTATTTTCATACAAAAATAAATATTAATTTAATTTTCCGTTTGAATATTATAAACTCTACGCCTCCCATTAATTACGTAAACAAAAAGCGAACAAGAGGGGGAAGGGGGCGTCGCGTCGTCCATCCGATAATTAATAGAACATAGACTTACAAATGTAAGGAGAGTACAATAAAAGTTTAAAAAAATCATTTAAAAATAATTTATTGCGTTATGCCAAAAGTCGTAGAACAAATGTTGTTACTTATGATGTTAGCTATCTTGTCCTGCGAGGTTGCCGGTGTTTTACAAGTAACCCTGTATAAAATAAAAACTAAAAATAAAATGTTGTTTTATTTCATTTGCTGACCATACACTACTACAAACGCAAAAATTTCTCCAAGCTAATTTACCTGTAAGTAGATATATTGTGACACAGCCAACATATTATATACATGGAGGATCGACCATTACCCACAAAACAACTTTTGTATAACTGACGTTCAAGCTAATCTGCTCAGTCTTTTACTGCTAGGAAGTAGCCACTTAACCATTAAGAAGTGATTTAATAAGGAAATCTTCTAGATTTTGAAACTCGGCCAGCGTACCGCGAAACTGTCAACAAATGGTCGTGTTTAACATCTATATTACTCGAAAACGCATTAATCACATGTCACGACAGAACGAGAAACATGTAATTTGTGTAATGAATCACGGTTCCAGTTTATGAGCGCGCATTAATGTGAATTCTTGAGAAGTGAGTTATTAAGAAAGGCGTCGGGGGGCGCTGTCGTCGGCGCAGCATTAATATTGCGGTTGGGAACCATCCATCAGAGCTCGCTTCCACACGACTTGCGAGCCAGCCGCGAGCCGCGACCTGCCCAGTGCCTTATGCGGAGCTGCCTAGCAAGCTGACTTGGATGAAAACGTTTCAAAATCAACTCTATCTCCTTCTTATTGTTTTCTACATTTATGCTGCTGATGTAGTGAACTCAACTATTAGAATAAATAATCTTTTTAAATTGTATACCTTAATTTACGTACTGTGTGTAATCATTACAAATAAATAGATTACTGTTAGTGTTACTGTGTGAGAGTTCTAATGGCTACACTCTAATGAAGGTTGGTAGTGACCCTGCCTTCCAAACCAGAGGTCGTGGGTTCGATTCCCACCCGGGGCAAATATTTGTGTGATGAACATAGATGTTTGCTCTGTATCTGGGTGTTAATTATCTAACTATACAAGTATTTATTTAAAATTATATATATGTATGTTTATCAGCCATCTGGTTTCCATAACAAAAGCGAAAGCTTAGTATGGGATCAGATCGTGCCGTGTGTGAAAATTGTCCTGAAATATTTATTATTTATTTATATTTTGTTTCCGGCACTCCTGTTTAAGACGTATTGTAACACATGTATAAAGTAAGTTTTATATGCGTTCACACTTCACGTTTCTTCGGCCCCAAGATATTTAACGCGTGTTTTTATGTGGCCCCGGGGAGCGGGCCCGGCTGCGGCAAGATCGCACCAGATCTCGACAAATTGTGTAATCTGAACTACATCTTCAACAATATTTACGCATTTCATAGGAGAGTGGGATTTTTATTGCGAAATTTGATACGGTTTCGCACTTATAGTGTCTATTACTTTTTGCGTACAATCCAGTATGCTTAAATTGGAGGGATCTCAAACGTAACAATTTATTGCTATATGGATATTTTTATCTTTTCGCATTCGGTGTGCATACCAAAGTACCGACGTACACACAATACAGCCCGTCTAATGGTTGTACGACTCATATAAATCTTTTGCATACGACTTCACTTTCGTTACGAACGCGCGGTGTGAAGTGTGGAGTGTAGAGCAGGGCGCGGGTGAAGGTCGCGGCGATGGTATCGGTGACTTCCTCGGAGCGGGGAATTAGCACGCGATCGCCGACGCGTAGATTTATAACCCTGCCCGCATTTATCTCCCGACGTGTATTTATGGCCACATCTCGGCCCGTAATATTGTCGTGCACTGTCTCCCGACGTGATTGAAATTATTGTCTAGTGGCATTCAGCCGGCCCACCACTCGGCCTTATCGTCCCAGAGATCGAATCTATTCTGTCCCGACTCCCGCGTTCCCGACGTGAAGGATCGACTAAAGAAGGAGTTATTGACAAAAGTGCTGATGTTGCGCTTGCTTTTGAAGATTTCTTTAGTAGTGTCCCTGTTAGTATTACTAAAAAATTAAATTCATCATCAGTGCTTGCGGAGTCCTATTTGAGGGACCATGTTGCGGAGTATAATGTATTATTTGAATTGCGACATGTGACTGCAGATGAAATTGTTAAAACTTTTAAAACATTAAACTTAAAAAAAACATGTGATCTCTGGGGAATGTCTGTGAATTTAGTAAATAATATTATAGAAAACATTGCCAACCATTTAGCGTTTATATTTAATCAATGTTGTGACTGTGGTATATTCCCTGATTTATTAAAGTTTAGTAAAGTTATTCCTTTATTCAAAAGCGGTGACCAAGAAGACTGTAATAACTATAGGCCTATTTCTATTTTACCAACTTTGAGCAAAGTCTTCGAGAAATTGATTTTAAACCAATTATGTAGTCATTTTGTTTCAAATGGTTTACTGCACGCCAAACAGTTTGGTTTTACAAGGGGGCGCTCTACCACTGATGCTGGAATAGCTCTTTTGTCACATATATATAAAGCATGGGAAAATTCAAAGAATGATTTGGGGATATTCTGCGACCTTTCTAAGGCTTTCGACTGTGTAGAACATTCCACTCTATTACGGAAACTAAATTTTTATGGTATCAAAGGTTTATCTCAGGACCTCATAGCTTCATATCTTCAGAACAGGGTACAGACCGTTGTTGTTAATGGAGAGAAATCTTGCGGTGCGCCGATTAACATTGGTGTTCCGCAGGGATCTATCTTAGGACCGTTTTTGTTCTTAGTGTATATTAATGACCTACCTTATTATTTGCAGGATATGTGTGAAATAGTACTGTTTGCAGATGATACCTCATTAATATTTAATGTGGATAGATATGACACAAATGTTGACGAAGTAAACTCTGCTCTTTTACGCATATCTAATTGGTTTAATGCTAATAATTTATTATTGAATGCAAAAAAAACAAATTGTGTAGAGTTTATCCTTCCAAATGTAAAAAAGGTCAAAAGGGATATCATTTTAAACGGGGAGGTATTATACCCTGTCGAGTCTACTGTTTTTCTTGGTTTGACACTTGATGAGAAGCTACAATGGGGGACCCATGTTGCCACCACCGCTGCTAAGCTCAGCTCAGCTGCATATGCAGTTCGAAGAATAAGGCATCTCACCGATGAAGATACGGCTAGATTGGTTTATTTTAGTTACTTTCATAGCATTATGTCCTATGGAATTCTGCTATGGGGCAGGGCTGCAGATATAGAAACTATATTTATATTACAGAAAAGAGCCATACGCTCTATATATAATTTACGTGCTCGGGACTCACTAAGAGATCTCTTTAAGAATATTGGTATCCTCACTGTACCATCACAGTATATATTTAATAATGTTTTACATGTACACAAAAACGCGGACTTACACACAAAAGTAGGAGATAGACACTGTTATGGCACAAGGAATAGAAATAAAATTGAAATGCCATTTTATAGGTTAGCTAAAGTTAAAAATTCATTTATGGGCCAAGGTATACGTTTTTACAATAGAATTCCTCATAGTATTAAAGAGTTTAGTAGTGTTAAATTTAAAACTTATTTAAAAAATGTATTAGTTCAGAGAGCCTACTACAGCATTAAGGAATATATGGAAGATGAAAATCCATGGAGGGTTGTCGCGTAAGAATAACAGGACAGTTCTTTGGCATATTATGATAATATATAATATTATGTAGTTAGATGTAAGTAACATGTAATGTAAAATTGTATTGTATATGGACATGACTTTAAAAGAGCAACTATGGAGTTTCTTGCCGGTTCTTCTCCATAGATACTGCTTTCCGAATCGGTGGTAAATTTAAAGAATGTAATGACGATTCAAAAGTGCTTCTGGAAGAAGTCTAATTGAATAAATAAATGTTTGAGTTTGAGTTTGAGTTTGACTGATACAGACACGCACTCGCTTAGCGTTCGCTCGCGACAATCACGCTGATTTTATTCAAATTTGTATTGCGAAGACGCTCTCGAGAGATCATGAATTCTCATTTGCACGCGATTTGTCGCTTTATATGGGATTGTGCCATATTTCTCGACCGACGTTGACATCAACATATCGCTTATAACAAAATGGTTCGCGTTTTACTTCTAAGAACTTGGCGCGATTTGTCAAAGATTAAAATACATTTATTGCGTAGAGAGTCTCCACATTATTCTGGCTAAAAGTAGATGGCTTCTCACAGGTGGTCCGCGCGGCGCCTACGTGGTTCCCCGAAACATTTAAATCGACAAATAAATACGTCAATATCCCATGGATATATTCATGAGGCGGTAATGCTGGACGTAAATACCGGCGGTGAGTGGGCTCACACGATCACATTTATCAAACACCACAATGCGTGTCACATAAATTTTACGCAACGAAATTATTTATCGAATTCGATTAAGCTTTGGCTAAACACAGGCCGGTTTTATTGTATTGTCACCGTTGCCGCATTAATTTAATTAAAAATTAAACAATTACTCGATGTAGCTTTTACTTTTTGTTTTTCTACGGAATTGTGGGAGTACAGGTTTCTATCTCACTGATAGAATTATACAGAATATAAGATGCGTTGTTGGTTCATAAGATAATGATTTGTTTTTGAAATTTGGAATGAATTATTGTATAGAAACTGGTGTGTCTGAAGATGGATATTAGTTGACAGCACAGGGGCCCGGGCGGCGCGGGCGGCTATTAGCGGCCCGCTGACTGCTGACTGCTGAGGTATCGCCGGACACCGCTGATTTAGTGCTGTAATCACTGCTTCCGACATCAAGCGCTCTGTCATTTTGCCATTTACTTTATGCCACAGCAAATTTATTTAAGTTTGAAGAAAAATACAATTTTTTTCAATAGGATGCTGTTTTGTTTCACTAGAATAATGTTATTGCGCAGAACAAAAATTTTAATAGTTACTGTAGTGTCAATGCCATGTTCATATTAAATGAAATATTAATCTGATCAAAGGTTATTAAAAAGTTTTGGGGCTCGACGCATCTTATCGTTATTTTGAGCTAATCTCGAATGGAATTAATTTGTGATAGATATCAGACGGAGGCCGAGTGTATTCTTTGTGTTCGATCAAATCGTGCGAGTGATAAGAGAGATGCGCGGCTCTGAGTGTGGGCCGGCGGGTGGCGGGCAGAGCGTGTACATGTTGTTATTAATATTGGATCTAATTTAGGCAGATCTAATCGTTTCATGTATAATGCTATGAATGCAGCAGCTGCACTTCATATCGGTATCACTTATCGAATTGTACAAGAATGTAGCGAGCGAGTCTAAACTCAAGTTTGATTATGTTTGTAAGTAACCGCTGTAGACCATCATAATATCCTATACTTTTTTGGTGTAGGTAGGTATCAGATCATGCTTATCCACCATATTACCATGTATTATTTAAAACATTAGCAACTATAATTAGCTTTATAAATTGAAGAATCAGCAATGCAGCCATAGCGCTTGATTCGCTACAAGTTTGTAACATTATAGAGGCGATATCTGGGCCGGGAAACGCAGCCAAGTACGGGGGAGTTGAGACACGTCGCGCGACAAGTTGGGCGCAAGTCGCAACTAACAACAGTTGGCTTTATCCACTTCGACAGCCTCAGGCTAACTTGTGATCGAATGTTCCTTGTTGGGTTTAACACGCGCGACATGTATGCCTTAAGATGTAGGTAGGTATATAAGTTTGGCCAGACATTATTCATAATTAGTCAATCGAATGTAAGATTTATCGTTTTATGGATCTGTTGAATTGTTGTCTGTTGAAAGTTGAATTAATCAACTTCTCTACAGCTGTGTACAGGTTTTTTTTATCTTTTTTCCTGGTAAAATGTGTCTTAAATATCACGAATTGAACATTTTAGTTACGACTAGCTTCCGCCCGCGACTCCGTCCGCGCGGATGTCGGTCTTCGCGTGGAGGGTATATTTCTCCATTTTGAGTAACTCTGACAATAACATCTTATAAATATCCATTGGACTCAAAAACGGCTAGGCCATATAATGTTAATAATACCCAACGTGTGTTCGCTGTTCTACAGAACAACGTCTATGGATAAAACTGAAAAATTAAGATTATTTTTTTTCTTCGTATTTTTTCAGGATAAAAAGTATCCTATTTTACGCCCAGGATAATAAGGTATAATTATACCAAGTTTCATCGAAATCGAACCGTTAGTTTTCACGTGATGTCTTCACATACAGACAGACAGACAGACAGACCGACAAAAATTTTTTTAATCACATATTTGGGTTTGGTATCGATCCAGTAACACCCCCTGCTATTTATTTTTTCAATATTTTCAATGTACAGAATTGACCCTTCTACAGATTTATTATATGTATAGATGAATTATAATAATTTGATCCATTATTAAATCACAACACATATTTTGCTTTTTCTCATAGAAAGCGAAAGTCTGCTCATGAAGAGAGCTCACAATCGCAATCTCGATGAGATGCGGTAGTGAAGTGTAGTGAGCTAAGTAATGGCTCCTCATTAGCGTGAATAAGCTCCTCGTTATCTCGTCGATCAAATGAATCCCGGTATCGCTCGATAACTTCGCACTAATTAAATTTATTGTGCTGCGGCCGGCGAAAGGGGTTGTTTACCACTTTCGAGTTGACTCCTTATAGCAGCTTCTCACGCATGCTGAATTGATTGCGTTACATGATTTTGACTTCTTTCCATTTCATTTATTAAATATGATACAAACATTTGTATTATAAGGGTAATCTGTTGAAATCATCCGGACTATAAGGGGAACTATGAGCAGCAGCATAAAATCCGACAAATTCTATACTTCGACACTGCCCTGCAAAACGATTGTCGGAATAGCGCGGGTCTTGTTCAATACCGTAGCGCGTAAATTAAATCTCTCTAAGTTTATTTAACTTTTATCGTATAATCTTTGTACATGGACTAGGAATTACCCCAATAGAGTAACTGCGGGTAGCTCAACTCTCAGGAGTCTCACAAACCTACTCACACCGACGCACACACACACACACACATACACGTCAGCACGTATCGATGCGATCTTCGCTGAAGCTTTTACCTGGAACAAAGAACAACAACTTTAAATGCATTGTTTCAGTTTTGAAAGAAACTTTAAGATAACAGACGTTTCACAACTTTCAGCCAATGAATGGAATTTCCCCTGGACACTGCACGTAAATGAAGTTCTAATAGATCTTCTAACTTCCTTTCTAATAGATATGCCGGTTTAAAATGTAATTATGATCGAGCGTACAGACAATAAATATCAGTATTCGATGGACGCGGACGTGAGATTGCAGACAGATATGTGATATTAAAAATTCATATCTCACATTTATTGGATCATTACACACCGTGTAATGAGAATCCGATGCTTTCGTCCGCCCCCGTTCCGCCCACGCTCCGCTCCGCAGAGAATTTTCCAAGACGGGCTTCTTCTGCTGTGTGATTACTGTAGTATTAACTATACTACAGTAATCACACAGCAGCTACATCTCTACTGATTTCATTTGTATGTATTTTGTGTTATGAATTCTTGGTGGAAATTTAAATATTCATTATAGTTTGTACTTTCTATGGGATAGGTACCTACAGCATTATTATGATATTGTGTTTAATTGTATTTTGCGATGATTCTATGATTAAATGTCGTCAGATGATTTCTTAATGTTCACGTGAAACAAAGTAAAACTTCTGTAAAACACGAAAAGGTTCAGGCTGACTGATTACAATTTTAATAATTCTAAAAATCGATACCTATCTATTTACTTTGCATAAATTATAGTTGAAAATTAAACGTGACTCTATGTAAAGTGTCCTTATTTGCGATTTGATAAAATTTATGAAATTTAGTGTTTATAAAAGCAGAAAAAATAGTGTAATAGTTTAGTGGAGTGATGTTTAAGTCGTGGGTCGTGGGCCGCACTAAACGTCAGTTTGTCGCTTGTCGCTATCAGGTCGCCATTGAGTCCCATCTCGGGGACACTTTGATAGCTTCCAACATTTCTGCGTCGCGGGTGGTCACTCTCCAATTGATATTTACATATTTATGTCGAATAAATAACCCGAAAATAGACGTTTTACCTATTTGAACTCTGATTTGTGTATTTTATTTAACATACATTTTGTTTTCATTTATCTAGATGGTGTATTCAATATCCGATCACACAATAATATATTATGACTACTATGCTTTCTACTTCTATGATGTCGTTTGTCGTTGACAAAAATCATAATTAATTGTGAAAACACATTGTCTTTTTTAAGGGAACACGTCAACTTTCTAGCAGCAAACATGAGCATAAAGTGAATCAAAAGAGCAAATTAATATCAAAAGTTTTTCCTGTCAAAGGATTTCTATGCGTCGTCATAAATGGCTTTGTTTTCACGCAAATAAAGACATTAGTGGCACGAAATACTGGTTCAACAGAGAGGGTGGAAACGCCTAAGTAAATAAAGTAATGCAGCGGATACTTGTACGCAGATTAAATCGGAACGTAACAATGGGAAAGCCCAATAAGTATTGTGACTAAAATGAATTAAGAAATACCATTTTGTCGCAGCAGTTTAAATATTTCCACTTCCTTTGTCCCTTGGAAGTATGCAATTTGTCGTAATAGATTATGGACACGTCAGGAAAAGTTTTTGTTTGAAAATGTAATCACGATAGTGCGACGTATTCCCCCACACGGCACGCTCCGTGTATAAGCTCTCATATTTTAGGAATAATCTGTTCGTGTGCAAATCTGAAGGGTTGAGGGTTTTTATGCGATCATCAATAACACGCGCGTGTGCGATACGACTCCGACACGTCGGCGAGCCGGCGCCGGGACGGGCCCGGGCGCGGGACGACACGTGGACTGCATATTGATGCTACTTTACGGTACACACTACTCATTCGCTACACTATACGAGTGACGCCTGACCCGAGATTTGGCTAGATATTCTAATTTTCGTCATTCACTTAATGTAGCCTGTAAATATAATATATAGCCTCCTAGAAAAATATACGATAGACAAAACATTTATTTCAGGAAATAAATATTGTCAAGTATGTGTATTGTAAATATTGTCAAGTATGTTGTATTGTGAATTATTATGAACATGAGTTTGTGATCATCGCCACATATGCAGCATTCCAGTACAAAGTAAAATTAAGGTACCTATTGTCCGATCTATATGGTTGCCTACGTCCATTCCTTTGAACAAGCAGTGCGTATTTAATTCAATTATAAACTAAAAATAAAACTGATTCACAATCGAATTAAATTGACAACCTCTCCATTTCTTCTGGCACTACGTAAATGGGCAAACAGCACAAAAACACGGAGGTGTGCACTCGGGGCAGCTTTTTGCCTCCACTGCAACCAGCGGCCCCACGCCTTGTATGGCGCTCCTTGCCAATCACAATGTTTCATTATCAATTTAGAGACTGAAATTGTATTATATGTTCTTAATAAATAAGAAAGAACTTAAATGGCACTTAAAATTATTGAGGCTTTTTAAAATATATTGAAAGAATCGGCAAGAAATTCTACAAAATGCATGGATTCTACAGGATTGCATGGGAAAATATTTGAAATTATCGATTTTATAACTAAAAATAAATCGTAAAATACCAAAGCAGACGAGCTCCGCCAACGTATAGATGACAATAACAATTAATTTATGAAATTCAGCTCAATATAGACTATTATAATGGAAAATCGATTGTATTCCCACCGAGTGTGGGGTGTTCGAGAGCACATCGTCAAAGTTCATTGAAACGGCTATTCTCTTTCAGCGGCCGGTGCTGCGTTATGCTTCTATAAAATGTACAAACTTTACAAAAATTATTAGCTTAGCGTGTATCCGATTATTATGGTATCCTATTCAAAAATCTACTTTTAACTCGAAAAATGAAAATTCACGGAAGAAAAGAATATTGACCAAAGCGAATGCGTGGCTGTTTCACATAAAGCCTTAAGTTAAATGAAGATAGTCTAAGCATTAAATTGTGAGATATAAATAATATTCAGAGTGAGGGAGTGAGTGTCCTTTTGGATGTTAGATGCGAAATATTTATTTAGTCAAAAATAAACTAAACCGTGCCTGTAACAGTGGCTCCCGAGAGGATGTTTGCCGCGGTGTGGCGGTGTGGCGCAGGAGGAATACAAGCGACTCATTACGTCTCCCCTTGCCTGGGACTCTTCTTGCTGCCATTGCTATGATTTATCCTGTCTTCACAATTATATAGCATGTTCTTTATTTTCGACTATCTTTCCGCCTGCGGCTTCGCCCGCGTTTTCAAAGATTTCCGGGATAAAACCTAGCCTATGTTACTCGTGGATAATGTAGCTTTCGAATGGTGAAAGAATTTTTAAAATCGGTCCAGTAGTTTATGAGCCTATTCATTACAATCAAACAAACAAACAAACAAAGTTTTCCTCTTTATAATATTAGTGTAGATACACATCTATAGATTCATTAAACTTCCTGTTTGAAAGTTTTGATTTTCAATACAAAGCTAAAATGCATGTCATGTATGTTACCTGTTATGAAGTTTACAATCACTTACAAATATGTAGTAGTAATATTAGTTTTTCAATTTGATTAAGAGCATCATTTGTTACTACAGCTTCATTCTCTTGTTACGCTGGTATTATGTGAGAGACGTGACTCGCGGGCCGCGGCACTCCACTGAAGAGATCTTATTCATGATTTCGGATTTTTCTATTCAATCTTACCTGGGTACATCATACTGTTATTGAATTATAAAGTCAAGTAAAGAGAAAATACAGAAACATTTATATAAATAGTTTTGTTGATCATATTAAATAGAAGCCAGCCAGCGATACTACCCACTAGCTATGCACGTAACGAATGTATTAAGAATCATTGGTTTCAGTCGAATGAAGCGAATTCCCTGCGCTGCACTGATTACCATTCAGTCGCCAAGTCTACAGCTTTTGTAAGGAACAACTCTATGTGAAAGCATCCGATTTCTATGGCATTTGAAGGACGCTTCTTGATACACATACAGTCTGTTATGATCTATAAAAACTTTGAAATGCCACACATGGATATAATAGCTATAGTCAATTATATTGGACCTTTCTCTCTCTGATTTATTTTCACGATAATAAATTGACGGGGCAGTAATGGATCTGAAAAGGTGAACAGAGTGACTGTAAAAGGCGCAGCAAGTTTTTGCTTCCAGTATATTATGTATAAACTATAACATTACTTTGGTGCTGTATTTGCCAACCAAAAGAAAGTACATGATTTGATTTTCTTTTATTTATTTATTTTACAAGGATAGCCAACAATTGTTAACACTAATTATAGACATACAAGGAGAATGCAATTTCACAAATCAAGTGCAACAAATTAATTATAGGCTAACACCACATGCCTTCAAAAACGGTTATAATTTAAGAACAAACAAAAAAAAACTGATAGCTACACAAAATAACGTTTAACAATTATCAATAAAATATCTATTTAAAAAAAAATAATGTCAGTCATATTAAAAAAAAATCGGAATACAAAATTATAATTTTAAAATATTAAATTAAAATATATAAAAACCAACTTATAAATTCATTTTTTTATATATAAATAATATCTAGTTACATAAAAATAAAGTTCGACAGACATAATTAATGAGAAATGTAAACATTCACATTAAAAATAAAATCGGCATTCAGAAACAATTTTAAAGTATAAAATTAAAATACATAAAAACCAACACAAAAATTGAATTTTTTTTTATACAACTATAATAATCTCTACACAAAAATATAGTTTGACAAACATTAGAAAATATCTATTTATAAAGAATGTAAACATTCATATTCATTTTAATTATTAAATCTCTGAATACGAGAAGTATACCTTATGCAGAGAAATGCAAAGAGGATAATCAAATGCAAAGAGCATTTGTCAAGTGTCAAGAAAACCGAAACATTAACACGTAAAGTAAACTGCGACTTATCCACAAGCTTTCACGAGAGGTGAGTACTTCGAGCATCTCAAATACAACGTCCTCGGGGAATCGAATCCACCTGCAACGCTGTGGAAGTGCAGAAGGAACTTTAAACCGATAAGATTAGAGCAAGTTTTGGCGTGCGCACGGGGGGCAGGCACTTGACGCGTGTTTGCTGGTGTCTGCATACATTTGCATGGCGCGAGGGAGTCCAACTTAATTTGGGAGATTTGCCGCGAAATCCTCTGAGTACTTTGTTTTATGACTTGCATTGTGTTGAATGCGCGGTTGGAGTTCTGCGAGCGAGATAAGCGTGGGTTGCTGTATTTTAAAATATTTTATAGAATTACTTTGCTTATGCTTTTCAGCGTATGCAGGTTTCACCCGTAAGTGGTGCGGATAATAATTTATGTCTTTATTTGTTGCGAAATAAATAGTTAAATGATTTTGAAATGCTTCACACATCTTCAACCATTGGTTGTCATTTATGACAATTATTTATTTTGATGACATAATTATGACAGTAATAACACAGTAAAGTTACATTAATGTTTATTTTGTGTTTATTATGCGACAAGAAGTAGTCGTAATGTCATTATTATAACACTTTAATTAACAAAAAAGTAGTTAAATAACATAAATTGAATTAAAACTCTCTGCTAAAAACTAAAGCGATATACATGTGTATCTCAAAGCGATTCTTTGATCTTCGGGACGGCATTTATTATTTAATTTATAAAACGTCTAATATGAAACGGCTCGAGCTCCCAACACTTATAAGGCTGTGACGAGGAAGCGCAGGCACGCGGAAAACTGCCTAAACGGAATTATCTGCGAGGAGCGCGCGGGGGTGAGGCGCCTCGCGTTGAGGGGCGGGGGGAGACAGCGGGCGGCCTGCAGGGCTACCACTCAAAACTTAAATTTTTGATCGTAATATACTACATTGCATTGGAAAATAAAACTGTATCTTTTCATTTTATTAAGCTCAATATAGAGGCCATCGAATTGCTATCTTGTTTCAATTTGTATGTCAAAATGTTGTATTTGTTATTTTCATTGTATTGCACTATTTAGCTAATGTATGTGAATTTTAAGTTATATCTGATGATAATTCAGTAAAATGGTATTCAATAATGGTCATTAATATATGAAGATATTTAATATTTTAAAATTTAATAACATAAAATTAGTTTATTTACCTTTATAGAGGTAAATAATGCAACATAACATGCATATATAGGATTTGATTCACAATAAGCATCTGAAACTTTGTTTTGCTTAATTGCTCTATGTTGCTCGATCATTATAAAACAAATATTGACTAACTTTACCAAAACAATAATGTTGTCAACCCTACGCCGGGGGAGCTCCAGGGGGCTAAATGCGTTTCGCAATTTTATATATCACATGTAATCATGCGATCGGCACAGCGGCCTCAGCGGGCAGAACGGCCGGAAATTACGCGCGTGTGTGATTTCTTCAGCTATGCGCTACTATTGAAAAAATTCTAGTTAAGTACGCGCTATTGAACACATTTCATTTGATTTGAATTGCTTTTCGTAGAATATGACCGCAATCCCATAGTCCAATAAATATAGATAACTGATTGTGGGCGAATCGAATATATACGTAATCTATATTTAACTGTAAAATTAATACATATAAGTTACTTATATGAAATTTATTTCCCAATTGGCACATTATTACGACACTATATCAAAGTCAATTGTTTCATCTGGAAATTGGTTTCGCACACTATAAAGCACCAATTATAAGCAAACAGCACTAATAGACCGCAACTCATCTCAAAGCATTGTATATCTGCGCACGTCTCCGCGACTAGCTGCAGCGGAATCTGCTGAATGGACTCCAATAAAACCTGGCTTATAGCAATGGACTTAATGCACAACTTTATCTTCCTTTCAGTTTATGTGGGACTCGGTAGAGTACGGTTGGTATAGTTTCACTTGCTAGTCTGTTCAAATTCTGCATTTAATCGACTTTTTGTGAGATTTATTTTTATTATTTATTTTTCAAATGTATTTTTGAACAATTCAGGATCAAGTTAAAATTAAATGATAATTTAAGTTTTGTTTGATTATAAAAATACCAATTAAGTATTACCTATATTATTATTTTTTATAATTTTATTTTCTGCTCCTTTGTTTCACATTTCAACTGTCAATCATCATAAACAGTGTGTCCCGCGGTTTTTGTCCCTTTGCGTGTTGAATGCTTGTTCCTAGAAGGAAGCAAATTACTCTCTTTCTAAGAAATGCATGCTTTGTATAAAAATAACTCGTTTGAAAGAAACTTTGAATGATTATTCTCATCGCGTTTATATTTTATTCATAAAACCGCATAACACCATAAAAGAAATTATTACTTTTCCCGCAAATAATTTCATAGTTAATGAACATTTTCGCGACGCATTTTGCATACAAAGTAATCTGAACAGCGCTAAACGGGACATTAATGCATTTACAGCCGGCGATAACAATTAAAGCCGCGCATTAATATTCGCGTCGTGGTCGTCACGGAGTCGTTGGGCTTTTTAACTTCTTCATTAAGCTTTGTGGAGTCGGGTCGGATTATGTTCTTCCGCTTTATCGACCTCGCTTTTATTGAGTGCGACTTCATAATGCTCCGGGAATTATTGCTATTTATTGCTAAGAGATAATGAAACTTCCGATAAGAAAACGTTTAATACGTGAACAATTATTGCACTTCAGAAGTTAACCACTCATTTATAATTGAGGATAACTTATCGAAAGTTTCCGAATGTTCTCAAATACAGAATGCAAAGAAATGTAATATATTTAAACGATATTCCGGTATACAAAGAGATATCTCGGAGACGGCAGACAGTTGAAACTTAACTCATTTAAGTAAGTTGCGTCGTAAAAGTACATTTGTCAGGAGAGATTGAAGTCACTTTATCATAAACGGGATAAACCCGCGCCCGGCTCGCTGCAGCTGCAGGCTGATGTAACAATGTCGTAGATATGAAACTGACGGTTGTTTTAACGTGCCTTGATGGATACTGTTAAATCGCGGTAGTCGAAAGTAGGTACACCTACATAACGTAGCTTAGATTATACCATATTGCAGAATGAATCGAATACTTGTACAGTGTAACCTATAACTAAGTTTTTGTTTTAACAAACTACTTTTTAACTACAATCTACTACTGGGTACTACTGTCGCTTCGCGCAAAACATCTGATTTTTCAAACTTAAAATGTCTTTATGTATCATACATTGCACTTGTAAGATAATACATACACACACATATTAAGAAAAAACACTATTTTTAACGTTCATGATATTTTTGATGTCATTTTTGTTATTTAAACTAGTTAAAAAACAGTTTAAAAAAGTTCTGTCTTGGACGTCCGTGTGTCTGTATGTGCGGATCCTTTTTCTTGTTAACACGATAGCGACCGAAATACTTTACTAATCGCATTGAGATAATATTAATAATGGAGCAGACACCACGAACAAAATCTGTGCGCCAAGATGGCGGCGCGGGGCGCGCGAATGACGGCTAGACAGTCATAGATTATGCGATGTCACTGACTCACCGCTATAGAGGCGACACTTTGTTTCTTTCTGTCTATTTTATTGGGTGCCACTCCTTACATGCACGTTGACTTGAAATTTTCTTTGTACTTACTTAATATTTATTTCAGATATAAACTGACTTTACTACGCGGGGCTAACAATATCTGGCATATAATATAGGATGAGGAGGTTCAATATGGGCTATGGGAAGTTTCATTCCTTACAAATTGAGCCTTTTTTAGAAAAAAAATAAAAGCCGTGTAAAAATTGTGTTTATTTATATTTAGTTCATCATCCTCAGAACATGTTCCCGGCTCAGAAATTGCTTGTATTGTTCCAGTACTATTGTAGCACACCTTCGGCTAAAATAAATATAATAATAATAATGTTAGTGATGGCTAAAATAATATTTTATTTGTTATACAAATCCGTAAAATTTTATTATTATTACTAACATCAATACAAGGAACAGCAGACTTCTTTAGAATACGCCTTCCCGCTTTTGTGGTATATTTATCCTCATCGCGAAAATGCAATGAACAGATGCTAGTTCTATCGGATGGTAACCAGGTTTCTTCACTGCGGTTGTTTTGGACAAATTTTACCCATTTTTCCCTTTCTTCACGACCCAGACATGGAAACCTTGAATAGAAAAAATATTAATCTCTGAACTAGCGGTCCGCCCCGGCTTCGCCCGTGGTACATATTTCGCAATAAAAAGTAGCCTATGTTTTTTCTCAGGGTCTAAAGATTGTCTGTGCCAAATTTCATCAAAATCGGTCCAATAGTTTATGAGCCTATTTATTACAATCAAACAAACAAACAAAATTTTTCCTCTTTATAATATTAGTGCAGATAAATAAATAATAATTCAATTATACGTTCAAGTCAGTAGCTTATACAATATCAATTAAAATTGATTAAAATCAATTAACAAAAAAAAAAAATTGGTGATTAAGTAATTGATTTTCATATTTCATGATTTCACCTTTTTTCAATTAACAACCAGTCTATGCTTTTCTAAATATGTAAAATTATTATTTTATACTATAAAAATATACGCCAGCAAATATTACTAACAACACTTATTTCATGCCCAATGTCATATCTTAAATTTTTAATCTATGACAAATGACGCAAAATGTCGCCCGCCAAAAATTTTGTTCTAACTAAGTTTTAAAAATTATTATCTAATTACTTACTGATTGAAAAGTTATTCCTTTGCACTTTTCCGTATTATTTGTATTATTTGTGCAATATCGTAACACACACGTAGGCATATTTGATGCGTTTCACTTTAAAACAAATAAAAAATGAGCGTGACGTTCGCGCCAATGAGCGAGCAAGCGACTGAGTGCAGTTACGCCACATGACGTATGTTGAGTGGAACATAAGTGGTGTAGGCGGTATCGACTCCATATTAATATTATCTCAATGACTAATCGAGTCTTTTTTTTTCTCTTACGCTTGAGTATGCTCAGGAATAGAACCCTTTCATTTTTCAGGGTCTGATTCGATGTGGTTTAATTGTTATTAAATAAACAAAAAAAAACTCGGATGTTTTTTTTTTTTTTTTTTTTTTTTGAAGTGAATTTTTATATTTTTATTGAAATTGATTCCAGAAGATTACTGGGAACTTTAAAAATTCATTTTGTTACTTTTATTAGTAGGTACGATCCTTATAAGTATTTTAGTGTATTCAACCAACTTAAAAAAGTGTGACTATTTTACAACAATTTGAATATGAATTGTATTATTGTATACAATATCGAAGCTTTTTAAGAAATGTATAAAATACTTTTTTAAGAATTATTATCATACATAATATTATGTTACCGGCAATATATTAAAACCGGCATTGTATGCAATTCTTAGTAAATGTATGTTATTCCGAGAAACAGTCGGAATGAAATAAATTAAATTCGTCACATTACCTACTTATATCTTTAAATCTGAACTTTTCCTAAGTAGCAAACACATTTGCAAATGTGGGTGGTTTTTGGGGTAGCTATTAACCAATATGAGGTCAAAACTAAAATCCAAGATGGCGCCGACGAAAATTTGAAATCTTTTCGTCATGGGTGTCATTTTCATGGTTTTTGGGGTAGCTATTAACGAATATGAGGTCAAAACTATAATCCAAGATGGCGCTGATGAAAATTTGACTTTTTTTCGTGATGGGTGTCATTTTCATGGTTTTTGGGGTAGCTATTAACGAATATGAGGTCAAAACTAAAATCCAAGATGGCGCCGACAAAAAATTTACATCTTTTCGTCATGGGTGTCATTTTCATGGTTTTTGGGGTAGCTATTAAACAATATGAGGTCAAAATTAAAATTCAAGATGGCGCCGACGAAAATTTTACACATTTTCGTCATGGGTGTCATTTTCATGGTTATTGGGGTAGCTATTAACCAATATGAGGTCAAAACTAAAATCCAAGATGGCGCCGACGAAAATTTTACATATTTTCGTCATGGGTGTCATTTTCATGGTTATTTTGTTCTCTTACGCTTGAGTATGCTCAGGAATAGAACCCTTTCATTTTTCAGGGTCTGATTCGATGTGGTTTAATTGTTATTAAATAAACAAAAATAATAATTAATAAATAATTATTAAAAAAAAAATATGAGGCGTGCACTTTTGGATTTTCCAAACTATTCTACTTTGTTGTCAAACATTATACAAAGACGTCGTACAAAACCTCCTCCCACAAAACATCTCCTTTGTAAATAAAAACGACATTTTACGTTCAGCCTAAAAGGCATAATTACGCGGTTACAACCTGTTCCCAGAAGGTGGAATTCGTTGGAAATGTCCAAATTGGAGCTCGAAGATAATGATAAAGTACAAAGGAGTGTCGGCTCGGCTCGAGACAATCGAATTTCCCAGGTTTGACGTGACGCAGCCGCTGCTCTTGAGCGCGTCGTGCTGCGGGCGCGCGGGCGGGCGCGGGGTGCGGGGCGGGGGACGCGCGTAACGTTGTTTCAGCTTAGATTTACGTTGAGTGTTGCCACTTACAGCTAAAGACGGTGTTCCAATTGCTACCAAACGATACGTTGTACACACAAACAATAAGCATGTAAACTTGTTATACGCAAAAAATATTGTAAAAATAATTGGCAAATGAACATTTTTACTCTTAAAGGTGTAAGTATTCATCATATTGGTAGAAATGTTGATGGTTGTATAAAAGTAATACGAATCGCTTTTACAGCGTTTGTTTGAAACAGCATTAAACTTTATTGTATAAGTTACGCCTCATCTCAGAATAAAGCTCACCGTACAACGGGAAATCCCGTATATTTTAAAGGAAAATGATTATAAATAAATCAAACAAACGAAATAATTATAAATAAATCTTCCGTATGTTTATCAGTATCCATAATATTATACATAATAATATTAAGTAAAGAGTTATCTACAATTATTACGTGCTTGTAGAGTAAGTAGAGTCAACATTTAAATAATTAATATTAATACCTACATATAAATAAATTTTACTATTTTCACTTTCTTAATCGTCTACCACTCATCGTATTTTAATCTCCTTTCTATTTCCTAGGTTTTCGGTTCCAGTGGGCGGGCGGCCGGCGGCTGAACCGCCTGGTGACAGTTAAGTAATAAGAGGTGTTGAACTCGACGCGATGGCGGTTTAATAATAAAAACTTTGGGATTCGCTGACAGCCTATCGGGAAGTTGCGAGAGGCGGCGGGCTCGTTCACAACAAGCGGGAACAATTTCTTTATTAACAGAAGGTAAGTGTCTATTTCGTGACTTGACACTTTAATAGAAGTTAAGTTTCACGGTATTCAAATTGAGTTAGAGTTAAATTTATTAGATATTTAAATTAAAGGGCTCTCTTATATCTAGCCTGCTCTCCATCTCCAATCCAACAGTGAAGTTTATAATATTGTTGTTAAGTGTTGTACAATTATTATGGATATTTACTCATTATAAATCTAATTACAGAGAGGACTCGGCAACATTTGGCGCGTGTCGAAAACAAATTGATTTTAAACAGTTTTTCCCGGAAGTGAGTCTTAGAGCCGCGCAGAAACGAGACAGGGAAAGATTAAAAATATAAATTGTGTTCCCGAGAGCGCATAAAGCTTTTCATTCCGTTGATTGTGTTTCCTTGTCTGTCGCCGTGTCGCCCGCCGCGCTCGCTCGCCGCCCGTTCACTGCGCTCCCTCCTTCGCGAAGAGACACTCCGACAAACATTTGTTTTATTGCGCGATATAGCGGCAGTTATTGTGGTAATTTTGGCTATTATAATGATTTAACGCAATCGCTATTTGTTTCTTATTTATTGCAATTGTAAATGCTACGAGTTATTAAACAGTAGATACAGAATATTACCGAGTATATAATATAATAACCAGACTACTGCTTAGAATATATTATTTATGTATACCGCCCTCGCAATTCCATTGTTTGTATTGAATTTGAAATGTCACTCTAGTCTTCGACTATCAATAAGTATTTATGAAAACAAATGATTACGATTGTCTTTACCTATAACTAACTCTACAGCACGATGGATGAAAGTTTACACAGTCATGCTAATGGTCTCATTTAAGTAGTTAGTAATAACATCGGCAGCGCGGGTCTCGGCGAGCAGCAGAGAGCACACACGCGCGGTGTTATGTAAATGGCGCCTTCCTCAGTTCGTCCAAACAGATTGTTTTCGCGCAAATTCAATTGGAATTTATCTGAGCGCACTTAATGAAAGGGGCTCGCGGATCAACATTTGCATAGAATTCGCAAAAATCGACCTGCTCCTCATTATTTCCCCTCCCGCGAGTTTCCGTGTGGAGCTCCGTTAAAACAACGCATCTACTGGGACTTTAAAGTGCATCCGGAGCGGAGAATATTGCTCATATTTTATGTAATTTTGCTTCTATACCATTTTATAAGTTGAAGGATTTTGTGAATAAATTATATTAAAGCAAGAACTTTCAAGATAAATTTTAACATATTCTAAACTTGATGCTCTATATTATATTATAGTTTAAAAATACTACGCTAACTCGGACGCAATGCGCAAATGTTTAGCATAATTACTTTGTCTTCAATAGACAATTTTTTATTTTAATTACATATTAGAAATACCTGGTACAGAAAATTTTGCTCTAACAACTCTATATAACTAAAATTATGGAACAACTTATTTATATGCGATCCTGGAACTTTTCATACTATTCTTACATCTAATTTAAGAACTATAATATTATGACACATTTACAAATCTCGACATTCCTCAAAATAATGTTAACCAGTGGCCATAAAAACTAGTCACATTATTTTGTCATTATGAAATACACGTGTAAAAGCATACATTATGTCCAAACGCAGGTGCCGCGCGCGACACGCGTCGGTCACAAACATCACAAGTCACAAAATATAGTGAGGCGGCTCTATTTGCTCCCTGCTGGAGACAATTACGCCACAAGCTGACGGAATATTAAGTGGCATCTTACGCTTTGTCTCCAAATGTTTTTTTAAGATTTGTTTCGTCTCGGAAGGCGGAACATCAGAAGCTTCATTTTGTTGAGCTTCAATTTTCCGAGTTTAGGTATTCTCCGTTAGTAACATTTTTAACGTAACTCAAAGTTTTTAATTAACTCTCGACTCTCGTATGCTATTTAAAATATTATTACGGTTTCGTAAACCACTGATATGAGACTTGGTAAAACTTTAAAAAATTGCGAATTCTGCTGCTGTTTCAAAATTCAAAATTCTTAATTGAGTTCAAGGACACTAGTCGTTATTAATAAAAATGTGCATCATATAATAACAGCGAGCGGTGGGCTCGGCGCGGCCCGTGACGGAGTGGCTCTCGACAGGCCTCGAGTGTATGTGTGTCGAGCGGCGCGGCCACTGGGCCGAGACAATGTCGTTCATTGCACCGCTCAGCCTTTGTACCTGCTACATAATAAGTATTCAGACGAAGACGCATCACTGTAGTATATCTTCACGACATTTTTAAACACTTTCTTTAATATTGGATCCGATTTCAGGAAGAAAGAAAATGAAAATTTCGCTCCATGACAGGCGGCGAAACAGTTGTCTCACAGAATGTAATATTATTAAAATAGGTTGCTTTAATATTAAAGTACTGTTTATTGTAGAGTACAATGAATGTTAAAAGACAATACATAAAAGAAACCTTATAATGATATAAAGATGCTTGCTTATACGATGCCCACTGACCACTTTCTCAAAGGATACCTACTAGATACAACTTAATCATTATACATAAGAACTAAAGAGAATTAGGTCTTTTTTTAGTCTAAGAAGTTGTGGCACTATTCTTGACAATACAAGCCTTCATGTCACGTCAACTCGTGCTCTTTTGTGCACAGTCACTGTAGCATGCAGCACTCGAATGGTTGCAATGTGCCACAGTCGGTGCGCAGAGTCAGTGTGACAAACAAACAAAGCAAAGCGAGCGACATTCCGCACAACTGGGCCACGAGACGCATACTCCGAGCTCTAATGTGCATCTAATGTATGCTAATCTCTGTTCACACTCTGGTCTACATGCTCTTGTTTTTAATCAATTTTGTAAAGAGTACTTTTTAAATGGCAACTACAAGAAGTTCTTGTCAATATTTCTTTCAAAATAAGGTAATTTGTAAAAGAGATGTAAGGTAAGGTAATCAACTTAAATTATACCGTGGTTTCTAAAGCTTAATAATTAAGCATAATATTACTTTCTACAATTATTGTCCTAACAACGCAAAATTTAATTTATAATGTCTGAAGCAATATTTTAAAATATTATATAATATTTTCAAGACGCTTTTAGCATAAATTGTTTACAGAAACAATCTCATCGTAAACTGAAATATAATACTGAACAAACAGGGCTAATGAGACAGCTGCTTTACTAAATCTCTCCGTATCACGTCTCGGCTCGACGTCAACACAAATTTTATTAAATCATGACATCTCTTCATTGGCTTAAAGCGCGTGACACACGGTGAAGATACTATAATATTTTATCTTAAGATACTGTTATATTTTATATTACAGTATCTTAACGCATCCGGTACCAGCGTTCGGACCATCATTTTTCTTTTTGTCATTGCGTACTAAGACTCCTGTAGAACCGCCATCCTGTTACAAATGACCCACAAAATTTCGCGTCATTTGTAACAGGATGGCGGTTCTACAGGGGTCTTAGTACGCAATGACAAAAAAGAAAATGATGGTCCGAACGCTGATACCGGATGCGTTAAGATACTGTAATATAAAATATAACAGTATCTTAAGATAAAATATTATAGTATCTTCACCGTGTGTGACGCGCTTAATAGCTGGGTCCACACCGGCCGATCCAGTGATCCCGCGATCCGCGATCCAGGATCGCGGAGCATGGATCGTGGATCATGTTAGGCCGATCCACTTTAAAAACTTGCGATCCAAAATATGCGCTCCAAGTGATCCTAAGGCGATCCGTGATTCAGCCAGTCTAACTCTTGTACGATATGGAGTCACACGTACAACGGCGGCGTCTTGCCGTTGCAGCAGTAACTTTTATTATACTGAAATGTTTGCGCAAAAAATCAAAAAAAAGAAATCGACGGTTTTGGGTGAAACAACTTTACAAAAATCGATTGGAATTTGGGACTCAGCTGTACGCAGAGTTAGTTTCAGATGAAGTGGAACACAATTTTGCAAGAATGAATGCTATTAGCTGGGTCCACACCGGCCGATCCACCGCGATCCGATCGCGCGCGGCAGGCGCGCGATCCAAAGATGCGGGCGGTGTGGACGTGCCGCGCGCGATCCATGCACGCGTTTTGCCGCGCGCGATCCCTACCTCGTGCGATCCGTTAGCGGGCGGTTTTTGTACCCGCTTCAAAGGTGCCTCAGTTGCGTGATGCGCGCGGTGTGGACGGTTGTGTTGGATCGCGCGATCCACCTCACCAGTCACCATGGACATCTCAGAAAGTCGAATATCTCAAATTGAATAGCATTCATTCTTGCAAATTTGTGTTCCACTTCATCTGAAACTAACTCTGCGTACAGCTGAGTCCCAGATTCCAATCGATTTTTGTAAAGTTGTTTCACCCAAAACCGTCGATTTCTTTTTTTTGATTTTTTGCGCAAACATTTCAGTATAATAAAAGTTACTGCTGCAACGGCAAGACGCCGCCGTTGTACGTGTGACTCCATATCGTACAAGAGTTAAACTGGCTGAATCACGGATCGCCTTAGGATCACTTGGAGCGCATATTTTGGATCGCAAGTTTTTAAAGTGGATCGGCCTAACATGATCCACGATCCATGCTCCGCGATCCTGGATCGCGGATCGCGGGATCACTGGATCGGCCGGTGTGGACCCAGCTATTCAATTTGAGATATTCGACTTTCTGAGATGTCCATGGTGAGGTGGATCGCGCGATCCAACACAACCGTCCACACCGCGCGCATCACGCAACTGAGGCACCTTTGAAGCGGGTACAAAAACCGCCCGCTAACGGATCGCACGAGTAAGGGATCGCGCGCGGCAAAACGCGTGCATGGATCGCGCGCGGCACGTCCACACCGCCCGCATCGTTGGATCGCGCGCCTGCCGCGCGCGATCGGATCGCGGTGGATCGGCCGGTGTGGACCCAGCTAATTGTATTGCTCATTTCTGTCTAACCTCTCTGTTTATGTCTAACAAGTAATTTAAGTACATCGCGCCTGTAACATTCAATTATAATGATATGGCGAGAGGTTGTTTTATGTACCTAATAATACGCAGTTGATCCTACTTGACAACACACATTACAATGTCTAGATAGACGCTATTCTAATGAAAATGATGGAGATCCAAATCGTGCAGTAAGTCAACAGTAATCCCATCAAAAACATCCTGTAAAAAACCCAAGTCTCGCAGCTCAGTCTTTCTACCGTCAAAAGTTGTGAGATCCATGTAATACCAAGTCGGTTAATCTATTTAGTGTCTACTTGAAGGACCTTCTGTCTTAAGTTATTACATAAGTTATTATCATGCCAATATTAAAAATATTTAACGTTTTAAACAAATAGATCGACTTGGACATCGCTTGATTTGATTATTAGTATGTATCACACTACACAGCACGACGGGCCAGCGACCAACAGGAACGAGAGTTTCAATCGCGTGAGGCGCGAGAGACTAAAGAATCTAATATAATATTGTAATATTCATTTTGTTTTCATGCGATGTCCAAGTCGATCTATTTGTTTAAAACGTTAAATATTTTTAATATTGGCATGATAATAACTTATGTAATAACTTAAGACAGAAGGTCCTTCAAGTAGACACTAAATAGATTAACCGACTTGGTATTACATGGATCTCACAACTTTTGACGGTAGAAAGACTGAGCTGCGAGACTTGGGTTTTTTACAGGATGTTTTTGATGGGATCTCACTTCTTTTTGTAGAGCCTTTCTTTTTGATACCATCTACTTCTAACGAATTTTGTTAAAGGTCTTATGATATTTTCTTATTTTTATATGTAATCTTCCTCTTTTTCTTTTCCGGTACTACTTCTTGAGCTTCAGCCACAGTTTTTCTCAAAGCCCACTCCCTGTCTCTATGGGCTTTTCGGAGGCTTTGATGTCTCAATTTTTGACAAGTCTGGACGGTAAATACTTCTTAATCTGTTGTATTCACAAATTGATGATTCCTGCGCTTTAATACTTCCAAAGTCGACATTAATGAGATGTAAACCGCCCAGACTTGTAACTCTCGAAAGTGCCACGTAAGCTTGACCGGATGTGAACACTGCAGAACCTATATCCATCAGCGCATTACTTAGGCTTAGGCCCTGACTTTTATGTATAGTTATAGCATAGGCTATACATATGGGAAATTGTTCGCGATGAACATAAGCTCTATTAATAATTTCAAATTTAGTTTTGACCGGACCAAGCTCGTATGCATTAGGTTCATTATTAAATGTGATATATATTCTCTTAATTATTTTATGAATTTTCAGGATCAACCTTTACTTTTCGCACTATACCGATAGATCCATTAACTAAACCGAGACTCACGTCAATGTTTCGCCTTAACATGACTTTTGCGCCTATTTTTATAATTATGTTCTTTTCTAGACCTGCAGTCATGAAGCATCGTCTTCATATTTTTTTATACATTCACGAGCTCTTTTTGTTAGGTACCTGGGACAATCAATGCTATCTATAGCTATAAGATTTATTTCAGGATGTGGGAGAGATCTTAGCATTGCAGTATTTAATTGTTGACACATATTTTTTGTAGGTAGGTACCTATCTACACCTATTAAATTTATAACCACCACCAACCACCAACTGCATAAATAACTTTGTAATCCCATATATTTATATGGGATTACAAAGTTATTGATGCAGTTGGTGTATTTGGAAAACTGGACCGAAATTACAAAATATTTAAGTTTTCCCATGATTAAGACACTAAACTCTATATGTATTCCAAATATGAAGCTTCTAAGTCTGCTAGAAGTGCCTTGGACTTTTGATGATCGGTGAGTCAGTGAGTGACAAAATTTAGAAACTTTAACAAGTTGTCATTCTTAAACTACTGGTTCAAATTGACTGAAATTTTAAATATTCCGTGTTTATACAATGCCGGATTAGTTACTGAAGATTCAGGTTTCTTGCTTTATCCACAACCCAATTAGAGGGGGTCGAAAAAGGCCCGAATTGCTTCGAGAAAAGGATGGTACGGCCGTGCCGCTTTTTTTTTGCTCGACTTGGCGGGGGCACTGCCGTGCCCCCAGATAACTATAATAATAAGTATAGCGCTGTTTGAATCTAGGATAAAGATAGAATCGTTAACATACCTAACTAGCAACTTTTTAATAATATTAAAGGTGTAAAAGGAAATTCCGTATACTTGTCGTTTGATTACCGGGATAAACATCTTTCTCGGGCTTCGAAACTATATATTTTGTAACAAATTTTATCCAAATCGGTTCAGTGGTTAAGGTATGTAGAAGAGATAGACAGCTGAATTACATTCGCAAGAAAAGTTTGATCTACATGTTAAAGTAGTTTCTTAAATAAGTTAAGTCTAGACTTCAGATGTGTTCATGATTTTAGATGTTTTAATATACAACAATAGTAACGCGTCGTGGGTGAGCCAGCGGCTGGCTGGCGGCCGGCCAGCGTCCTCGCCTGACGCGCAGACTTCGGATCCGCACCAAATACACATTTCATAACACTCTGCTCATTTATCCACTTTCCGTAGGAACTTCAATCTGGATTTTGTGGCGAGAAGGTCACTATAATTAATGGTCATATTTCCCATCTGTATGACGGTATTCTCACTCATACTATAGCTGTAGACGGACCTTCAAAATACATTTCATAAAAAGATGGAAAAGTTTTCAGCTATTACAATAAATAAATAAATAAATAAAAAAAATAAATAAAAATCATTTATTGATCAATTTGTGGGTTAGGTACAAACATGTAACAATACATACGTTAATGGAATAATAATTATTAATATGTTATGAATTTATTTATTGGGCAGTATTTCAAGAATTGTACAACCTGATGTGTGTCAGGTATGGTCAAAGAAACCTCATTTCTTAAACCTGACAGCACATACACCCAAACACACCCACGGGCCACGAATATACGCTTAACACTGTAAATACTTATTGTTTAACTTTGCTAAAACAATTGTTTTATTCGCATTGCAGCATTAATTGGACGTGCATTTGTCACACACTCTACCAACCTCTACTTGCCCAACCGACACACACTTGGCTATTTTAGGTGCTAGTTAAATTTAGTGATCGTCCTAGTATAGCTGCTAGCTCTAAGTGTGGTATTATTTAAGCTCATTAGGGTACATCTGACAGGAATCTTTGGTAAAGAATTAATACTGACAAAAACTATTACGATGATTGATTATATCGTTTTAATTATTACCTTACCTAACATAGCATTAATTTATCGTTAATAATAATTAAGAGAATTATAACGAAATGATAGATGTAACTTAAGTAACTAAAACTAATATTATATGATTCAGACCATGAGATATTAACACTATTCATAGTTCTAACAAATTAACACAAAATCATGCCAAATTTCCGTTTTAGAGGCGTTAGGGTAGAAACTAGAAATACTTTATAGAGTTAATAACTAAGTAAAGTAAGTACTTGATTGAATTTGAAATAAACATTATAGCAGTGAAACTATGCTTGTTTACTTGTTTGGCTCTTGTTTTCGTTATTAACAAATTTATAGAATCTATATTATCCAACAATGACTATGTGAAATACTATGTGCGAAATACTATGTGTGCATAATAATATTATGTACTTACATTGAAATTCAGATTCGAATGTTATAGTACATGCAGAGCAGAGCTAGCCGTATCTGAGTTATGTCAGGTATTATTATTGTGCTCAGATTGCGATGTGAAAGCACATACAATGGCTATTCTCTAACTATATTATAATGAAATATCAGCTTATATAACTAAATAGTTATGTCTAGATAATATTCATCGTTATGTGTGTTATTTAGCTTTGATAGTTTGTAATTATATTTCTCTGTTCATATTTTGTTGTTAATTTCAACCTCTATAGACAATCAGAATTTAAGCTACTTCCATAACTTTATATCACGTCTTATCACTACATAGTATAAAACAAAGTCGCTTTCCCTGTCCCTATGTCCCTATTTCCCTATGTCCCTTTGTACGCTTAAATCTTTGAAACTACGCAACGGATTTTGATGCGGTTTTTTTTAATAGATAGAGTGATTCAAGAGGAAGGTTTATATATGTATAATAACATCCATTAATAGTGGAGAAGTACTGTTATTATTGAGGTTTCTAATGTGATGTCGTAAAAAATTACATTTTCTCCGCTTACATTGCAAATGCAGGCTGAACCCTACGAGTTTTATCAAAATAATGTACTAAGTATTATACACATTGAAAAGGTCTACAGAAAAGTCCGCGATGGTATATGTCTATCTCTTATGGATAACCCACAATAACTTTTTTTTGTCATTTACTTTTTACGACAAATAATGGCTAATTTTCGATGCGATTTTAACCAATACAGCATTAATCTTTAACCAATTAAATACCTTGAATATATTGTTAATTTAATATAGATCTATATGGCCCTTTACACCATATGATTTAAGTGAATATTTTCGAAGATATTACAGATTTAAAAATTGCGGGACGTAGCGTTTGCGGCGGTACCGGCCGGCGAAGCCGGAGCGGGCCGCTATATTATTTTTATACTAGCGACCCGCCCCGGCTTCGCACGGGTGCAATAGCCATCGGCCGGTACCGCCGCAAACGCTACGTCCCGCAATTTTTAAATCTGTAATATCTTCGAAAATATTCACTTAAATCATACGATGTAAAGGGCCATATAGATCTATATTAAATGAACAATGTATTCAAGGTATTTAATTTGTTAAGGATTAATGCTGTATTGGTTAAAATCGCTTCGAAAATTAATCCGTCAGTCCTCGGATCACAGACACAAAAGAAAATCTATTGTGTCTCGGCCCGATCGGGCCGCTCGGTGCTCAATGGGTTAACCATTATTTGTCGTAAAAAGTAAATGACAAAAAAAAGTTATTGTGGGTTATCCATAAGAGATAGACATATACCATCGCGGACTTTTCTGTAGACCTTTTCAATGTGTACAATACTTAGTACATTATCTTGATAAAACTCGTAGGGTTCAGCCTGCGTTTGCAATGTAAGCGGAAAAAATGTAATTATTTACGACATCACATTAGAAACCTCAAAAATAACAGTTCTTCTCCACTATTTAATGGATGTTATTATACATATAAACCTTCCTCTTGAATCACTCTATCTATTAAAAAAAACCGCATCAAAATCCGTTGCGTAGTTTCAAAGATTTAAGCGTACAAAGGGACATAGGGACAGGGAAAACGACTTTGTTTTATACTATGTAGTGATAGTGATACAACGTTCACAGTTTTTCTGTAGTTTATTTAGTATCAGCATTGCACCCGTGCGAAGCCGGGGCGGGTCGCTAGTGAAATAATAAAGGTAAAATTGGATATCGATGAAATTTGAAAACAACTCTACAAAGTCCCAATAACGATATATATAGAGTTTGTGTTCGAGAATTTCTACAATAAGTCAAGTCGAATTAAATAAAAGCAAGAAATAAGGGTAACCAAGAAGCGGCAGCGGGGCACCCGCAGTGATAACTCGAACAGCAATAATCCGCGAGATATTAAGCACCCTTCTCCCCTTTGATATTGTTGCACTCCCGCCGCGCCGCCCGCCGACCCGCCGGCCCGCCGCCCGCGAGCGCCCAACCGATTTTATCGACACTATAACTTCCACTAAACACCAATACATTACTTTTTTTATATGAGTTATGGTTCTATTCCTGATATAAATGTATCGGAGTACATCGCGTCGAGCGTTCGGATATTTATGGGCGCCGTTAGAGGACTTCCGCGGCATATCTCGCGATTTCCTTTGATCATAAGTTACGATACATTAAGTGTATTTAAATTTGGTTCAGCGAATTTATGAACGTCGCATAAGTAATGGCTCTACTTAGT
Source organism: Colias philodice (assembly GCF_061535455.1). Lineage (NCBI taxonomy): Eukaryota > Metazoa > Arthropoda > Insecta > Lepidoptera > Pieridae > Colias > Colias philodice. The sequence goes on along the minus strand of NC_143090.1, from coordinate 11,914,289 downwards.
AAATCAATATTATGATCGCAATAGTTCATTGCCCTTTGGAGTCATGTAAGTGGTCGGATAATTCTTACTGGTTCTTTCCTGTTGCCATCGGAACCGGTGTGACTAATTATTGTTGTATAATTTGACGACTGAAAGGTGCTTTTGTAAGTAGCTCGAATTGTATGAATGAATGTTAAGAGAGGAGATGAACTTTGGAGAGTCAAAACCCAGTAGTTATGTAAAGTAAGTACATAGTTAATATTATGTATATTATCTGGAGTCGATAGGGTAAAAAAGTTTCATTTTTTTTTTATTAAAATTCATATTATAGGTACGACAATTTATCGAAACTTTATTAAGATCACTTTATAGCAAAGATCATAGATCTTGTTTATTTGCAGAGACAACGAATGGAACAAACTATACGACTGAGAGCCGAGAAAATAAACAAAACATCGTTTTCTTGGGGCAGCGGGTATATTAAATTCCTGGCGGACAACAATTTACTCATTAAAAGAGCCTCAGGGGCCCAGGGAGGGGGAGGAGGGTTGAAGACATTTTGTCGTTGGGGAAAAAACTAACAAGTTTTATCCACTCACTACGGGATGCATACCATGCATTTTTGGCGCGCCATTCTTGGCTGATTGGCGAATATAAATTACTGGATAGTTTTCCCGAAATTATGGAGCTTACGAGCACAATGGGGACGCATATGTCTTGGTGCCTGTTTAATTTGATGCTGTTAATGTTTCGTCGAAAACGAGCTCGTCTTAAAAAAATAACATTGTTCAGAACATTGTATCTGACGTTTTAGAATAATATTAAATGTAAACACGAAAGGATGTTTTGAATATTTTAATTCTAGTATAAAATTTACATGCATTTTGATGAGTCATGGGCGTGAATTTCGATTAAATTTGAATAAAAATTGTGGCGGATTGGCTTTGTTATACCGCTTCGTTTGCTTGTTATCATGCGCTGCATTCAGCCATTCATTGCTGCATCCGCACTGATTAAGATATTCATATGAATATTTATGTAAATAATATAAATAATAAATATCGACTAATGAAATAAAGACAATTAAAATATATCCCTTGACTTTTTGCCAGAATATACGGGAATCCATTTAAAGCCGTTTAAGTTTCGACCTCGCTCCGACCTACCCTCCCTACATCGACATTAAAACACAAGTTCAATTAAACGCAAACGAAAAAGCTCTAAACCAATGTATTAGTAATGCGATGTGACAGGGGCTTTTAATAAAGCCGGGGCCACACTGGGCGGCGGCCGGCGCCCCGCGCGACTCGCGACATCAACTTTTTCAATTAGTTGAGCAATACCACCGTAAAGTGCGATCGGCCGATACGTCCGATCCCATTCACTCCGCTCTCTAAATTAAATTAGTTTCAATATACTTAGATTGAAATCCGTTCTCCAGTGTACACCCGCGTTGAGGCGACGTTTCTACAGCTATAGATTCTGTACTACAAATATTTATTCAACGTTATGTATATTGAATTTATTTATTAGTGAGAAGCAATTTTGCTTTTGCGAAGTCTGCGAATTTTTATTTAAATGTAAATTTTGTATAAAAACAAAACAAATACACGAACATGAACCTCGTCCTAACTTAATCAATTACATTTTAACTTGCCTTTTTTGATTGAAATGACTTATTAGAAAAACGTTTATTATAAACTGAGTGTCAAATTGAGATCCAAACATATTGTAAGCATTTAAATTTTAAAATATTGTCTTTAAAGCATTTATTTCGAATAAAGCTTAATTCCAGAAAGCTATTACCAACGTTATAATACTTGTGCGTGTAATACGTCAATTAGTATGCGCGTGTGGTCGCCGCTTAAGAGATAAGGCAGCTTCCACACTCGCCTACTTCTGAAGTTATCTCGCAACTAATATTTCGCCCCGACATGGATATCTTGCAAATAATTCGAGGCATTAAAATGAGTCGGCGTTAGAATTTCAATGAAGACAAGATACGGTCAAAATTTACACCGAAGCGGAATTTAATATAATAATGCAAATTTTATTGTCCCCGTTACGTTCTATTTATATTTGTCAGCTCGATAATATTCAAATAATTCTATTTGTTTCTATATCTCCTATTGAATATTATATTTAACAACTTACAACCTATAATTATTATTATTGAAATATGTAGAGATCATCTCGTAGTCGTAGAGATACAGATACAGGATTCGAATCATACATTAATAGATTATTGCGAGTATTGCCGAGATCTTAAAGCGTTGAAAAATATATTCCCACAGATTGTTTATGAATAAAAATTAATTCTAACTTGACTTCATGAAATTGCTGGGCTTCTCTATTAGATACGAAGTGAACTGATTAAATTGCTTTAGGTTGCAAACGCAGGTTTCTCATTTTTAATTTGAAAGCAATCCACGATCCATGTTTTGCTCGCAAAATGTAAAACGCTCATTCTGCATGCGGTCTTGTAGCGTGTAATCAAAACGGAACATTCAATCAAGGGATCGGAAAGTGAAATGCGTACACGCGGCGGCGACCATTACGCCGCCCGCGCCGCGCCGTGACGCGCGTAAATCATCGCGTAATAACACACGCGCCGCTTCGCGAGTGTGGTCCACCGCCCCGTAGATACCAGCGTGCTAGCGTGTACTAGCCACTTACATTTCCAACTTGATTATATTTTTATTGTTAAACCAGTTTTATAAAAGGTACCTATTTATCAAGATTTGCATTACGAGACAGGTGGTCCATATGGTACTTCTAATAAATATGAGATTCATATTAGTAGCTTATGTATTTATATAAATAGGCTTTATAATAAGTATGATAATAAAGTATAGTATAGTATCCATGAGCTCTAATTTTTCGTTTTTATAAAACCATTAAACAAACAGACACATTGGCTGAAATTGCATTATCAGTACTCCACCAAAACTAATAGAGCGCATACTTTTTCTAATCTGTTATTAGACGATCCTTCTGGTTGAAAACATAACAGAGAGTGCACCTTAGTAATAAACGTAAATGTAAAACAAGAGGCTAGAGGCAAATCACGATGCTACATGCGATGGTATAGTTAGCAGCTGTCAATGTGTGCTTTTAATGAAATGCGTGTTTTACTGTACACCGATGTTCTAGATTCTAGATCAATCACTCTATCCAACCTGACTTCATTATTACCCTACATAGACCTTGAGGCGACTTAGAAACTCTCTTGTTCATGATAATAATATTAATAATTGCTGTTGTCTGGATTCTACGAAATGTTTGAGCTTTAACCAGACCGCACTAAAAGCAGATTTATAGCTTTATATCAAAGACAGATATTATTGGTAATGAGAACAGTAAGCAATATAATATTATGATTATTCTATCTACGATCTATCATCACGTAATAAACTTTGCAGTCGTTAGAGAAGCTAAAAATAACAGCACTAAGAAGTGAGAAGTACTAGCTAGGTATATTTGTCAAGAGCGTGTCACGTGTGTAGCGGCCGCCTGTCGCAAAGGTTCTATTTCAGTGAGCCAACACTAAACAGAGTCTAGACTAAACAACACGTGGTGCTGGCGAGCAGCGGCGCTGCATCTTGTGATGATGCCGGCATTATATTAAACTTGTTTTATAAACAACAACAATTCTTAGTTAGCAGTTTGCTCTACATAAGATATTTCAGCAAATAATGGAATGACATTGAAAAATATTATCTAGTATTAACGTATTTATATAATATTCAGTAGTAACGTATTTCTCTTTATTGACGTGACAACGTCTTATAATTTGATAGAGCCGGCTGCACGCACGAAAAGACATGACTCATGCGGCGTTACCTCGCTCTGAGGCGTTCCATGTAAGTGCAAGCGAGAGCGCAGAACGAGCGACAAAGAAGCACAATCGGCCGTTGTCACGTTCAACTATCGTCAGTAAACCGATATTACAGACTACCAATTTTTAAACGTTTCAACAAAAATACGGTACCTAATTAGGGAGGCAATTTGGCAAACATATTTTAAGATCTTTATCCTTTCACCCCCTGCTTCCGTTGTACCTTTTACTTAAATAAAAATAGAAAGAAAATTGAATGAAGTTCTTTCGTTTAATGTTTCATTAATTAAATCACTCCCATTTAAAGGTTATATATAAAATGTAAATAAAACAATATTTATATTCGAAACGTATCCCACGCGGGTTATTTTCCCCTCAAAATTTTAAGCCTGAAAATCTGAAAACAGTTAAACTTCAGCCTCTAAAGCCCGTTTTTGATTCACGTCTCTCCGAGGGTCCGGAGCATGTGTGTTGAATATCAAAAAGCTAATGCGACTGGCCTAGTGCCAGCTGACGTGCCGAGCGGCGGCGGGCGCGTGGCGAGCGCTGGCCACTCTCCCTCCAGTGACACTATTTATTGCGTACTTCTTGTTCATTATCATCATCTATTATGAATATGGAGCTGCCAATTGTGTTTCAGTATCATGACACTGTCCAGTGAAGTTATAAGTAACGGTTTGCCAAATAGCTGGTTGTGTCAATAAATTTCAATATACGCTTTAGCTGAATATTTTGTGGAGTTTATTGATACTCGTAGTTACAAAATTTGAGTATAAATACTAAGACTTTGAAATAAAACCAATTTGAAGAAATAATTACTTAAAACAATTATATTGCGAAGTAAGAAATATTAAATGTCTCCTATTATATTTAGTTATCAATACTTAGCAATCTACATAATATCAGATAAAGTAACTTGTTCTAAAGGAATGAAGCAAAAAATTTGTTCGCATGGATAGAAATAAGATACACGATTATATTTATTGCTATTAAAATACCTAGATGTTGTTTAAATGAAAACCACGGTAATAAAATATGGTTGAAACAAAATCACTTGCGTATTATTTTTCATTTCGTAAGCGAGCACTGGAGCCGCCTGAGAATTGACACTGCGGACAATACGCTCGTTATTATGTCCTTTCTACAATCTGTTACATGTTATTTTATTTCTTTTTAACGATAAAAGATTATGGAAGATTGATGAAGTAGTGTTCGTTGGCTCTTAAATGATGAAATTGGTTGATAAATGATTTGTATGGAACTTCATCAATTTATATTCACGACATACCCTACTAAGCAGAATTGTGCTCTTTATTATCAAGTATTCGAAAAAGAGAAAATTGTTTATTTACTGATTTTTCGAGAACTGTGCAGTCCATCAAACCATGGGGTAAACATATTATCTACCAAAAGTTTTCTTTTCATAAATTATTCCGATCGTTATTATCATTCTCAGCAAATGCTCCGTGATATACCTACACTGTCGAACAGCGAATTTATTCTTTTTTTGTGAGTAGGCTCTGTTATAACGGTAGTATAGAATAAGTAACAAATTAATTATTATGGTTGAGGGTAAATCTGTTTCTTCGTAATAAATCAGTCTGTCGTTGAAGCCCGCCTTTCATTTACGTATCAGGCTCCAAATATTTTGTTTTACGTCTTATCATTAATAGTTATAGTAGTAGTAGTTAGAAATGTTATAGGCACCATACGAAGGTTTAGATGTCGCGAATTGTGATGTTTTAAATCGAGATCATCCAGTGTGAGAAACCGGGTCACAGATACGAGTAACTTAATATAACGCCTGACATCAATTCATTAGCGCAAATTAACATCAAAGCTGAAGGTATCGGCTAATAAATCACTTGCTAATTCGCAAAACCGGAGATTGTTAACTAACTTATCTGTTTCATCTAATGTGGAAGCTGAGGCTTTGCTTATGCTGGATTGAATATTGATAGCATTATGTCCTATGGAATTCTACTGTGGGGCAGGGCTGCAGATATAGAAACTATATTTATCTTACAGAAAAGAGCCATTCGCTCTATATAATATAATTTACGTGCTCGGGACTCACTAAGAGATCATTTTAAGAATACTGGTATCCTTACTGTACCATCACAGTATATATTTAATAATATTTTGCATGTACACAAAAGCTCTGACTTACACACAAGAGTAGGAGTTAGACACGATTATGGCACAAGGAACAGGAATAGAATTGAAATGCCATTTTTCCGATTAGCTAAAGTTAAAAATTCATTTATGGGTCAAGGTATACGCTTATACAATAGAATTCCTCACAATATTAAAGAGTTTAGTAGTTCTAAATTTAAAACTTACATAAAAATGTACTATTTCAGAGAGCGTACTACAGTATTCAGGAATATATATGGACGATAAAGACCCATGGAGGGTTGTCGCGTAAAAACCACAGGACAGTTCTTTGGCATATTATGTAGTTAGATATAAGTTACATATTATGTAAATTTATTGACATTATTTTAAAAGAGCAACTATGGAGTTTCTTGCCGATTCTTCTCCATAGATACTGCTTTCCGAATCGGTGGTAAATGTTAAAAATACTATGTAATGACGATTCGAAAGTGCTACTAAATAGTAGTCTAATTGAATAAATGAATGTTTGAGTTTGAGTTTGAGTTTGAGTTTTGAATTACTTTGAATATTTCAATCTGGAGACTCAATATCATTGTGAAATTGATATTGTAGGCCCTGAAGTAACTTTATCCTGTTAAATTTCGGTTATTGCGAATATGCCTTATTTATTTTATTCTCAAATTTGGTTTATTAAATTTTCTTCATATCTATGCTATAAACCTGTTTAAACATAACTATCAAATTTGCATTCACTAACGTAGAGTTTGATTTCAAACTCAAACTCAAACTCAAACTCAAACAAACTCAAACATTTATTTATTCAATTAGACTTCTTCTAGAAGCACTTTTGAAACGTCATTAAGTACATATTTTTAACATTTACCACCGATTCGGAAAGCAGTATCTACGGAGAAGAATAGGCAAGAAACTCCATAGTTGCTCTTTTTAACCATGTCAGATTTACAATTTTACAAATTACCTAAGTAATATCATAATATATTATCATAATATGCCAAAGAACTGTCCTGTGGTTTTCACGCGACAACCCTCCATGGGTTTTTATCTTCCATATATTCCTTAATACTGTAATAGGCTCTCTTGACAAGTACATTTTTTATATAAGATTTAAATTTAGAACTACTAAACTCTTTAATATTATGAGGAATTCTGTTGTAAAAGCGTATACCTTGGCCCATAAATGAATTTTTAACTTTAGCTAGCCGGAAAAATGGCATTTCAATTTTATTTCTGTTTCTTGTGTCATAACAATGTCTATCTCCTACTTTTGTGTGTAAGTAAGCGTTATTATGTACATATAAAATATTATTAAATATATACTGCGACGGTACAGTAAGGATACCAGTATTCTTAAAGAGATCTCTTAGTGAGTCTCGAGCACGCAAATTATATACAGAGCGTATGGCTCTTTTCTGTAATATAAATATAGTTTCTATATCTGCAGCCCTGCCCCATAGCAGAATTCCATAGGACATTATGCCATGAAAGTAGCTAAAGTAAACCAATCTAGCCGTTTCTTCATCGGTGAGATGCCTTATTCTTCTAACTGCATATGCAGCTGAGCTGAGCTTAGCAGCGGTGGTGGTAACATGGGCCCCCCATTGAAGCTTCTCATCTAATGTCAAACCAAGAAAAACAGTCGATTCCACAGGGTATAATACCTCCCCGTTTAAAATAATATTCCTTTTCACCTTTTTTACATTTGGGAGGATAAATTCTACACAATTTGTTTTTTTTGTATTTAATAGTAAATTATTAGCATTAAACCAATTGGATATGCGTAAAAGAGCAGAGTTTACTTCGTCAACATTTGTGTCATATCTATCCACATTAAAAATTAATGAGGTGTCATCTGCAAACAGTACTATTTCACACATATCCTGCAAATAATAAGGTAGGTCATTAATATACACTAAGAACAAAAACGGTCCTAAGATAGATCCCTGCGGAACACCTATGTTAATCGGCGCACCGCGAGATTTCTCTCCATTAACGACAACGGTTTGTACCCTGTTCTGAAGATATGAAGCTATGAGATCCTGAGCTAAACCTTTGATACCATAAAAATTTAGTTTCCGTAATAGAGTGGAATGTTCTACACAGTCGAAAGCCTTAGAAAGGTCGCAGAATATCCCCAAAGCATTCTTTGAATTTTCCCATGCTTTGTATATATGTGACAAAAGAGCTACTCCGGCATCAGTGGTAGAGCGCCCCTTTGTGAAACCATACTGTTTGGCGTGCAGTAAACCATTTGATGCAAAATGACTATTTAATTGGTTTAAAATTAGTTTCTCGAAGACTTTGCTCAAAGTTGGTAATATGGAAATTGGCCTATAGTTATTACTGTCTTCTTGGTCACCACTTTTAAATAAAGGAATAACTTTGCTAAACTTTAGTAAATCAGGGAATATACCACAGTCGCAACACTGATTAAATATAAACGCTAGTTGATTGGCAATGTTTTCTATGATGTTATTTACTAAATTTACAGACATACCCCAGAGATCACATGTTTTTTTTAAATTTAATGTTTTAAAAGTTTTAACAATTTCATCAGCAGTCACGTGTCGCAATTCAAATAATTTGTTACACTCAGCAACGTTATCCCTCAATAAAGACTCTGCAAGCGCTGAAGACGAATTTAAATTCTTAGTTAAACTAGCAGGGACACTACTAAAGAAATCTTCAAAAGCAAGCGCAACATCAGCACTTTTGTCAATGACCCTACCAGAGTTGACAAGTTTTATGGTACTATCGTTTGATCGGATTTTGCCCAATTCACCATTAATAATTGTCCAAACCGTTTTAACTTTATTGTCAGAGTTGCGTATTTTGTCTCTGATATACAAACTCTTGGCAGTGAAACAAACTTTTTTAAATGTTTTTGAATAATTTCTAACATAACTAAGAAATGACAAGTCTTTGTTATATTGTTTCATACCATATAACTCGTAAAGAACGTTCCTGCATCTGTGTATACTAGGAGTTGCCCATTGGCTGAATGGTAAATCCTTGGTAATAGTTAAAGATTTAATTTTAAATATTTTTTCATATTCACTATGAATGAACTTAAAAAGATTTGTAAACATTTCACAAGGATTTTTATGAAAGGATTGATTATTCAGGTCAGGCAGTTTATTATCAATATTATTTCTAAATGTATGAATGCCTTTTCTAGTTATAGGCCTAACATTAATTCTTTTAAATGTAGGTATGCAATCCCATTCAAAAACTACTTTCTGGCCACAGTGATCCGAAGTTAGCGTGTTGAGAATATATTTTTCTAAACATTTGCAATCACAGTATATATTATCAATACAAGTTGCAGAAGTAGGTGTTATTCGTGTGGGCTCATCAAAAAGTTTATACAGATTAAATGAATGAAACAAATTAACTATTCGTGTTGCCGTTTGTGTGTGTGAAAGTAAATCAATATTAAAATCACCACATACTATTACCTTCTTTTTACTCCTGCCTAAACGCTTTAATATTTCTTCCATGACTGTCTCAAACAAATTATAGTCACTGGAAGGAGGTCTGTATACGCAAACAATAATGTAACGCTCAAGCTCAACACAGGACAGTTCAATGGTGCGTTCTACAGAAAGGCTAAGGGCGCTTGTGCACTACACGGAATTTTACTGTCCGGCATTCCGATTTTTTACGGTCCGGTGTGGCATGAAAAAACCGATGAATTGCTTGTGCACCTGTCCGTCTTTACTCGGATCAGTGCGGTACAGTTCAAGGAAGTTTGGCGGTATAATGCTATCATAAATGATTGTTTTTGCATTTTACAAGAAACGAGTAAAAAATATAGAAGGTGAAATATTATATTACTTCGTTATAATAAAAAAATGTTGTGTGGTTTTATGAAACCACGGTAAAAGTGAAACTTTCCGAACACTGCTTTAGACCTACTCGGCAGCCGACCGTCACGCGACATGCGCTACACAGACCAAAAAGTTTGAGACGATGTAATAAAAGTTTCACTTTAAAAGTAAAGTTCCGTAAGAGATTTAAAATGCGTGTTTCACTTATTTATTTTAATCGGTGACGAGGAGCTAAAGCTATTCCCACTTGAACTTTAACTTACCAACACTTACTTAGATAATAATTATAGGTCAATGCTTGGTCAATGTATATAAAATAACAATACCGACTTCTCAAATCTCATTGCCAACTAAAAGAAAGTAAAACAAGAGCTTGCTTTTAATTGGCATATGCAGTAAAAACAGTAAAATCCAAGCAAGTGGGCATTCGAAAACAATTATACCTACCTACAGCGACTCGTAGACACAAAAAACCATCCGGAATAGGGAAAAGTAAAATGTCGGACAGTAAAATTACGTATAGTGCACAAGCTAGTATATAGATTAATGGCGTGCCATACCGGACCGTAAAAAATCGGAATGCCGGACGGTAAAATTCCTTGTAGTGGACAAACGCCCTAACAATGTCAGTTCGTTCCTTGCATTTTAAACTATTGTGTACAAAAATAAGAGAACCTCCATGAATAGCATTTGTCCTAAAGTATATACTTTTTAATTTATAATTATCAATATTTATTAACAACTGACATTGTTTAAGCCAATGTTCTGTTACACAAAATATTTTAATTCTATTATGATTTAAAAATAATTCTATTTCTAATAATTTGCTAGCCAAGCCTTGAATATTTTGATGTACAATGGAAAAAGGCTGCTTAGCTGTTGTCTTACATACTAGTTTAAATCTAAATCTTTTAAATAATTTATCTTTATATGTTCTAAATAGATCATCTTTGAAGATATGGCTGAAACTAATATAAACTAATTCAAAGACAATGTCGCAAGCAATATAACATGTTTCTTAAACAGGGCTGCTTACAAGTTACATTTTCCAACTGATTAATGATTATTAATATATTGGTATAATATAGTAATGTTTTTTTCAGAATAAAAAAATAATTAAAGATATAGGTAGTGCAAAAATATGTCAAAATAAACTAAAGAACAAATTGTGTTTCTGAACCTCAGAATAATGTGCTGTACCTTATATGTGGCAAAATGATTCTATATAATATTATGGCATTGTGTTTTATTAGAATTTAATATAAAAATTTTAAGCTTTTAATTATTCATATATTGAAAAGCTTACATCCTCCAAGTGTCAGCCCTACACAGAGTGAGAGAGGCGCGAGGTGCGAGGGTCTCCACTAAACGCGTTTGCTAACTATCGCTGATGGGATTCCAACGTACCTGCCGGTTAATTCGGTTCTGCTTGCGGAATTATTGTGTCACATTTCACTTACAAGTCTTATCTACTAACATTATACGCGTAGTTTCTGAACATGCTCGTTGCGTACTCATATTATGATGATGTTTTATTTGAAAGTTCCTACATTATACTCTCTATATTATGAATGGAATCATCAATAAAGTTTATCAATGAAAGTAATATCAAAGATCTTGCATCGTATTTTTCATATTTGGTAAATCCTTGTTAAATCGTACCGTGCACTTTTGCGTAATGTTTGAAGATTAAAGCTTTTGACATTCTGCGGTTCGCCTGTAGCTGTAACTATTTCAATGTAATGAAATTAACGGCGTACGTATACGTGAGCTAAGTTTCAGCAAATGAAGTGGGAACACCGCTGGGAATCGATAATGACATTTCATTAGTGCTGATGGAGCCGAGTGGATGCTCTCGGCTGCCGCCCGGCTCAGAGTGACGCGATGTACATTTAGATGATTTGTTGAAAAACTCGCAAGCTAAATGAAGCAGGGTCGGAATTACTGCAGGAAACTTTTCCTGAATGAATTCTAGCAAAGCCACAGAAATGCTGAATAGTTCGACGTGTGAAAACCGAGTGGCTAGAGTATTGTTCATTTCATTATTCCTCAGGGTACAAGATTAAAGAGAGAGCAGGCCACTTCCTGAGGTATACGATTTGGTCAATATTGAAGATTAGATTTTCCTTTGTTTTGTCCAGAATTATTGTGTTCATATTTAAAACACTTTCTTTCGTTAACTTTTTCTCCTCTAATGTATGCAAAGATATATTTTTTTAACAACTTTCCCATGAACTACGGAAATTGTAGTTAGATAAAAGAAACAGTTTCTACTTCCCACTTTCTTTAATTATTATTGTTCCATTTCGTTAGTTCTGCATCATAATAATTTTACGATAGTATTCTCCAAGTTCAAACGTGTAGTGAGTACAGAGCAAGTGATACCGTTGGTTCATTAGGCGATGTGTCGTGTAAACAGGCGCTAATTACGCGTCACCAACCGTCGTGACTCCGATACCGCTTGTACTCGTAGGCCTGCGCGTGTTACGGCATATAATTAGAAACCAACATTTGTTACGTAGAACCACCTTCCGATGGTTAAACGAAAGTCTACGAGTTAACCTTCTACACCCATCCTGCAGTCATGTTCTCGTCTATAATTTACTAAAAGGTCAGCAACTCATCTGTAATCACATGGTGGCTGATAAATAGCATTAATTATGTATCTCCGTAACATTTGCTTACTTTCAAGAACAAAAGTCACATTCAGAAAGCTTACGGGGACTGATGTCTGTCCTCCAATATTACTAGACATGATATTATGATGATGATGATGAAATCGGATTGACCGAATCCCTTCAAATTTAAAAGACATTAATATCTGGAATCCATTTCCGTCATTCTCAAGCTCATAGACTATCCAGAGTTGGCAGTGTTAGCGGAAAGCCATAAGTCACAAGTTCATTAGGCGTCCGACCGCACCGTGATTGCGCCCGCGTGTCTCGCATACCTGCCACCCCTCCCGCACCTCCGGCCACGCCACCGCACCCCCCCGCACCCCCGCACTCGACACCGCGGCCAGGTGCATAGTTCACATCGCTGAAACACTTGATTATGTTAATCAGTACTGCGGTTTGATCTATGGGTGTAAAGGTCGAAGAGATTTGCTTAATTAAGTATCATGGATAGTATGTAGGATTTGATGGCTTGCAGAATGTGTCGATTTCCTTTTAACTTTAAAATAATAATTTGAATTATAACAACTATGAAATTTAAAAAAATAAAATAATATAAGATGTAGTTACATAAGTTCACATGCTGAAATAATGTATTCAATGAGTGGCAATAAATGTATGAAATAGCTTCTCTCTTCGCAATCGTCATTATCTTTTAGCCTGTTATAAAATTGATTTCTTATTGAATCTTCTATCCCCTATAAGAGGAATTTAAATGTCATTAGGATGGAATTAAAGAATTGAAGCTCCCCAAGCTTAAGTGGAATCCCGTTAATTCTGCAGAAATTCCTTTTCCCCCATTTTTTGCGAATTATCCGCACATTCGCATGCGAATATTTTGGTTCATTTGCATCGGAATCAGGATTGGATTCTGTTCGCTTGCTTCCTCGAGATAAACAGCTGGCTTGAACTGTTCCCAACGAGAAGTGGCTTTGAGGGCGACGCGCGGGGAATATACATTCAAATCGTGTCATGTGTAGTTTTGAAACGTACAAGCAAAGGATGAATAAGAAATAAAATTGTTGAATGATTTAAATTCTTTATTTATTTCAATGTAATATAGTACAGAAATATATAAGAAAATACTCGACGAAAGCTTATTAGAAGTTATAGAAAACCAAAAGAAACTGATCTTTTGATTTTCCTCTCACACGTTAACCACTTCATTAAGCTTGCGGTTATTTCATATGTAGGTACAACTTGATTATATCTTTACCACAGGACACATCAAACAGCACAATAAATAAGAAGATTATGGGTAGAACAAACGTTTTACTACCAGAAAGCGTTTAGCGAGGACGACACGACATTTATCTACCATTTCAAGCGGTGGCCCAGTGAGCGTGTGATGGATTAAGCCAGCTATGGTGTAGCATACGAGGTCTGCTATTTATTTCGCAAATTAATTTGAGAGAATAGAGTGTGTTTTATCTCATACCTACATTCAGTAAATAGACATTCTTGGACATTTCATTCAAAACCTTATTCTCTATTTATTAACTTAGTTTTAATAAGGTTGCTTTTCCATCACAAACTGCAGTGGCAAATAGCGAAGGGGTCTAGTCATTTATTGACTGGTATTAATGATAAATAATTGTGTCTGTTTGTTTTCACTATGGTTTATCTAATTGCAGTCAATACACAATGTTTCTATTGAAACGTTACATCAAACACACGTTAAATATCAATTTTATCTGAATTCTAAAATGTTTAAAGCGTAATGAAATAACCCGGAGCGAGTAGTAGGGAAATTACAAGTTATCTAGAGGCTTATGATTTATGCGCGCTGTCGGGGCCCGATGTTTGCTTTACCTCGCTTCACCGTAATTGATAATAATTCACGCGAGACGGATTTCTCTTCGTCTTACTTGATGCGGTGTGCTTTAGTTATAGCCTCTGCTTTGAGACGTTTTGTCTTCCAGGAATGCGCGCGCTCAGTAAACAACAGAATGTAGGAATATGTAATTCGTTATTCTCGATCTTTTACATCATTTCAATAGAAAAAAAAATTTGCAATAAGTTTTCAAACAGTGTAACTTCTTCTACAATAAAAAGTTTATAGTGTATAAAGTTATCAAAAAGGGACGCGTTTACACTTCACGCTAAAAGCTTTAGTTCTATTCAAAATTCCATAACAACTAAGAGAAACAAAACAATGGGAGGCATTAATCACGGGCTGAAGTCAATAAAACTATGAAGGAGAGTGCATTAGCTCCCTCCGCTCTAAATAATATCGGAGTTACAAGGATTACGATGTAAATGTATGCTAATTTGGAGGGCGAATTTCCTGAGCCAGAAAAATGGCGGCCGCGGAGGACAGATAACGACAGCTTATGTCGTGGAAACGTGAGGACTTATGCTAAATTGTAGAAACATGACTTGTTTCATAAAGCGCCGCGAACAAATGTAATAACAGCCCGCGATAAGCTCTCCGCTCTAACTGCGGAACGAGCAGGCTTTGGGACCTTTGCTTGTTTCGCCATTTTTTTAATGGATGAACAGTGTTATCTTAAGCTGACAGTATGGAGATTATTATAACAACACGTACCTATAATAAAAAAAAAAAATTCTTTGGACTGTTAAAACAAACCACGACCAAGCTTACTTGCTTTGTTGTTTCGAGAGAAAATTATGTTAATTTTAAAATATGAAATATACATTTTAATTTGTTTCAAATAAAAGTAAACAAACTCATTCATCGTCATGTACACAATCACAAATATCACAATTCCAGTAGGAAGCTCTACTTTAAGCTCTACTAAATAAGAATCTTTGGCCTTAGCAAAAAATACCACATCCATTAAAAGCCGAGCTTCGTTTGGAACGACGCAAGAATCCAAAGATCGAATACTTCCCAAATCCTCCGCTTTACATTATATTTACAGCGCAATTTGTTGTGATCACTGTTTAAGTCCAAATTGCTCCTCTAAGGCGCGGGTCAAACACAGGCGGCGCGGGCGCGGGCGTGCCATAAGCGCACCTCTTGAGAATCTGTTTTGCACCACGTACTTCTTATACATTTTGTATGAAAGAATTTTGGACAGGCGTCGAGCAACTTCGAGCAATTCGGCACGCCACGGTTGTGCCAAGGTTGCGCCAAGGTTGCGCCTTTCCAAAATTATTTCATACAAAATGCCAATAGCGCACCCGATGCACGCCGGCAGCGCGCCCGCGGCGCGCTCCCGGCGCGCCCGCGGCGCGCCGCGCCGCTTGTATATGTCCCGCGCCTAAGGCCTTTCATATTTATGAGCTTTGTTACAATTATTATTCACCAACTCCTTAAGAGCTTGCGGCTTTGTCCACTTTCATGTTTTTAATCGATTGTTTAATTATGCTAAGAGCAAATTTATTAGGCTCACGTTTGAAAATATTGGAAAGTAACAAATTTATGCTAAAAGTGCATAAAAACTCAACAATTCAAATACAAATTACTTATTCTTTTCTCACAAATCACTCAATTTCACCGCTACTAATAATATAAACCGTTTCGATAAACACAACTTTCATACAATAAAATAAATCCCGCTACTATCTCTAACGACATTATAAATACCGGAATACCATTGCTGTTACAAAACTCCGGTGTTGACGTTTATCAAAAAGCGCGTAGGTGGACTACATTGTATAATGACAGATGAGAACATTCCATTGATCTGATGAGAGTCAAACTATAACATACTAGCTGTGCCCCGTAGTTTTACCCGCGTTGCTCGGCTCTTGTTGGTCTTAGCATGATGATATACAGGATATAGCCTTCCTCGATAAACGGGCTATCTAATACCGAAAGAATTTTTCAAATCGGACCAGTAGTTCCTGAGATTAGCGTGTTCAACCAAACAAACTCTAGAGCATTATAATATTATTAAGTATAATATATAGTAGATACTATATATACCAATACATGTACTTATATACCAGTTGCAACGCGCAGGAGCCAGAGCGACATCCACCGATGTCATAAATACTACTTCCACTAGATACGTAGATAACTAATCTAATTTAAATGCAGGGGAATTGCTTCGTATGCAGCGCGTGATTATATTCGTGTATTGGAATTTAGAAACGGCATTTTAAATGGTAATGTTTACATCTGTTTGTCGAATTTTTGAAGTGAATTCTCCTTTAGGTAATTTATGAAGTCTGAAAGTAAGAAAAATAACGACTAATGTTAAAGGAAAATTTTGATAGATTTGTGATTATAGATTGCGTTTAATTTTTCATTTTCACTCCAGTGTGGTTACAAATAAGGAGGCTATCGCCTCAATTTTATAACCGTGTTATCGCTCTACATAACGGGTATTTAATATTTATAATAAATTACAAATTTATCAACGAGATCTCATCAAATTATACAAATATTATAAACAGTAAAGTTACAGTTACATCGACTGCGAGGCCGATACACTCGTAATGTACGATTTACTTTAGATATGTGCCATATCTTATAAGATTAGATTAATCCGATCAGCTCTATAGTAATTACCTCAAATTTATGTATTTGTTAAGCTCACTGCCGTAAAGGATACATTAATTTGTTACACAACATAACTCAGTAAGTCACACAAAATATATGTTCGAATGAGTGGATAAGGCGAACTAGTTTATCTATTAATGTACTACCTACATATTGAAATAGAGTTAATTATTGTACGTTATTCTTTGTCTAATACTTATCACTTAACTTTAACTTTCGTTTACTTATTAATGTTTAGTGGCGGCTTTAAAGTATTAGAATGTAAAAATAACCGACTATTTTTTTATTAAAATGTCCTGTAATAATAATGATACCGTTAGGGCGTAGGGATGTGACGACCCCATCGCCCACGGTTGGGATATCTATTGTTTACGTGATAATAGATATTCCATCCGTGCAATCAGTCAACCCGCAGGACACCTTGTGGCGGGGTGTCGGGGAGTAGCGACCCCGCGGGAACCGAGTGCTCCTGGGGGAGGCCCCTGTCTTCAGGACCCCCACCTCTGGCTTGCCTTAACCGGCCGGTCAGAGTGGAGTCGCGAGAGCTTTTAGCTCGAAGGGTGGATGCGAAGCGTAAGTGGCGAGCGGGCACGTGATGCTGGACCCTCAGGGAGCGCGTGATCGTAGTTTAAAGTCCAGGGACGCCTCTCCACCCTTAGCTGCTCACAATTTGTTGCCCCCTTGTCGCACTATTGCAGCGACTTATTTCGGGGGCCCATACAGTGAGAGGGCGAGTCACCACCTGCCAACAATTTTTTGCTATATCTTAGTAGAAAGGCAGGTGCCATAGTCTTCCATAGTCCTTAATTCCGGTCCATTAACATCCCATTCCATAGCCCAGTTTATTTTTTTTCCCTTATCTTGCAATAGTCCTACATCGGCCGCGGACTGCCCAGGGCTGTATCTCTATAGTGCAGTCATGGGCAGGCTGCGGCTGGTGTCCCACAACACAGTAAAGTTCTCGAAAGGGCCTCTGCGTGTTGGATCCGTGTCCCCACGTAAGCCTTCCAAAGGACCGGGTACCTTCCTTATGATGGTACCCGAGTATTATGGATATGATACCGTTACTCACATACGTAACACAGCTTTTAAGAACAGCGGAACATACCTGGAAACAAAGAAAATAGTAACTTCTCAACTTAAAACAAATGCAAAACTGCTGAGTTGATTTCTGAAGATATCCTGGTTAAGGATGCTTCACATGGACCTGATAGTACAGACATAATATTTGTAAGATGACATTCGTTTATCCACGATTTTGACCAAGGTAGAAAGAAAAATCATAAAATAATATATAATTTTAATACAAATATTAGTCAATCATAGAGTCACTTTTGACCACTTTAGGTTGTATAAGTAACTTGACGATTTAGAAAATTACTTTAGTGGCATATAACTTTCAAGATTTTGTTGAAATCGTAAAAATATGTTATGTCGAAGAGTTATTGAAATTTCAAAAATAGAGTATTTTATTAAGCTTTAGGTATATTGACTTTCGTAAAACGTTTCGTTTATCAATTTCCATTGTGTGTGAACGGTCCAGCACTTAGGACGCACGCATTGCAGTGTCGCAGTGCGCCTTCAGACCTTCATCCCGTCAGCACCACACTACACCACACTACACCACACTGCACTACACACTTCACTTATATACCACCTTATACTCGACTCTACACTAGATCTAATCTCGTATATGATCAGCTGTAACGCGTAGCTTTTGCTATGCATTTTAGCAAAGTCCAACCTATGACTGAGTATTTATAAAGCAATGTTTCTGTATCTATATACACATTAACGTTATATTTTATATTTAACTAGCAGTCCGCCCCGGCTTCGCCCGTGGTACATATTTACGTTTTCTCTACGTAAGAACCATCCTCGTACTTCAAGGAATATAATAAAAAAAGAATTAACGAAATCGGTTCAGCCGTTCTCAAGTTATGCGCTTACCAACACAATTTGGGATTCATTTTTATATATAAGAAGATATGCATTATAAACAGTTGTCTAGTTTCTATAATATTTCGGATGTTTGTAGTCACACCACGTGCACCACGAGCTATTTTCCTAAACGCTTAACAGCGATATTTATTACAGTAACTTAGTTTAAAGAACCCACACATGGATTAAAGGGAAAAAAGTTTAAAAAGATAGTTGAAAGAGTTCAAAGCTAGGCTTGGCCTCGGTCCAAGTAGGAGCGGGCTAGGCCTTTGTGCGAGCGGTTTGTAGCTGTTACTTAACTCCATTGTTATTTATCGAGTTACACTGAGAAACATTAAAAGTACTGTGTGCTTTAAAAATGTATTGTTTTCAGCTCTTTAGACAATTTCCACTTGAAAATATTATTTTATTTAAAACTACACCCGAAATGCAAATTTATGTGTTCTCGCATGCAAATACATATATTATGCATATTTTTATTATGCCTTTTGCAGAATTTTAAGTTGTAGCGAGCAGATCTACAATATAAAATAGCCATTTAGAATAACTATTAAATAATTAATGAAATTACCTTTGAATATTAAATCATAAGACAGAAATTATAATTATAATTATATACTATAAAGCTAAGACATACAACAAGCTTAGAGTCATTTAAAACGGATGCGGCAAATTACGATAATTCCTATAATCCACCAACAAATACTATGCAATATGTATGTATGTTGTTTTTGTCACAGTACATGTATCATAGATTAATCTAGCCGCTCAAGTTATTAATTACAGATGTCACTCGGTAACAGGACATAATGTCAGTGTTAGCGCTAAGCGGGGGATTACCCGCGACGCGTATCGATGGGCCCAGCGGCCGCGCCGATGTGTTGCCGGCTTATTGGACCCGTGTTCTAGTAAGGTCATTTTATTGGACTTCTAATCAAACACTTCCAAAAAGGAAGTTATAACAGCTTAAAATATTATGCTTTGTTATTGACGAACATGAACATTTGTCATACAAATAAAATTTTTAACCCAGTCCTATATAAATAAATAAATATTCTGTTTTATAAATATCTAAGCATTCAAGCAAAAATTACGATATATGATTGAGGCATATTCATTATTCATCTCTATAATTTATGTCTGTATGTAAGAGTCACGGCTAAGGTATAATCCCAACAAAATCCAGAATCGGTAAGAACTTATAATAAACCATCGTAGATCTTTTATGAATGCCAAGAGCCGGCCAGTGATCGCGAACCTTTCGGTGACAGCAAATTTAGCGCGCGGGAATTTTATAAGCCATTCGGAGCTTGTTTATTTCGTCCATCCTTCAGCCTGCGACGGTAATGTGTGTTTTAGCTAAAAATAAACGTAATGGCTTAAGTGCGAGACATTGACCGTACAAGTCTATGTTTGTAGCTTAAAATATCCTGTAATGGAAACGAGGTGATACATGTTCGATATGCAGCTTTTGGAGCGATGTTAATGAATCAAAGCTATGTAACAAATGTTGTGTTTATCACCTTTATCTTTGAAAAGATCTAAAACATCATAGAGATGCGCTATAGTTAACTAAATAAAAATAAACGATTTGCTCTATCATAACGGTCTAATAATATGACTTGCATAAAATATATCTTGACAAATGCATCACGTTCAAATATTAAAAAAATATACTACTAGAACGATTGAATTCGCCATGATTCAAATAGTCAAAACAAACGTAATATGAGGTGTTTCTCTTACAAAATCATTACATTATTCTGAAGTTATTTCTACTCTACATCCATAAAATATATTCATTACAAGTGCGATCCTTTAAATTGTCAACGAATTTCATGAAACAAAGAGTGATGTATGACGCGACCGCCCCGTCACACGTTGCACCGCTTTTATTGTACTAGCTCGTTATTTATTTGGCCATCTCTCAAGTTCGAGTCACATCTCCTTTCAATGCGTAATGTATCGGTTTCGACCAAAATAAACGTATTAACTATATTTATACTCTACGATATCGGATATTGGAGAAATTTGATATATTTGCTAAGTAGCTCTGTTTATTGCCCTCAATATTCATATAACAACGGAGGGTAGGGATTATGATATCAATTTTAATAATGTTCAGGAGATAATTTGATTAATCGATATAGTTTTCTTAATTTACTTGCTACAAGATTTGTTGTAGACACAGCCGTTATTAATATTATATCACAAATGACATTGACAAAAATACTGCACCGATAACGTGTCGTCTGATATAAAGTCGTTGTAAGAGTTCTGTTTTATTTGAAACGAGTTAAAATTATATTTCGACCATGAACTTGCGTCTGCCGAAACTCAAAGTCAGACTTAATCGGAACATCAATCACGATGGATTGAAAGATTTAGATGTAATTTCAGTTATTAAATTAAGGGCCCTTTCACCTGCCAAATAACTCTTATCTGATGACTAATTATATAACTTTGATTGATAATGTTGGGGAAATTGATCGAGTTACTGCGATGAATTAGTTTTTAATCCAATCTGAACGACTGAACTTACTTTTCAATAAAAAACTAGCAAACCGGGCAAACTCCGTTTCGCCACCAGAGACACCTTTTCTTTGCTATAAACCTCACGGAGCCCGAGACCTTTCCAATGAATGCAAAACCGTGGAAATCGGTTGGTAGTTCTGGAGTTATTGCGGCGATTACACCTAACGAGTACAGTGGCGAGTCAGTGTCCTCGGCCGAGTGCTCGGTTGGTATAAACACTTCAACGAGTGCTCGGCCGAGTACTCGGCCGAGAAGAGCGGCGAGACAGTCACTAGAATCCCAATTTGTTTACTCGGCCGAGTACCCACTCGCTATCCCGCTCGGCAGGTATAAACACGCACTCGTCGCGTCACTCGGCCACTCGCCACTCGTTCGTTTCGTCATTGTATTTTATCAAAGAATTATTATTTTTATTTATTATTTCTAATAAATCCCACAATTCGTTAATAATATCTGGTAACAGCCGATTTAAAACCCGTTTAAATTCTTTTTTTTTTCGATCCATTGCAGACGTCCGCGTCTTGATCAAATCTGAACTGACTCGCCACTAGTGAAATACGTGTAAACACCCACTCGGTTCGGCAACTGTCTCGGCCGAGAGCGTATTTACTGACTCGCCACTGTACTCGTTAGGTGTAATCAGCGCATATAGCGTCAGGAAGGAAAACCCGGCTTATTTTTATATATAGTAGATAATGAATGCGACGACGACGTTCTGAGAAAAATATTGTGTAAGTGTACTAGATAAATTTTCCAAATAACAGAAGATAAGAGTATCAGTCGTAATTATTTTTTATGTCTAGAATTAACTTTTTGTACTGAGATTAAAAAAAATATTTTAATTTGTGCTATGTCACTTTCTATCGGCGGGAAGTTAAAATGGTTGCTAATAATCTACTGCTTACATCAATGAAGTACTAATTACTACACTCGACAGGCATTGAACGTTGATAGATTAATCGCAATAATTTTCGTAGCACGGTCATACCGACTTTCTAACTACTAACCATGTAGTTATTATGTCGTGCTGAATGAATTTCGGCCGCAGCGATAGCTCTCAATCTAGACTAGCCTAGTTGCAACTTCACAAGGGTTGATAGGATTCTGGAGTGTTATAAAATGCACTTTATTTTTTAATGAAGATTTTTCCAATAGCTTTACAAGTAATTTACTGCGTTGAAAAGAATTAATCAAAAGAGTCACATTCTGAACTATAAACTTTTTAAATAATTTTTGTTCAACCCGCGATAAGATATAATCGTAGCACTGCTGTCTTGATAGTTATTGGTATAAAATAATTGATGTAGTGTCATGTAGAAATAGTTTAAGTATGTGTGTTATTATCACGTTTTCGTTTGATCATATTCGTAATAATTCGTAAATAGCAACGTATACGTTTTATTGGTAAAAAAAATAAAAATAAAACACCGTTTTCTATTTCAATACCTGTGTTTCGAATGTAATAGATAAAGTTACAGCAGCAATTTCGCAGTCGTGTCCAATCTGGTCGCTTTCTAATGGTGCATGTAACGGGTAATTAAACGCGCTTTAATGCACTTTATTATTGGTTCGCGGGATTAGCTCATTGACGAGCTCCGGCAGCGGGCAGCGGGCTTAGCGCGGGATGCTGCAATGCGGGAATATGATCATAATATATTCTAATCCGCAACTTAAATATTTTTGGCTCTCCTGATGCTCATATGAGCGAAGTTTTGGATGCAAACACGCGCGTTTTAAGTTTGTTACTCTTTCAAAATATAATAATGGATGTATGAATTGCAATTTAGTAGATCCTTTTTATAATACCTATAATATGAAAAATTAAGAAAAGCTTCATGTAGAGGGATATGAATCTCGTTTAGTTTAAGATAAGAAAACATAATCGTATTTTCTACGAATACAGTCAGTCTCACGCCATACAAAGTCGTAGTACCTATATGTGAAAACCGGTCCATTCATCACTCGTATAAAATAACAAGCGACGCATCGCGCTCAAACAAATCTGTTTCAATCCATTTTGCTGGTGTTATTTATTGCGAAGTTGCCGGAGACGGGACCTGCAAATAGAAAGCGGTAAAAAGCGCGGGATGAATTCTTTAGCCGCGTGATGTATGGCCGGCGAGCGATCTGCGATCTCAGCGAGCTGCTTATTGCAAGCTAGATTACTTCTTTATCAGCGATTCACTGACTCAATAATAAATTCTTAGCGATTTTTGGTTCTTCTGTTTGGAAGCACAGTTTCATAGAAAATATAATAGTATCAGTATTCAATTATTAATTGGTATTTACTTTTCAGAAAACTTAATAAAAATGTAACTAGAAAAATGTACATAAAACTTTAAGAGAATAGAAATATTAAAAATAATTTGGAAAATCCAAAAGTGCACGCCTCATAATTTTTTTTTATTAATTATTATTTTTGTTTATTTAATAAAAATTAAACCACATCGAATCAGACCCTGAAAAATGAAAGGGTTCTATTCCTGAGCATACTCAAGCGTAAGAGAAAAAAAAAGACTCGATTAGTAAAGTATTTCGGTCGCTATCGTGTTAACAAGAAAAGGGATCCGCACATACAGACACACGGACGTCCAAGACAGAACTTTTTTAAACTGTTTTTTAACTAGTTTAAATAACAAAAATGACATCAAAAATATCATGAACGTTAAAAATAGTGTTTTTTCTTAATATGTGTGTGTATGTATTATCTTACAAGTGCAATGTATGATACATAAAGACATTTTAAGTTTGAAAAATCAGATGTTTTGCGCGAAGTGACAGTAGTACCCACCTCAACGCTTCGCTTATGAGGCGTGCAAAAGTTAAATGAGAATCACATTTAAAGTAACCATAATTAGAACCACAATTAGAACTGTCAAACCAAGAGTTCAACTAACTATATCAATGTTAATTAGTTTATTTATTTCACCCGTTTAAAAAGCTAATAAATCTCAATGAAGAATAGATTTACTTCACTTTTTCAGCATCTACGTGGCTTGTAACGATAGCAATCCATTACACTTGTCTATTATTTGTGTTTTATACATAAATAAAGCGAACATTGTAGTAAATAAAAAGAACCAAAAGATATAAAAATAAATCTAAAACGTGTAGCACGTTCAAACTAATTATAATACATGGTGTTAACTCGGTGTCACAATAATTGGAATTTATGACGTTTAAGCTACGAAGATTTAAATTTATAGAGTCAATCTCATAGCACAATATGGGGAATACAAATAGTTCCATATTATGTTTTATCGTTAATCGTTTAAATTGAATTACAAGCAAAACATACTTATCAAGGAAAATATAAAATACAAAATAAGCGCACTAAGAAGGAAGGAATAGCGAAAATGTTAAGCATTCTTGAAACTGAAAATTGTATTTTTGTTATCATAAAAATAAAATATTTATAATTCTTCACAGTAACAATAGCTACGTATAGACAAGTAAACATGGTCTCTCGCAGCTGATAGTGCCCCGATTGAACGTCCTCATGAATGTGGAGATGAGCCGCGGCTGAGTCAACAAGCTGTACCATCAGTACCATACCTGGAGCGCAGGTATTCCATTTCAGTGACAATAAGAATGAAACCGCTAGGAAATATTATTGGAGCAAAATTTGGACGTGGCTTTATAGCGGTATTTGAAAGGTGGGATTTTGAATTGGTTGGTCATGAAAAACTTTACCTAGTGCGCTATTGATTTCAATAACCACTCTATAACATGTTTCTAAAAGAAATCTCGGTTTAAATAATTATATTGATATTCATAATCTTAATATAATATACATATAAATCTCGTGTCACAATGTTTGTCCTCAATGGACTCCTAAACAACTTAACCGATTATAATAAAATTCGCACACCATGTGCAGTTCGATCCAACTTGAGAGATAGGATACCTAGTTTAAACATGTAGGTACCACGGGCGAAGCCGGGGCGGACCGCTAGTATCTTATAATAATATTATGGATCACCTTATTTGACGTCATCGTGTTGTTTTTATCAAGCTAAATAGGTACTCCATGGAGTTTTATAATTGCATAGAGCTCTATCTTTTGCATTTAAAATGTTTATAATTCTTATGCTATTATCGTGCAGTACAGATTGTAAATCTACATTTAGTATGCAGTAGACAGTATATTATATTCTGTGTATTCTCAGTATAATTAAATTAAACCATAAGTGTGAATAGAAATGTGACGGTGCACTCCGCCGGTAGCAGTAAGCAGTAAGCAGTATTGGCCACAATTTAATGCACTCTGATAGTTGGAGCAATATCGAAGATTGCACTCGCTCATGAATTTAGATAAGAGCAGACTCAGCAAACACTTACGAGATTTGGATCTGCTACTTATGTTCGTTTGTACAATATTACATGGGAATAAAGAATTAGAAGAATGCTTTCTAAATATGTGAAAGAACTTTTGTTTTTTTGTCATCAATATACGGCTTACTAACTATTAAACCGACGGCTAATTTTCGAATTTGCTTAGAAATCGTATAAATTTTAGAAGAATGATGATTTACTATTTCAAGATGAGAATTAGATTAAATAAGATTAAACATTGTTATCAATTTCTACAAAATTAACATCGCTTAGAAAACCAATCTTAAATGGCTTTCTCTTAAATACTTAATTGGCGTCTACTTTGTTTTAAATTAACTTTATAAACAAGTTATTGACAAGAAAATCAGTGGTAAGTTATATCGTTGGTTATTAAGCATAAACTTAGAGCTCGGTTAGATTTAAACAATTATATCGATAAGCAAAATCATAAAGTACAGAGGAGAAATTTATGATCAGGCGCGAGATGAAGGTATGTCAGTAAATTTATCAAAACCATTATATCGGAGCTATCGCGTGGGCTTGTCGTGAAATATTCGCGAGCAGATTGCTTTGCGAATGACTGAACTATTAAACTTGACGATTTATTTCCAATTTTCAATTCCTGAGAATTAATTGAAGGAGGCGTGGATACGTCGCCGCTTTTCACGAGATACATGCGATCGAGTTATTCTGGCTGCAAATGAAAATTATATTTACGATTATTTTATAAGTAATTTGATTTATAATTACCTATTTTACACGCCAAATCATTATAAATCTAATTCCTTTTAAAATAATCGTAATCATAAAGCATTAAATTTAGTGTCAAAGTCGTTTAGCTTCTACTTTATCTCTTATTAGCGGTCCGCCCCGACTTCGCTCGTGGTACATATTTCGCAATAAAAAGGTAGGTCTAAAGATTATCTGTGCCAAATTTCATCAAAATCGGTCCAGTAGTTTATGAGCCTATTCATTACGATCAAACAAACAAACAAAGTTTTCCTCTTTATAATATTAGTGTAGATAAAAAATAGGGATCATGTTCGCAAGAATGTAAAAACAAAATAAAACAGCAATAGAAAATTCTATTCGCGTTGTTTGCGTGTTATTTCCCCAAAAATAACCAAAACAAAGGCGTTTTAAATAAAAACGGCCTCGGTAGCATTTTCATGGGTGAACTGTTTAAAATATTTAAGGGCTGAACGAGGCGGGCATCCGAATGGGCAGAAATGAAGGAAGCGCTTAGGGGACCCGCGCGACCCTCGCGACCCCGCGACCCAGGCCCCGCCGGCCCTCGCGACATAATCACGGGCCGCGATCGAGTTTCGCGTCTGAACATCCCACTTCGTGTCTTGTAATCTGATTACGAATGCTACGGAACAGTCAGCAAGGTAAAAGACGATATTTATAACAATAAGTGGGTGTAAAGAATACAGTGGGTAGCCGCCAACGGCTGTTTTTCGTGAAGGAATCAGTAATAATGTAACGAATGTTCAAAATTGAATATAAACCACGCAAATTATATTTTCAGAGCTATATTTCAATATATGTTTGAATTCCTTCTAAATCCACACACTAATTAGAGACATACCTACCTATTTTATAAAATTCGGCTAAACTTTTAAGAACGCACATCTGTAATTTAAATTATATTTAAATTAAAAAAAATTAGACTACTTATGTATTGAAAAGAGAAAACATCGAAAGTATAATTCACAAAACCTGCCACAAAACACCAAATAATATCATGTCTCTACAACCATTAGCTTTCTATCTAAAAAGACGTTACTCATTAAAATAAGCTCGATTTCCGATAAGAATCTCAAGTAAAAAAGATGTCTGCAAATGGTTATAAAGCAGTGTATACCCGGCCGAGCCGCGCATTTTTAACAACCGGTAATGCAATTCAGATACAAATCGCCGTCAAATCGCTGGTTTCCGCAGCCTCTTCTTGTCAGCTGTCACAAGAAAAACACGAAGCATTTCAGTTATGTAATTTGATTTTAATTCAATGACAAATTGGTGGGGAGGAATTTGTGATATTTCCGATTGAGGCGAGGGGCATCCGCTCGATTGAAAAAATGTGAATGTTGATGTTTGTGGTACTTAAGAGGGTATTAGTGTCATGCTTATATGCGATGACGATGGCAATAATTTATTTTAAATACAATTGTATTTTGCTATTTTTCAAAATTAATTCAAAAGTTTGTTTACTTTCTGTGATGTCTCCAAATGCGGATGAAGATGGCGTCAAATTTATTCTGATAAAGAGTACTACAGCTATCATATGCCTACATACACTTATTTGGTAGAGATTACAAATGTTATTAATTAAGGCTATACTACCAGACCCTTCATATTATATTGATCAATAATCTTGCGCTATGAAACCCAAAATAAACATATAAATTGGTATATTCAAAGCATGAAGGCGTCGCGTCGCTACGTGTCCCGAATTTGGGCAAAGGCCCTCGCAATTCACAAGTGACCATAAAGGATCCTTCCTTACGCTGATCTCAGAATTTTAAACAGCCCTATTTCACTGATTTCGGTAAAGTGTTGTCGCGGGAATACTTAAACCGCTAACCTTCGGAAAACTCTGCGGATAAAACTTCCTATGAAATCAGAAGATATTCGTATAATCTTTACAGTGCAATAAAATTTTATGGTGTATCTTATAAATATTATGATTTAAGACATTTTGAAAAAATTGGATGTTTATATGCCATTTACGTTTAAACGACCAATCAATTATGGATTACAGTTTGTGTAATATGGTATGTATGACTTAAATTTGAAATGTGATACTTTTTGTACAAAATAGTACCAAGGTAGGTACTGTAAGAGTTTAAAAACAGACTCGAAATTCACTTTAATTTTCATATGAAAGCCTAAACATCAATATTATTATGTCTCTTGTTGGCCAAATAAAGCAAACAATTACCAACACCCACAAGAGTAAAATTGGTAAGAAGTTGCCTCTTCAAAATCCAAGCCTCGGATCCCACGTTGAGTTGTATTCACAATCACAATTTGTCTGCTCGTTTGCGTCCATAAAAACGTATTGAATGAACGAGTTACGTCGGCTCCGGGAGCCGGGTGTAGGGTACCCGTCGCAACCCACAGTGTGTGCTCACAGTCTGTGTTTGTGAAGGTATATCATAATTAAGTCTCATTGTTTGCTAGCCGCGTAATTGGTGGCGATATCCGATGGACGCATTCGCATGTGAAATCAATAAGTCGATCCACTGAACGGAATGTTGGCTCCGGTTTATTATTATTTACTATTTGGCTGTTTAAATACAACGCATTTAAAGCTTGTATTTCGTACATTTTGAATGTATTGTCATTTATTTGCCGTTTAACATTGTTGGCAAGTTTAAGTGCTGCTCTACCTACGATTAAAAGTATTTATTATATTTTTCATTATAATATAATTCTGTTTAATTTAGCAGAACAGATATACAGACAGAAAGTATTTGAGTTTATCACGACCAGATCTATAAATGTTTGTAACTGGCAGCTCCTCCACAAATCGTCAATCGTCAATAGTAGTAGGTATAAGTTAGTCAACTATGATAGGTAGAGTCAGGGCTAAGCGAATTAGCGAGTGGGAGCAATCGGATCAGTGTCGCGCCACCTGTCTGCAGACATCACCCATACATACATACATACATACGTATGAATGACTTGCCTTATTGAACGTGTAGTGATTGAAGTTATCTTGAACTTTATTTTAATGATATTATGTTTGTTTAGCTTTGTTGTTACTGCGTTGCTTGTTTTTTAAGATTTAAATAATACAATAAACATTAAGTATTTCATACATTTTTTGCTGAAAAACAAAATCCAGAAATTCAGACAATTTCCTACACACAATTGTATACTAAATAATTATTTTCACTATTATTTCATAATACGCGCAATTTCGTCAACTGCTACATGAAAATCAAAGTTCACTTATCTCAACCCTTTTAAAAAAGCATATTGTCAAGTCTGTCGGAATTGGGTGCAATTCACAAAAACGAAGAGACGTCTACACTCTACAGGACCAAATGCATTACGAGCCCTTTTGTCTCGCAGTCTGCAGTAAAACAATTAACTCCTGCCGGCTAACTGCATTACTTCACCTTGCACCTCTCATTTACACGTATGTATGTATGGAATATGCTAATTTTCTAAACGTTATAAGATTATATAGTGTTGTAGACACAGTATTAAAATTAAATTTTCTTAAAGCCAGGTAATTTTGAAGGGTGATAGATAATATTATTAAGAGGAAAGTAAATAAATAGTACCTAACTATATAATTTGTATCATAACCAATTATTCTCAAGTTAACAAAAACATTCACAAACATTTATACACACAAGTTACATAACAACGTTTTGATTCAAAACAATGTTATTGTTGCGGTAAAGATGTTAATTCAACGATTTATTTTTACAATGAAGGGTCAAAATATGTATTTAAATAACGTTTGGTCTTTCCGACTTATTAACCCCTTAATCTTTAAGTCGTTTTATGAATATTGAGTGTAAATTAAATGCGATTAAATATCTTGTATCAACGTTATTTGAGACTATGTACTAAATAGAGCAAAAAACTGTATCGTAAAGAAAATCTTCGATTAAAAAATAACCACTTTCATTTGTTTCAGAACTCTGATGTAAACAGACACACACAGTACATATGCACAAAAGCTTGTCTGGATAAAATTGTGTAGTTCCAATCTATAATCCTTGATAATGAACTGAAGAAGTTGAGAACAAAAGTATTGTGAAGGAGAATCAATCTCGCTGCGAAAGAAAACTTCGCTGCGAGTGCAAAGTTGAGAGCTACACAATCAGTCTCAGCACATAAGCTCGTACGCTGCCTTGAGGAATGAATGCTACAGAAGTATTACTGTTTAAGATATCGTATAAACACATCTATAGAGCTTAATGTATTAAAATGTTATATGAAGTGTTTTACGTCGTGTCCATTTTAGTTTCATTGTTTATTGCTGCTAAAAGTGTAACAATTCTGAATTAAAAACACTTACAAAACGATATTTAGAACTTTTCTGACTACATAATGAAATCAATATAATTACGCAACACAAAAGTGAAGTCTGAAATCGCTTTCATTGGCATCGATTAAAATAGTTGGGAAGTGCGGTGTAGTTCAACATAAAGGATTCATTGGGCCTTTGATACGAGCCGAGTTTCCAGTCTTCAGCCGAGTATTCAGGCCGATCGCGCATTTAGGGCTTAACGATATATTTTAGGATATAGCTCAGAGAGATACGGAAAACAGGCTAATGTTGATTTACAATTACAAGGATATTTTAAAACTGCTGTATAACCACAGATAAATAATCTACTGATACATACTTTCGTATATAATCTGAGTGTAGATATATACACTTTGAAAAAGTATGTACTCGTTACTATATAAAATGAGGACGAACAATAAGTAGTAATAAAAAGCGTGGGCTGCGGGCACTCCGCACAACTACTCTCCTGGCATTTGTAATGGTCCAATAACTTGCTATGAAACAAAGTGTATTGTTACATTTCATGAAATATACTTGCAAATGTTAAATCTTGTGTTGCATCATTATTTCTGACATGAAACTAATGATTGGTTTTACTCTCCGTCGATGTTGAGCCTTTGTCGGCGATCAAATAGTACTTTTTAAAGCTTGAATATTATAAATGTTGAATTTTTTAAGATATGCGATCTATGGTTGTTTGTATATTATTGTGTTTAATTTCCATATGAGTTCCACTTATTTCTGTCTATATAGGTAGCTTTTTCATGTGGGTTTTTTTTTTTAATTAAACAGCACGTTAAGCATGAAGGTTTGTGGTTACTTCTGGTATTCATGAAGTTTTTTTATATATATTTTTTCTATTATTATCCTTACCCTGAGACCTAAAGAATATAAAATATTGCCATTATGTCCATTGCCTCACGCTCTAATCGAAAGCTAATCACCGAGCCCATAATCCAGCGCAATAATACACTGTCTCAAATGTAGAGCAAGTAGATTCGTGTACAAACCTGATCTATTAACTATTAGCTATCTATTAGCCTGTAATTGATGATCGCGTGCTCATTATACCCACCGTGCGCGACTTCCGTGTAAAGTATTCAGCATGATATATCGTGATTTGTTCGTGAATTATTATAAAGCGGGAAGCTTGTTTTGGCAGGAATTGGTGCAGTCGAAGCGTAGCCGCATTAGATGAATATTGGCGTTAAAGTCGTGATGGACAGCTGATATACCTATTACGAATTGCATTTGATGTGACGCATGAGGTAGAAATACCTCTTCTAGTCATCAACGTCTTCAGAAAATGTTTCCAGTCTCGTTTCCGTCCTCTTTCGAAGATAGATCTTGTATAAATTTTTGTAATTGTTTCAACAAGGACAGTATAACTAATTTGATGAATTAATGCCATTTTTGCTTATCTTTGCCTAAGTACACCAATAACAATACAAACCTACTACGTTACATCTATTCTATACGATCTATAAAATATCTATAGATTTAAAAATATAATAATTGTCATATTATTATGACAAAATAGCAAAATGTACTGAATACCATTAGCATTATTCAGTACAGTGGGCTAATATGAATTGGTTCATAGATTGAGCGGATGTGCCGCTTGATGGCCGTCAATTGCGTCGATATAGCGTCAAGCGTGATACAGCGGAGGTACGGACGTCCTCCCACTCAAGAGGTCGCGACTCGCGGGTCGCAATAGCTCAACGCTTGGAGTGTAACTGAGAGGCGCGGTAGCGGGAGCGGGAAGATTAGCAGCATATATTTTTTCTATATCAATCTCATCGTACCTTATGATAAAGATGTTACACTTTAAAATCTATATTATGTATG
Organism: Colias philodice; assembly: GCF_061535455.1. Taxonomy (NCBI): domain Eukaryota; kingdom Metazoa; phylum Arthropoda; class Insecta; order Lepidoptera; family Pieridae; genus Colias; species Colias philodice. The sequence continues at coordinate 11,881,657 of NC_143090.1, read as the reverse complement.
CATTATCTTTTCTTTTATTCTAGCAGCATCAGAGTTTGGTAGAGCTAGAATGCTATAATATACACCAGCATTCAAAGCGTATATAAATATATTATACTTGAGACTGTGGACTAATAGCCAGTTTCTGAATTGAATATATTTTGACGTTAAGAACGTCTCAAACCATTCTTAAAAGATGCATAAATATTTTTTGTATGTGACATAAGCTTTCTCAAACCTTAATCAAATCAATTCTCAATTCAGAAACCGGTTTTATCTTATTTTAAGTAATTGTCGTGTGTATGATTTAATGTGATATTAAATATGTATCGAATCATTTGTTCACAAGAAATATAGAGTAGGACAACATAATTTAAGGGCTATAAACATTTCTTAATATTTTGCATACGACGGATATGATAGAAGAAAATGTAAAACAAAGTGAACTGTAGAAGAATTCAAGTTATATTTTGTCTAATATAGGGTCTGTAATAATACAGGTCATAATAGCTTCCGTATCGCTAACAGCAGGATACAAACACACGACCTTAATCTATTGCGTAGACTCCAAGCCTACACGCGGCACACGGCACCGGGAGCCAATTTATGGATCCTACATTCCACAGTTAATTGTGCTGACTAATTTGTAATTCTGTGATGACAAATTTGTTCGGATGTCATGGCGTAGGTACTGAATTAATGATGGTATATCAAGACACTTACAGTACAGTTTTACAATAATATATTAGGAAGGAAATTTTTCTAAAAATGATTTCAGGGCAGTTCTACCGTCATATGCATATTGGTTAGGTAATTTGCCTCGGACTCTTTTATTGCAAATTAAACCAGTTGAAAATAAAAATGGATTTACCAATAAAACAGGTACAACAACAGCCTAGAATTTTAGTAACAAGCTAGTGCATTAAACAGTGCCTTAAAAATTAACTCAAAATCTTAAGAAAGGATAGATACTTAACTATTCTAATTACAGTATTGTGTAGATCTGCGATGGTCTTCTGGTGGATTTGTTTAATATTTGGCAGAAATCACTGCATAGTGATAAGGCCGCCCTTTGTGCTTTTGTTTATTGTAAACTGTTATTTTATGTATCTGGTTTATTGCACAATAAAGTGTTAAATAAATAAATAAATAAATATTTTCCCAGGAGAGTGTGTTTTGGTGCCAAATAGGGAATAAGTAGGAGTAAAGCTGCGGCACGCAAGTAGGTGCGTGAATTGATTAGTTATCAATCATGTTGGAACGAGTCGGAGCGGGGTCGGTAATGCGAGAAGCGATTACTATTGAGCCCGCGTTCGCTGATGGCGGCTTATTGAATACCAACGGATCAAAGAATATTTGCTGACATTTCATATTGATATTTGTGTGCTCTGTTTGCACGTGTATGTCTCATAGATGATATTATGTCGATAATGTAATGACATTAAAATAATTAAAATTTTCATTATCTCATAATATTCATAATATTTTTCGTTTATCGTTTTATATTTATGACGAAACTGTTGTATTTGTGACATATTTTTATTATATGTCTATTATAAACGTATAAAAACCAGATTATTGGCAATTGTGTAAAACTGAGAGACGTTTTTGAGATAGATCCAAAAGCGGAGCATTTTCTTATACTTACCCATTCATTTAAAAAAAATCTCGTGTGATGTCGCGGGCAACAACTAGTATATGTCTGATATGTTGTTACGATAGTTCTCAATGGAAGGTTAGTCGGACACACAATTGCTCACATCCTGCAGTTATCAGATCACTTCGACGAGACGCTCGTCTAGTCTGGGATATTCATTCTATTTGTTAGCATGATAAATATATTAATATATATGTATTATCTATATAGTTTAGTAGTAACCTAGTTTCCTTAAGGACTCTTAATTGAATTGCATGGCTATGTCACAAACAAGTAATAGTAACCAGATTCGATAACCTTCACTAAAATTATTTACACCAATAATCAACCTTTTCTTTCGGAAGGGCATTTGATGTCATATCTCATAAAAATTATGACTGGCGCAGAAAACAGCTCTACATTCAAAAAAGAGCCGACGGAATAACTCTGGTCTGAATAAAGCTACACGTTTTTCAAACCTCTCTCACACTAGCTTGCGCAAGCGCTCGGATCCGGCCGATTATCGTTGTCTTATCATTGACAAGTGCGAGTTATGTTCGCCATCACGATACCGAGCCGATGTAGTTCTATTGTTTCTATAATATCGTGAACAGTTGATAAACTGATCAGCATAAATTATTGGGCTTGACTTGGAGTCGACGTGTGAATTGCAACGCATAATGTTTGAATTATACAATAGAGCCTTAACTATAATAATGTGTTAAATATTTTTTTTTATGTTGTAAACTCGATTTTAGAATAACAAGGGTACACAAATTGAATTATTTGAATGTCAAACGAAAATCTGCGAAATCTCTCTCTTCTATTCCGTCTGTTTAATCTTAATACACTACATGTTTATAAAAATACTGTATTTTTTAAACTGTAATTTATTTATTATTTTTAATTTTTATTAAAGAACTCAGCGTAATTCCCGTGTATAGTACATAAAAACGTTCTCATTATGATGACGACGCTCAATTAGTGAGACAGCGCTCGCTAACTAAGCCAATCGCGACCCGCCCTCAAGGACAATAAAATTACTAACGAACTGCAAATACTGCCTTCAAACACATGTTATACATTTAATTCATTAACAGAGAAAGTACATTTCAAATAAGTTATATTTACCTAGTGATGTTTAAGTTTGATTAAATTTATGTATTTCACGATAATGATTAGACAATGCAAAGGTTAGACATGACAAAGGTGCATAAAGTTTTAATATTTATAACAACTAGTCATTAACCCAAACACAGCAAAGCCGAGCAAACTTTCAGACTAACTCTGTTCCCAGAGTTGTCCATTGTGCGGAGGTCAGGTGCCGGCGGCTAATTGCCGGCTAATGAAGTTAGCCTACACTGGCTCGTTAGCCGTTAGCCGTTTAGCTGTTGGCTAGAAGCTGTTAGCAGTTAGCCAGTTAGCCATTTAGCCACGTCGATCTGCTATCATGAGCTCACATTAAACTGTTTGTCTAGCTTTGGTTAGTGTCCACTTTTTATTTAAGAACTTTTCTATAGTTATTTTTTGAATGATAGCGGTGAGCGGGTGAAAAGCACTTTATTAAAACTTGTAAGCACTGTTGCTTTCCAAACTGATAAGTATTAGTTATTAAAACAAATTTTCTTCTTCACGTTAAATAATATTACATCTAAACGAGACTAAAACTTTATTTCTAATTATTTTACACTTTTTACTATCTGTAGTCTGTAGGTTTCAGCTTAAAAAATATATCGTCCAATTAAGTTTTCATTGAAATAAGGGAACGCTTATAAATCCCTAGAGCGGGCAATTTTTTCTATAAAACTAATGAAGTTCTAAGAAATGTACTCGGTCGCAGTAATGCAAGTGATGCCTGTTCCCTGGAGATCGAGGTTCGATTCCCGGCACGTGATTTGTAGCCGCGTACAGCTAATTGGATGACTGTAATGTTGCCATTTATTAGATTAACACCAGTATATTACTACGGGCCACTGAATTATTTGATGAATGTATTGAATCATTACTTGGAGGGGATTCAAATTAATTTGATGACTACTTTCATTTTAAAGAGTAATCTTTTACTTGGTAGTAGAGTCATCGTAAACGCAAATGCTACAGATAGGTACACCTATTTTAAAATTTGAAATAATTAATATCATTACTAAAAGATTAGCTACAAATTAAACACACACTTACGCACACAATATTGTCTCCAACTTTTCTACATGTATTTTTTTAACGTACCTGAAACGTGAAAAAAATTGTAATTAATTTAGGATTACAAAATTTACTTATGTGTTATGGGTCAATAGTATGATTTCTATTGATAATGCAAAAAACGTTACGGACATCATAGTACAAAGTACGTTAGCAAATCAGTGTGTGGATTCCCTCTGCCAAGCCGACGTGCCACTTTCTACTCATTTACCACATAACGATTCGTTTCACAACGGCATTATGTACTAAATAATTTAGTTTATCGCTAAATATGAATAATGTGGATCCTAATCGGCTTACACTTAGTGTTATTTAGCGTTAGTAGATTCAGCTGCCTGGACCGAGTCGTGTTTACAAAGACAAATACCGTGTCTTGTATTTAGTTACAGAATTATCAAATGTTTACTTAAACTGCACTTACTACGCTAAGGTTTAATTATTGAGGTGTCTGTAAGGCTTAGAAAATTAATAGATAACGCATTTTATAGTCCAATTACGAGAATGGCCATACTCTCCGCGAGTGTTTTGTTTCTGTTTCTTACGTATTTGAATTAAATATTTTCTATTTTATAGGCTTTAAATGCGGACATCTTTGCGTAAAACAAAATAAATAAAAAATCTAGAGAATCTTGATACGTTTCTTCACATGTAAATAGCATTATTTCTGTTTCATAGACATATTTTTTTTATAAATATCGTAACATTATTATGGACTTCCGTGATGTCCGCTATAATCGCCTCCCATAACACATCTCTACAATCAGTTCCACACATTTACCCTCAATGTCCTGCGTAAATGAAATCACGCGAATATCCGATCAAGATAATATTATTGTCTCTACCTTTACGATTCATATTCAGATATAATATTATAGTTAAAATATTATTATTAACGAGTTTCCTTTGGTTTCCAATACAGTATTGTTAAAATGTCTAGTTCATTGTTGATACTGAGGTATGAATTATGATTACAATGTAATAAACCTTTATTTATCTAGACCATCAATATTATTTACCTACATAAAAAAATCGTAATTTTCAGGTAAAACCTTCCATTATTCTTATGTTTATATATTTTTGTACCCCATCAAATCAAATCTAAGGATTAATATCCTTCTCTACTGTCCTATATTCTAACAAATACGTAATTGAAATTACCAAAATGATTGAATGCGTGTAAACAATAGCAATATTAGAATGAAAGCGAACGTTGATTAAGAGCGATTTCCATCAGACAGTGTTAATAAATGCCGTCATAATCGCGCTTAATTCACATTTCAATAGCGGCTCAAATGTGCCGCAGCCCGCCGCCCGCCGCCCGCCGCCCGCAGCCCGACGACAATACGCGCCCAAAGGAACCTCATTTCTATTTGTTGACACTTTTACAGCCAGGAAACGTGCGACTTTATACTTTAGAAATTATTATTTTATTATTATTTTTGTTTATTTAATAACAATTAAACCACATCGAATCAGACCCTGAAAAATGAAAGGGTTCTATTCCTGAGCATACTCAAGCGTAAGAGAAAAAAAAAGACTCGATTAGTAAAGTATTTCGGTCGCTATCGTGTTAACAAGAAAAAAAAAAACCGGCCAAGTGCGAGTCGGGCTCGCGCACAAAGGGTTCCGTAGCAGCAAATATAATAAATTACAGTTAAATCAACCTATCTCAAAAACTATAAGAGATACTTTGATCAAACCAAAAATCGTTGAAAGAGTTAATTAGCATGCATCACCTCTATTTTTTTTAGAATTTTATACCCCGTAGTTATAAAAATAGAGGGGGGGGGACATACTTTTTACGACTTTGAGAGCTGATATCTCAAAAACCGTTCACTTTAAGAAAAATGTTTTTTAGAAAACTTTATATCATTTTAAAAGACCTTTCCATTGATACCCCACACGGGTATGTACATCGAAAAAAAAAATTTCATCCCTCAGTTACATGTATGGGGGGCCCCACCCCCAATTCTTTTTTTTACTATTTAGTGTCATATTTTTGTAGCGGTTCATACAACACATATTCCCATCAAATTTCATCACTGTAGTACTTATAGTTTCCGAGTAAATCGGCTGTGACAGACGGACAGACGGACAGACGGACAGACGGACATGACGAAACTATAAGGGTTCCGTTTTTGCCATTTTGGCTACGGAACCCTAAAAAAAGGATCCGCACATACAGACACACGGACGTCCAAGACAGAACTTTTTTAAACTGTTTTTTAACTGGTTTAAATAACAAAAATGACATCAAAAATATCATGAACGTTAAAAATAGTGTTTTTTCTTAATATGTGTGTGTATGTATTATCTTACAAGTGCAATGTATGATACATAAAGGCATTTTAAGTTTGAAAAATCAGATGTTTTGCGCGAAGTGACAGTAGTACCCCCCTCAACGCTTCGCTTGTGAGGCGTGCAATAGTTTCTACGTGCTAAAGTTGAAAATGGATAATTACAATAATACACACATTCTTTTAAGCCAATCGAATGTTTGTAAACAAACCTATTGAAGCGATAATTACCAATTAGTGTTACACTTCTACATTTATAAACATTTTTATATTATTGCATATTAATTTGTTTATAAACAAATCTATGTAGCTGGTAGTGATCAATTAGTGTATTTATGTATTTATAAATATATGTATTTAGTAGTCTAGAAACAAACTTATTAAAATAGTAAACATCAATAATTGTATTCATATATCTACTTATACAAGGCTGAATGAATGAATGTGTATGAAATATTACGTAGAAATCTCATTGGCTCATCCATTAAATTATTGAAAAACAAAGAAGATAACAGACTTAGAAATATAGTTTGTTTCAAAAAGTACTTCAGAAGGAGCGTGACCAAGAGACATCGCGACGCGCTCAACAGCCGCTAATCCGCCCCTGCGCTGCCCGTAACCCAGCGGCCGCGGCGCCTTTATCTCAAGATCTCGCATTAAGTGGATCCGAGCACAATAGTTAATAATTCCATAATGAAATCCTCCGACACCACAATGCGGAACGCTAACGACGCTCCGACGATGATTAATTTCTACGTGTTTCATATCTGCGAGTAATGCTCTAAATTGTATGGGTTATACTTTTACACGTTGTTTACCGTAAAATGGATTTTGAATTTGTCAACGCTAAGCTTGTAGTAGCAATTATTTTCGTATTAGGTGATGTAGCATAGTTATTAGTTATGCCAAACTTGTTTGAAATTCGTAGTTTCAAAAGTAAAAATTCAAAGCTAAACTCAATTTACGCTTACGCGACAAATTGTCTGTTGAATAATAATTATTGGATGAATATTTGCATTTATTTTATACATTTAACGAAATTGCCTTGCTTTATTTCGCACCCTATTTTAAATCTAAGGTAAGTATAGAAAATAAGAAACTGTAAAAATAGTTAATAAAATAGATTTTGACAAATTATTACCTATAAAACAATTTTATCAAAGAGAGTTAAGTGCGAGTGGCCAGGCATTGTCTCGCGCACAATGACCGCGGAGTGTCGGCAATTAACTGCAGAGTTTCAGACACTTCGCTCTGACACCAGACACATTTCAGAGATATATTATTTCTTTATTCATTTTAGAAACATTTTGTACGGCAATTTCGTGAACGCGTTATAGGTAGATATACTTTTCAAATATTTATGATATTATTGTCAAATATTAATAATTGTATTATTACGTTATTCAAATAATTTAGCTATTTCTCTACAATGGAAACAAATGTTTGCAATTAAGTTCATTTTTTTCACTTACGGTGCATTTACATTAAACGAGCTCATTCAAACTCAAACTCAAACTCAAACATTTATTTATTCAATTAGACTTCTTCTAGAAGCACTTTTGAAACGACATTAGGTACATATTTTTAACATTTACCACCGATTCGGAAAGCAGTATCTACGGAGAAGAATCGGCAAGAAACTCCATAGTTGCTCTTTTTAATCATGTCAGTTTTACAATTTTACAAATTACATATGTAACATCATAATAATTATATTAACATAATATGCCAAAGAACTGTCCTGTGGTTTTTACGCGACAACCCTCCATGGGTTTTTATCGTCCATATATTCCTTAATACTGTAATAGGCTCTCTGAACTAGTACATTTTTTATATAAGTTTTAAATTTAGAACTACTAAACTCTTTAATATTATGAGGAATTCTGTTGTAAAAGCGTATACCTTGACCCATAAATGAATTTTTAACTTTAGCTAGCCGGAAATTTTATCCCCACTATATCAGTAGTGTATTCTTTCGTTTTTCTTAGTGTGTTCGAAAAGATTATAATATGCAATATTCTAATACTGAAATCTGAATACGTTTACTTTTCGTTTACACTAAAAGGTCCCGAAAGAAAATGCTCTTGTTCTAACTCTAGCTCTATGTCCGTTTGATGTAAATGCACTGCCACTTATTGCTTGTTTGAAAGACATTGTAAACATATTAGAAACAATAAAAACGTGCTCACGAAACCTTATTTTGTTAAATTTTATCAATCAAATTTAGACGAATTTCCAAATTAAAACAGAATTCAATTATTGATTGCTATTAACGATTATTATCTAATAAAGCAAACCGATAGAAACAAATGTTAAACTTTATACCACGTCTATTATATTATTCATATTCAATAATGCAATTAATTGATTATAAATTTAACACCCAATGTTATATTAAGTGTTATTAAATCTAGTTACAAAATACGCTATTATGAAAGTCGTAAAGTATTCTTGCGTAGTTGTTTTGTCACTACAACGCTATTAAATGTAATAAGTATTAAAGTCATAACAATATATTTAAGACTTGTAATAACAGGGTAATCTTTAGGTGCTATAACAGTTTGACACTAAGGGCCGATTTTTCAATGCTTGGTTAAAACTTATTCGTCGAATAATGTATAAAACTACCATTTTAAAAACGTATTCTAATTGCCCGTATTTGACAGTTTACGTGACATTTTAATATTATCGTGTAATACTTTATTGGACAGATAAGTTTTAACCAAGGATTGAAAAATCAGCCCTAAATCTTTGAAGATCGCTTGCATAAATTCTATTAATATATACGAAAGCTTATGAGGTCGGATGTATGTATTTTTGTTATTCTTTCATGAAAAAACTACTGTACGGATTTTTATCAAACCTTTCAGTAATGTAGCCTGTAGGTTATGCACAAGAATATCTGATGAGCTATAGAACTACTTGATTTGCTTCCGCGGACGAACCCGCAGGGCGCAGGTACTATTCAAATAATCCCTAATTTGTCTGTGAATATTAACTCTATGTTCTGTTTATAATAACTTTTGAGTGGCTGTTTTGCGAGTCGATGTCTTTGAATTGCAAATTATGAATATTAATTAGTTATAAGTTATCGGATAGTTCATTCCGGCAGCTGTAATGGAACGCAAGTCACAGTAGGTGCGGGTGCAAATAAATTCTGTTATAAGAAAATATTAAATATAACCTACTATAACTTTATTATATAAAAGGTAACTATAATCTTTATATCAAACATTTTATGTTATTTAACTTTCAAAATGTAATTTGTAGTTTATATTATAAAAATGTTTATATGAAAGTTGGTTGACTCTTCGCTTTACAAATAGCGGGATCGATAAAGATGAATTATTTGTGTAAAGGCTGTTGGAGGTTGTATGGGGTAATTACTTCTTACTTACCTACTCACATTAGCTATTATAGACATTAGACACATAATTATAGGTATAAAGCAATAATTAATATTAAGTGCTATTAATTATTTAAATTGAAACAAAATAATACATTTGTTTTATACTATGATAAAACTATTGCGATTTCTTTTCACCTGCAGGTTAGTGACACAATATTATATGAAAATTAATTGTAGACCTGTATACAACATCGGACTATCGTGATTACAATTTGTAAAGTCAGATATAGCGAAACGACAGGCTAACAAGAAACCCACACGTTTCGCGTTATATTCGGATTCAGCGGCTATAATTTATCTCGTTAATTAAAGGCCATTCATAGTGGATTGTAAAATCCTTATAATAGCGTCGCGGTGGTCGCGCGGTGGCGGCCAGTCGGCGCGTAAAATTAGTCGCTCGTGCGGCGCTCCCCTTAATTATCTCCCTTTCATTGCTCACTCATAAATTTGTCACTTCTAATGAACTGAAGGAATACTGTACATCTATGGTGCGCTGTATGAATTATAGTATAGTATACCTGAAAAGGATGCTTATAAGGGTTGATATGAGGTAAACGCTTCGTAGTTCGAACGAATAACCAAATTACTCATGATGTTTTTTAATTTTATGTTAATTTTATAAAATTTATAAAATTCCTACTAGATAATATAAGATAGTCATCGATAAAAGAACATTATGATTAACGAAATAAATTGATGTTCAAGTAGGTATTTACTAATAACAATATTAAAGTCAATTCACCATTCAATTTAAGTGATAATAATTAAAACATCATGAGTAATATGGTTATTCGTTCGAACTACGAAGCGTTTACCTCATATCAACCCTTATAAGCATTAATAATCGAATCGGAGTTTCCTAAAAAATGTATACTATGAGCTCCTTATCCCGATACAATTTTATAAACATAACAATAACACTACTAATTTAAATTTAATATTATATCCTAATTATTCACACTATTGTAGGGATAAACGGCTCGAAAGTAAATAATATTCAAATGTAACTAAGTATGAATGAGTTTTGTGAAAGCCCTTTCCAGTATCGAACCCCCGGCCCTCGCGTATCCGCTCTTTATGCTAGAATACATTTCAGAGGTCATTAAATTTTATGGCCGACTTTTCAGACCGACAATGCAATGATTTGGCTTTATTTATGCGAATGGCAGATGCGTCGACGAGACGAATTTGCTCGTCAAACTGTAGAATTATGAATAAATAATATAAAAATAATATTATGTTCTATAATACTAGATTTCATTTTTCACTAGCTTTCCGTTTGCGTCTGCATACATTTCACGTTATCGCGTTAAGATGTTACCTATGCATATCAATTTTCATCGCTATTCATCTTTGAAGCAGTAAATTATTTTAATATCTTACTTCTAACTGTTCCAGTGTAAACGAAACTACTTTTGGAAACTAATATAGCATTTAGCGTACAACTTTTGAAGTTGTATCAAACAAATTGAACTTGTGCAGAATTTATGAAATCCCTAGGTATGTGCTAATGTGACAATATGATATTTAACTCGCGCCAAACAACTAAAGAAGGCTTTATAATTAAATTCAACAGCGCACATAAAAGGATTAAAATTTCAAGAATATTTAGTTAGAAGTATGAGTATTCTCCTCCAAAGATCTTTTAGCGGGAGCCTTAATATGACCTTTTGCGTTTAATTGCTTGCAATTTCGCCGTTCAACAAAATGGGACTTTGTTTCCCGAGTCTTTGAGTATAATTTTGAACGAGAGCAGCGCTGGATGCACATTTAAGTTCTCAGTTTGGGGCACTTTTTGCGTGAAGCAATTAGAGGCAGCGACAAAGCTTCAGTGTTTCTGCTCGCAGCAGCGACTGTTCGACCTCGCTTTAATATCTTTATAGTTTTCGAAATCCTTTGTGGCTCTCTACTTATCTGTTATGTTATAAATTTCCTTCTGAATTCGAGGTGGCGTTGCGACTAAACATTTTTGCCGAAAACACAAATAGCTACGTGAAAATATACCTACTTTTTCTTTAGTGAGAATTAAAATTTATTCGACTAATTGTATCGTATAAAATAGAAAATACAGCATACATATTGAATATTATGTACCTTTTATCATTACGAAAACAAATATAATTTATATTTTTGGTTTTATGGCATTCAAATGCTTTATAAATATAAATTTATAAAGAATAGAAAAAATTCGATCACGAGGCGGGACTCGAACCCGCATCCTTCGCGCCATTCCGGGGCGGATGCCTGACCAACTCAGCCACTCGTGACCCGCCAGAGCAATCGAATTTATTCTATTCTTTCAGTTTTATGTGTCTGAAGGGACACACCGCGCGCCATCTATTGAGATGATTAACAACCATTTCAACCAATATGAAGCACTTTTCAGTGAATACAATATTGTAACGATGGAACACGACCTTTTTTGTTGAATTTTATATTTTTGGTTTTATGGCATTCAAATGCTTTATAAATATAAATTTATAAAGAATAGAAAAAATTCGATCACGAGGCGGGACTCGAACCCGCATCCTTCGCGCCATTCCGGGGCGGATGCCTGACCAACTCAGCCACTCGTGACCCGCCAGAGCAATCGAATTTATTCTATTCTTTCAGTTTTATGTGTCTGAAGGGACACACCGCGCGCCATCTATTGAGATGATTAACAACCATTTCAACCAATATGAAGCACTTTTCAGTGAATACAATATTGTAACGATGGAACACGACCTTTTTTGTTGAATTTTATATTTTTGGTTTTATGGCATTCAAATGCTTTATAAATATAAATTTATAAAGAATAGAAAAAATTCGATCACGAGGCGGGACTCGAACCCGCATCCTTCGCGCCATTCCGGGGCGGATGCCTGACCAACTCAGCCACTCGTGACCCGCCAGAGCAATCGAATTTATTCTATTCTTTCAGTTTTATGTGTCTGAAGGGACACACCGCGCGCCATCTATTGAGATGATTAACAACCATTTCAACCAATATGAAGCACTTTTCAGTGAATACAATATTGTAACGATGGAACACGACCTTTTTTGTTGAATTTTATATTTTTGGTTTTATGGCATTCAAATGCTTTATAAATATAAATTTATAAAGAATAGAAAAAATTCGATCACGAGGCGGGACTCGAACCCGCATCCTTCGCGCCATTCCGGGGCGGATGCCTGACCAACTCAGCCACTCGTGACCCGCCAGAGCAATCGAATTTATTCTATTCTTTCAGTTTTATGTGTCTGAAGGGACACACCGCGCGCCATCTATTCATATTGGTTGAAATGGTTGTTAATCATCTCAATAGATGGCGCGCGGTGTGTCCCTTCAGACACATAAAACTGAAAGAATAGAATAAATTCGATTGCTCTGGCGGGTCACGAGTGGCTGAGTTGGTCAGGCATCCGCCCCGGAATGGCGCGAAGGATGCGGGTTCGAGTCCCGCCTCGTGATCGAATTTTTTCTATTCTTTATAAATTTATAAATATAATTTAGACTTTAATTTGATTCTATTAAAAAATATTTACAAACAAAGCATTGTTGTTTCTACTTATATTTCATTACACAAGAATAGAATAATATAGCCCTATTATATTAATTTATAATTATATCGAATATAGTATGGCTACGAATATCACCTACTTGTATTGCTGTAAGATAACTCTCAGTCAGTTTCATCTGCATAATATTTTGTTTGAAGATGACAATAACACATGCATTCAATGTCATTCTGAGATGCATCTATTCAGCTTTCTCGATGCTTCTGTTTAATTAATCTCTCTTCCAAATAATCACGCGACCTACATACGACATCGGCTTGAAATATCAAAATGTATCGCTTCGTAGCTACAAAGCTTGACGAACAGACATTTTACTTGATTAAACACATGAACTCATCTCAAAGATGTTGAATATTTAGTTGCGAAACAGATTTACTTGTTTTAAAGTTAATAAAGTTCTAAAGTTTTAGAATTATAGTTAGAGAAAGCAATTAGCTCTTGAAGGCTACTATATTTTGGTAAAGGAATTCGCAAATTAAACTATGAAAAGATTTTCTTAAAGAATTAGATTAAATTTACTGATTTGAGAAACACTATAGGTACTTTATTAGTTAAGTAATGTAGTACTTTGATAATATTATGTATGAACTAATAAGTGTTCAAAATGTTAAGTTCGCTAAAATACTGCATAAATTTATAACATATAACTTCAAGTATGCTCCGCCACGTAGGTTAAAAGTATTTTGCAATAGAATATGCAAAATCACTCGACGGAAAATTTACATCGTTGAAAAGTTTAAAATCACACATCAGCAAGTTTTAAACACGAGTTTAATGTAATAGACGCGACGCGGCGGACACGACACGATTTATCGTCCAAGTTGATATCGCTAACAATATTGAGGGAAGTTGTAAAGTCGATCGGCGCCGTTTGTCACCCCACGGATACGGCGCGGATACGACTTTTTATCCCGAATATATTTTACGATCGCTCGCTTTGTATTCATACGCTCATGCAATCTTTCTGGGATTATGTTTTATCTATATCTATATATGCGCAGACCGAAGTTTATTTTAGATCGAACATCGATAAATCAGAATACATATTCCTAAATAGCTAGTTCACCAGTAAACATTGTATAGTACCTAGAGGCATTACGAAGCAAGTCATTATAATATTGAGACTTACATTATTACATCCCTGTTAAAGGTAAACATAATAATACCGATATTAACAGCGTCATTTGAAGCTCGTTAGCAGCCGGCAATAGTAATTGTTGTCAGACATATTAACTTTGCTCCAATACATCATTATGTATATTTAGCATTCTAACCGTGGTTATTACAAAACATAACAAGATAGTTTGATAAGTTTATACAGGTAGCTAGAGTGAGAAAGTTGGAAAATCAAAGCATAATAAACGCAGTGATAAACATTTTAACTAATGTAGATATTATATCAAAAGTAGATTAAATAAATAAGTGGTTTATAATATGTAAACCGATAAGTTCGCTTGTTTTCCATAAACATCATAACTTATTCAAATTGTTATCGTAAATATTTATTCAAATTTATTCGTTTACAATCAGTCTTCCCGCTAAGTGGAATTCAGACGTCAATTACTGATGTGGGATAATTTGGTTCTTATTGCTACGAATTAAGAATGTTAGAATTTAATTTGAGACTTTATTTATTTATCGCGATGATTTACGAGACGTTTTATTTCGAGTTGGTATCAGAAGAGTGGCGCTGCCGTGATTTACTAATCTATTGAGTTAGCAGTTAGCACTTCGTGTTGGGAAATAAATCATACGAATAACTTGTGGATTGAAACACTATGATGTGCTAGTTTGTTATTTTCAGAACTATTGATTATTATAAAGGAAATGTAACGTAAACGAAGGATGATTAATAGAGGATATTTTTAATATTAAACAAATAAGTTGTCTTAAGATTAAATGTGACAAACTGTTGTTTTAGCTCGTTATTTTGTCAAAAATAACACAATATAACCACATAACGTTGGTCTTGATTAAAGTTTATTTACTATGTAGGTATATGAATTATGGAGATATTGATGTAGTCATTGTTGAGGTCATACAATATACGAATCTTAAAAATTCTGCTGTTCGTCTGATCTCATCTAAGGAAGGAATCGTTGCCAAGTGTAGTGCCAAGAATTCAAATGACCCTCTGTTTATTTGGGAATACGGAATTTCATATCTTTATCTAGATGTTTGTTTCCAATACTAGCAATTTTATTAGTCAATATTTTTATAAATGTGCATAGAATACAATAATTACAAGTTTTAAATTAATAACAGTAACTGGGTAAACAAATCACACCATAATCCATCTTCAACCTTAATCTCTTCCGCAATATTGAATCGAATAGAAATTTATTTATCTTTTCACACCAAATAAATATGCGATTCACGCACACAATCTACCAGCATGTCCCCCATTTCCTTGCATGCGTTAGTACAAAATCAGCAGTTTCGGAAATATATTCACAAATAAGTGAGCTTTGATCCGAAGGGTCGTGCGTTTGATTCTGACCTTCCGAGTCTCCTCACGTAGCTTCCCCTCAACTAAAAATTCCTCTGGAATATTGTAGAGTGATTAAATTTATTTGAAGGTGGGGTGCATTATCTGCTGATGAGCGCTTCGGATTCCGAGTCACGTAGCTATTAATACAGCCTCCCTCGACCTCCATCATCGGCGGCTATCTCGTTGATAACTAACATCCAATTGCAGGATGCATAGTGTACTGTTATAATTGACTTATTAGTCTAAATTTGTAAAATATAATAAAAAGTATCTATTTAATTTGTACATACATATTTCAAATTAAAAAATTAAAAAAAACGTTATAATCTTTTAATACATTGGTACAATGTGGAAATATTTTACAAAATAGTTTAAATGAAAAATGTTCTTGTTTATAACGTAAAAGTTATTTTTGATGCAATCTACCCATTCCATTGTCATATTTTTTTCTTTAATAAATACCTAAGATATATCTCTATACAATAAAAAGTGAAAGAACCTTAGAACTCCCATAAAAACAAAAATAAGGGTCGTGAAAAAAATTCATAAGCAAGTTAGATCCATCATTTCATCGAGTTACAGTTACACCCCGTTTGATGGATGGTGGCTCTTCCCAACTCCAACTCGAAAACTTTGCGAATGTCCGAACGCCCCTATTTTGACAGTTAAATAGATTCCCCAAACTTTAACTGAATTAAATTCTCGCTTCTGAAGTATTTTTCGTTAAATTTATTAGATTTTTTAATGGTATAAAAGAAAATGCCATGATAACCAAATCAATTGATTTCCGTCTCTATGTACTTGAAAACAGAAAGCTCACAATTTTTACGCATAATTTTGTACTTATGATGCATTATATCTATTTTCTATAGCGCGTAGAGTTGAATACATACGCTCACATTTAGCCAAATAATTTGGAAATAATCGTGTTATATTCATGTGATTAAACATAAATGGTTAATTGTTTGGTGCGACAAAATGCATGATAATTTAATTTATAAGCCTATCATTCATATTATATCAAAATTAAACACACTGTGTGTTAATTATAAACAGTTATAAGCATATTATGTACCAAATTTCAATAAAAATTTCTAATTCGTAGCAGAAATATCAGGAAGCTTCACATTTTCACGATTACTATGATTGAGTATGAGTAAATATTGATTGGGTAAGAATACAAATCTCGATATGCAATAAAGAAAGCAAAGCTATGCAAGTGAATAAGTTGTGACAGATGCAATAGCAAAGGAGTGGGCTGAGATCAGCCGATAGCATCAGCAGCACGAACTGCTCAATTACGTGTCACGCTATATCGAGATGTGAGATATTGCTGGAAAAGATGTAGCGATTAAAGTTGTCGATGGTATGCTATTTGCGCTTTATATTGTGATTTTTGGCGGTCGAATTGATGAAAAAATAATGGTAAAAATCTATACAATCGTATAGACTTGTAAAGCTTTTCCAGTTTGTTTTGATGATAGTAGTTAAAAAAAGCAAACATATACAGATTCTAATTATATTTTTTTGTAGTAGAGTGTATGTTAAAATATAATATGAGGATCAGTATTGAGTAAATTATATAGAAAAGTATTATAGTGTATATGAGCTTTACAGCGGCAAACTTACCATTTTTAATTTATTTTTCTATACAAGCCAACAATTAGCTAACTGGCTAGCAATTATTTCCCTTTCGACGTATAACGAGTAAAGCTTGTAATAAATAAAGGTTTACAGTTGTGTACATTAATGGCAGTTAATCCAAATTTGCATAACTGTCGGTATCAGTATCGAGAATCTAAAGCACTTCTATGACACAGTATGTCTAATGATCCTGCAATCCGTGTTCTTATAATGGAGAGCAATTAAAGAAAACATTTCCTATACTAAGGATCAATTACTGTGAATGTACGACGATTTAAATTCCAATTAAGAAAAACATACACTTCGATTTAATGTGGAAGATTAACCGGCTTAACTATCTATTAATTTTTTTTTCTTCTGTAATTTGAAGTGCAAAAAACCACAGAGTATAAATTTGTACAATACCGCTTTGATTCAATTGAATGGAAAATTGAAAATCGATGTGATGTAAACAAAAATTTTTGAATGATGTTGTTGAATTTGGTTTAATTTTTTTGAGAAATCTTCAATGTGTCTTAAATATTTGTTTATTAAACAATAATTATAATTATAATATTGAACTATTTTCGGAAGCTTACCAATAATCTTTTGTTCATACAAATGGAAATATATTCGTTTTATTAACTATAAGTAAATAATATTATATCGTTCGTCGGGGAATCGTAAAATATTGAGATATGATATCTACAAGATGAATTTTCAGATATCTGCGATAAATTTGTATGGCCAAACATTTAACTGGCTGGCGGGTGGATGAGGGGAGGTGTGGGGAGGTAAAACGGATTAGTTCTGAGCGAGTAGAGCGGCGTGTAGCGAGTGATGCGAGGCGTGCTGCGTGCGGTGTCCGAATGTTGAGAGCATTTCAGATGCCGCAGCTTATATTGGTCTACGAGTAGTCTGGTGATGTTCGTAAATATAAAAGTAGTAGGTAAACCATAGTTACATTTTTGTTGGGGACGAATAAATCTTGATTAGTGAAAAAAGTGAAGAGAGAAAACTAAAACTGCATGCCAAAGAAAACGTAAATGCATTGGATAGAGTCCAGTCGTTGTCGTGTCATCAAAATAATAAAGAATTATATACATTGAAATGTTGCATCTCAAACTATTTGATTTAGTACACACATAGTTTTGCGTCTACAATGTAAAGTATGCAGACTTCAAATCAGTCTGAACTCTTAGCAATAAGTGGCCGGTTGGCGAAGTGATAGGAGCCCTTATCAGTCAGTCTGCTGCGTGATAGTGCGCTTAAACGGCTTTTCATTTGCTGATAATAGCCTCCACCGCTGACAGATTGAGTTTAAAGCCCACTTGCTGAATTTGAGAATAAATTACATTATTTCGCGATCTAGAATGTGTTTGTAAATCGCTCGAATGTCAAGTATTGAAGTGACAGATTATTTAGACTTTATCGCTTTATCTGCATATTTCTGTGACACTTGTAAATTAATAGCGTATTAGTTGTACGACTGTAGATATGAAATAACGAGTACATATTATATTTTATTCATAAATCTAACGCTTTCTGTCTCTAGCTCTTTATAAAACGTTATTACTGAACTTTCTACGTACAGAAGTTCATTAGTAGGTTAATATTAATTATACTGTAGGTAATGTAGACAAGATTATGGCTAATACTTATACATAATACAAACAGCAAAGAAAACAAAACAAATATAATTATATCAACAAGTAACATATCTAGTTCTAAACAATGAGATCTAGGTTCCCTCAGACAGCGTGTGATATGACCTCAATTAATTATTACCAATTATAACATGAGCTACGACAAGCGGATAACATTTCAATTATTTCATTATGTGGTATAGTTTACTTCCGTAAATAGGTCCAGTTTTACATATAACTTGCCTTTCCATCTTATTAATTAAACGCATATGGAAAATAATAAAATTTACATATATGTTTTTCAATTATATCAATTATATTTTCAATCCGTTATAATTAAGTTGGTTTCTGGAATATACGTAAAGGCACAGATAACGTAGAAGTTACAACTGTGTTTATATTGCTTGTTCTTCTATCTAGAAGGTTTAATTTAAAGTCAAATATATAATATTATAAAAATCTTAATGTATATTCATTCTAAAGGGTAAACTTAGCTATGTACATTGAATAACTTTCATCATTAATAATTCAATCTAAAATAAACCTTCAATAGTGTTCTTAGATCTTCTTATAAGAATTTTTGAAACACAAAGAATAGAATGTGCAATGTATTTAATCAATAAGACAGTAACTATGCACGCTATAAATTTCTCAAGGAATTTTTCTGGAAAAATTATAAATCCAAGCTTGGAATGCGTTATTAAGTTATTAAAATTGCAAGATGTAATTGCGATAGCAATATTTATTCAGCACGTAATTAAATTGTAAGCACCGATGTTTATCATTTACACGAACGTCAGAATCTTGTTGCAATTGCTACCATAATACTAATAGCATAAAAACAATTTTCCTCTGCAACATTCCTAAGGCAAAAATACACGACTAAGCTATATTCTCGAGCTAATTGCATTAAAGTTCTCCGTGTAAGTGGTAAGTGTAAAAAGTTTGAATAATGCGCCGCCCAAGAATTTATCATCAACGATCACGAATCTCATTCAAAGGATGTGTACTCACTTGCCACAGCAATAAATTATGATATTTCACGTTAATACCGGCGTATTTCACACAATGTAGTATCCAGGTAGATTTTTAATAACATGATGTATCTAATGCATGAGGTAACTTCGAATGCAGGTGTAAAATATTCGTGGGCCGGTGTGAACTCGGCATAATGTGGGTTGTAGGCCGACAGTCGACAGTCATCAGCAAATCGTACGAAACGTATAATTATCCCGTCACTGCGGGCGTGGTCGCTTTAGCGTTGTATGATTTATTTGACAAGTCTCAACGAAATAGTTTAAGATACAATAAGATTACGTTTTAAACGGAAAAGTATCTGATCCTTTGTGGGCATGTGAAATTTGAGCTTTACATGATTAGTGATGATAATATTATGTATGATGACGTTTGATTATAAATTATGAAATATGAATAAATAGAAAACCGATACAAATTCATCTGCTCTTTACTTTTTTTTATTGTGTCTCAAAAACTTCACCACAAATTCAATCAATCATTTACTTATACTTACTAGTAAATAGAGTGTTTAAATTTAAAATTTCATAGCTTTTAATCTTTATTTGTGCTCATATTTGTTATTATATTTATTTATTATTATATACTTATTTAATGTAAAAGCAAGAGTAGCACTGCGCCGTGCTCGTCGTTATCTCAAGCATCGTCTTCGCAACTGGATGCAGTTACAGCTTGTTCAGACTTGTCAAATAAATCATTCGCCAGCCTTCGGGACGTTTCTGTACCGCCCGCACTGACGGGTTCATTTTGTGCTTTTGTGATTTTCCTCATGCAGTTAATGCATAAGATATTATTTAATTTAGTTATCCTATTCCAGGGATGGCGAACCAATGGCACGCGTGCCATTGCTGGCACGCGACGAAATAATTTCGGCACGTCACTGATTGAAACAGAAAGATTGACCAGTAATATAAGTAAAGATGCCAATAATAAAATTTTAGAAACCTGGAATGCGTTGCCAGAAGCAGTTAATTGTTTAAAGAAGCTGGCTCACGCTATTCTAACTGTATTTTCATCAACATATGCCTGCGAGTCATTGTTTTCAGAGATGAATAACATCAAAGACTCTGTTAGAAATAGACTGACTGATGAATCAAGTTCAGCATGCATTTTGCTAAAAGTAACATCGTACAACCCCAATATAAGTCAATTATCGTCCAATCTGCAACAACAGAAGTCGCACTAATTTTTAATTGCTCTTGTAATTGTATTTTTGGTAAATATAGAGCTTTGAGTTGATATTGTTTTTTTACATTATTTTTCCACTGATCACAAAGTCAAGAATATTCGATGGCACGGCTGCGACGTCATTAAATATTATTCCAGAAAATTGGCACGTATACGCATAAAGGTTCGCCATCCCTGTCCTATTCCATACCTATAAAGGCAGAAAATAGTAGCTATATTTTGATTTTGATGAAACTTTTATGGATACTTTCGGCAGCTTAAAAATTAAGAAAAGAATACCTCTTGTTGACTCTATGTAAAAGTTTAGTTTACGTTTTATAACTCAGTTAAATTGTAGCTTTCTAAATGATAAAATAATGATTTAATCGGTCGAATTGTTTTTAACATCATACAAACATTAAACCGTTTCTCTTTACAATTTAGATAAACTGAACACCATTTAAAATGAATGAATATCAAAATATTTATTGGGCGTAACGTCTACTAATTATACATTCCTTTTAAATCTTGATTGTCTATAATAGAGGAAATAAATATATTTAACACAAAGCATGTAATTAGTCAGTATGGAGTATGGACACAATAGTTCAGCGTGAAACCAACAATTTTGCTGTCAACGATCGAGTTCATACAAACGATGATAACTATCGATAGCTTTAATAAACGGGTAACACGATTACTGGCTGCAAGTTATAAGCAAGAGAAATACATTTATAAAAAATTTAACTAAGTTTTTTATTTTTGTTATAATTTATAATTTTTTTGGGTACATTATCAATCTTATCCAAGGGGATGATCAATCCACGTGAAGGTTTATATTTCAACATTTTTTTCGGAAATGGAATCCTGAAGACTGAAAAACATAACTACTTTTGAAACAGCTGATCCTATTTTAATGAGACCTAAACTGGATGATAGAGTTCATGGTAGAGTAAGAGAGAAGAGTACAATGTCACTAACATTTTTTGAATCATGAAGAAAGCAATAAACCAAGTGGGTTACAATTATTAATATTATGTTACATTTACAATTGAGAACATAAAAAGCTATATCTTATGACTTAGTTCCGCTCTCGCGGGCAGGCCCTTTGTTATATCTCAATACGCCATGCTTTCACGAAGAGGATTTCACGAAGAGCTTGTTTTAAATAAATACAAGATTTGCATTATAATGTATTGAAATGTGTATTCTTTATGAAATAATTATATTTTCTCTAATTTTTTTTACAGGATGATTGTTACAGGCCAGAAAAGAAAATTTTGAACATTTATTCTTTTTTAACATTCTTTATTCATAACTCTATCAGCTCAAGACTTAATCGCTTGTGTTACGAAAGATATTACAGCAAATAATACGTATTATAAACCCATATCCTTAGCAGTCGAGTAACATATAACGACTTTATCTATATAATATCAAATAATTCAGCGGTAATCAGTTCTACTGCCATAAATCCTTCGAATCAAGCGCTATAATTAAGTCGGTAAAGATCGTAATCATAATTGAATCAGATTCAATAAAGTTACAATTTCTTCAAAGTAAATTGTTGTAATTTTCTGATTTGATTGATAGAGATTGGCTGTCTGAATGTGTGTCGGTATTTTATGTTTGTGGCCATTTGTTTTAATAGCCCGTTTTTAATTTCTTTTCGCTATATGCTGTCCAACGATTTATATTATTTATGGGCTATAAAGGTAGCTGGTTGGTTAATATCTACGTGTAGTACTATTTGAGACTTCCGGCCAATGTAGGTGAACCGGTAGGTTACATTTCATAGTAATAGTTTTCTAATGTTATGAATTAAAAGTTTTACACCAGTTAAACATTAACTTGTTTAATAAATAATACAAGAAATAAGTACATATTATTATATTACGAGTAATTTTCTTGGGATTAAAAAAGATACGTCTGTTGCATAATTATAATCAAATTTTGCGAAAATAGAACATTAAATTTACAGTATGAGACAATATTCATGTTACAAGGTGTACCTATTCGCTTTTATATTATGAAAGCGGAGACAACATATTTCTGAAACATCTCATTTTACATTTTAAAACTACACGAGTGGGAATAATTTTTATCCGTGGGAACACGAGGTATATTAATAATTTCAGCTGTTCGTTTTCACTAGATAACGAACTTTGCAAAGGTAAATGTTTAAAATGTAAATATTTTAATAGATAGCAATTATAAATGTCATCGTCTAAAGTTTATTATCAATACACCTACGAGCAGTAGATAGAAAATTAATTCTTAAATTATTTCACTTAACATTTTCCAGATGTCATTTTAAATTCAATTTATTAATGATGTGTATATAATATAGAGAACAGCCATACTATTTTTAAAGTGTTTTTTTTTTCATCGTCGTCTATATGACATAGATTGATATTTTTTATTTATTTGTGGCAATGGTCAAAAAGAATATCGAACTGTTTAGATTTGATTATTTCTTATTTTCGAGAGATTTTCAAACAATAATATTTGCAACTTGTAGCTCCCATAAATGTAATTCCAGTGAAAGTCAGTATTCTGAACCGCAAGACTGATACTAATAGTAATAAATGGAAGTGAATCAAGGTAATAACAGCAGTGTATTGAAGCGGGGAAACTATTCAGTCGGCAGTCGCTAATACATTGAGCCATAATGGCGTCCGGAGCGAAGCGTCTTCGGCTATAACTTGCCGCTATTCATTCTATACAAACTGATTTTTCTGCAGAACATTGAGGTACATGCATTTAGTTCGATAGAAATGTGTGACGTTCTGAAATAATTCTAGATTATTATTTATACATGGAATATTAAATATGCGGTACAACCTTATAAATAACAATAAGAAGTAAAATTGGTGCGTAAGCTGATATAGACACAGGAATAAAGATACATATTATCCTCAAATCGTCAATGGTTGCATTATTAACTCACGTGTATGTCGGAGATTTCACATTATGTTGACATACCTGGAATAAAGATACATTTAATTAGTTTACATTTATTAAATATTTGAGCATAGAGTCTTATCTAAAATTTTAATTATTTTTCAGAAGCAAGCTACAATATTTTGCAAAGTATTTCTTTAACCTTGAAAGTAATTAAACGTTGACCTTAACCTTACCCAACGCATCGAATTGAAAATCTCTCCGAGAGCTTGCTGATTACGAAAAAAATACAGAATACGAATGAGAGAAAAATTTAGCTTTCATTTAAATTCAAAAGCTTAAGTTGGTTGGATTTAACGTTGTGAATAAATGAAGACTAATGCAATATCAAATGTGTCGTTTAATATTGAAAATTACTGATTTAAATGAATAACAAGATAGATCATAGGGACTTTATTAGCGGATGTACGAGCGTGGTACGAGCGGAGCTGCTTCTGTATTTCATCAACTTGTAATGACCGACCTTAAACTGAACACGAAAACTAGAGGTTTGACAATTTTCCACAGATTTTAATATAGAAGTATGATATAGTTTTCATGAGTTTATTTTTACTTTTAATTTATATGTATATTTGTATTATGATTGCCTAAGATAACTCTTTCATGCTTTAATAATTGCTTTAACAGGTTTTAACTACCAAAATTTCATTCATTTTCAATTTATTCATTCAACCTGTGATATCCATAAGAACATTTATTTGAACATACATTATCTGGCAATAACATTCGGTAACCCAGTAGATTAGACCGCAGAAGAAACCGGCAGTTGTCGAAGTAATTTAATCAAGGAAAGAAGTGAACAATAAATAACACAGTATAGTTGGCAACAGCAGTAACCCAACTCGCACGTATTGTATCTCGAGTGAATGGCCAAAGTTCACAATTACCGATATGCTCCTAATAGTTTTTCTTCATATAACACAATATTAGGGCTGTTCCGTTCACGCTCAGCTTGTATTGAATCCGTGAGCGTGTTGTGTAACGATTCTAAGAGAAAGAAGCAATTTCCGAACAAAATGTTTTATAATATAGGGTCTGTTTAGTTGGGATATTGGTAAAGTAGGCAGTTAATTTGGAAGGATTCATGTTTTTGTGTTAGTTTTGAAAATTATGATCTGATTGAATGTTTTGAAAAGCATTTGCATTATTAGATATACCTTTCGTTTTATTACTTCTGGATAATAGAGATTTTAACAGAAATTAATTTCAATGGCAGTAATTGGATTTCTCACATTTCAACAAAAAGAAAACTTTTTCTCCCAAGAGTCTATTATTAAGAGCTAGATTTTAAGCCAAACTCAAACCTCGCCTAAGTTCAAAGATTAAGCGGCATAACTCCCGAGAGGCCAGCCAGATCTGGGGTATTAAGTTGACTTAGACCCGAGTGGGCCGCAATATGTTAAGACAACCCCCTCAAATTGTCTCCGTCTTACCCTTAATTGAATTTATAATGGCTCACTTTGGGTATTTACTGTTTTCAATGCGGATTTTAGTGATATACGGGTGACGGGCTGAGGGTCGCAGTAATTGTTATGTAACAGTATGGCAAGGGTTCTGTTATCGCTCGAAGGTGAAGCTAACGATATTACCAGACCTTTGACGAAGTTTTTGGCACGAAGTTCCTTATCGCGTGTTACACGCCTTCTGACTAGCTTGGTGATATATAAGACAAGAGTCACGTCTCTTTGGCTACAGCATGTGTTATAAACTTGTTTCTATGAACATATTAAATAGTTGCAGCAGTAGTCGTGTAGTGTAAAAATACATTGCTTATTAATAATTTAGATTTAGTATAAAACTACCGCGAATGCCTAAGTACAACCCATCTCGAGTCCTACGAATATTTGCAAATATTTTATTTAATTGTGAACTACTTATTGTGTATCAAATAAATAAGGTACCTAATAAGTTTTTTAGGTAATATAATAAATCACATTTAAGTAATTCATTAAAGTATAATGTATGTAAAGTCAACATTTTTATGTAGAGATTTACTTATTCATTTCATTTTAACAAAAACCTTTGTCTAAATATCAGCAGCACTAATTTAGAAGTATTTCCCAATGCACAATATCTATTGTTTAGTCAGCAGTAGCCGTGTTTACGATGTTACATATTCATTGCTATTGTTAGCATTATCTGCAGCTAGCTTATAATTCTGAAGTGATAGCCATGCTGGGATTTACCGGTATTATTTGTAATCGGTACAACACAGGTCAAACGTTGCAAAGCGCCGTATTTAGCTCCTGTTGTCTCGTTTTGTATCCCGATAGTGAAGTTATGGTTTTGATTCGAGCGATACTTTGAAGGAACAAGCACGTTTATGTAGCAACTGTTATATATACATTCAATAGATTTTAGAATAAGTATACCAAAATACATATGTTTACAATTACAAAGTATTAATTCATAAAATAAAATTTTAATAATAAGCATTTAAACTAGGGATGTAACGATACATGATTTTGCCGATATGATACCGATACCGATATTTGTAGTAATGTATCGGCGATACCGATACCGATACCGATATCGATGGCTTGGTAGAAAAATATAATAAATAATAGTGAATTATGCATAAAAAGAGACAACTGTTAATCTCATTCTTTTAAATAAAAATGCCAAATCAAAAAACAACAAAACCATTTATTTTAGTATTATTATTTTACGAAGTCAGTTAAACTTTAAGTAATACACATACAATCAGTACCTAATAAAAGTTTACTATAATGGTAGAGTTTTTTCAGAAAACAAAGTGCGCACGCGCGGGCGGCCGCGGCCTCCCGCATTGGGCGCGGATTTTTGAATTATTTGATATCAAAAAAATTGGTTGTTTGTAAAGTAGGTTTATGATCGAGATGTTTACGTGATAACATAATGCAGTGGCAGCGCTCGAGATGAAACGGGAGATCGGTCCGTCTCTCTCTCGTTATACCTGCGATCGCGCTCATGAGGTTTTGGTGTGACACAAGTTTATGAACATGTCACCCGACTAAAACGATTTTAAAAACGTTATCACGTTAAAAATTAAAAAAAATTCAAAATTATTTATTTCTTTCCTTTACATAAACAAATTTGTGATTGGAACACTCCTAGTAAGCAAATAAAATGCTTGTGTCAGGAGGTTCCGCTCTTTCTTAACACTATTACAGAAACAGAAATAAAACAATATGAATGAATACAATGCAAAAACATAAAAGAAAAGAAAGAATTTAATAAAAAAAATATCGGTATCGGTTGATTTATTATCGGCGATACCGATATATCGGCTTGCCGATATATCGGCCGATATATCGGTATCGGTATCGGTATCGTTACATCCCTAATTTAAACCTCATTGGTACACAAATTCATTTTTATAGTTTATAGTAAATATCTTAAAGAATAGAAATGCATAAAATGATGCGTATAGAAGCGCATCGCAATGTGGCAGCGCCGCACTTGCATCTTGCAAACACAATTAGCCGACGTTGATGAATAGGTATACTCCACGCTGGTGCGAGCTGAGCGCTTTCTTGAGCTATTATTATGATTAGTTTTAAGTTTGATATCAATATTATGCGGCTATTATTATTGGAATTAAATATTAAGATATTTTGTAGTTTTGCAGACAAAGGTGAGTATTTTTAAGGCTTTTTGCAAAATGCTGCCACTACTATATTGTGTGTAGCTATTATAAAGATTTATTTAACTAGCATGTAAAACACTTAAAAATAAAAAATGTTATAATTTTGAACACTGTAAAACTGTCATACCAACGTCATACATAAAAGATAAAATATGATAAACTAAAATGTATATCAACAGCAATTTTGCTCGAATAGGGTTTACCCATCTATAGTGACCCCGCCTTGGTGGCTTTATGGAGATCGTCTGACCGGTGAGGACATGACATGACACATGTGAAGCTATGGAATTCAGAAAGTCATAAACTAAGGATAGGTACATATACATGCTAAATATTTCAGTATAAGGGCCGATTTTTCAATGCTTGGATAAACTTATCCGTCCAATAAAGTATTACACGATAATATTAAAATGTCACGTAAACTGTCAAATACGGGCAATTAGAATACGTTTTTAAAATGGTAGTTTTATACATTATTCGATGAATAAGTTTTATCTAAGCATTGAAAAATCGGCCCTAAATCGAATTGAGCTCATAACAGAAACCTAGGCTTCGCGCAGGCTTAAACATTAAAGCACCAAGGCTTAAACATTAGCTTCGCGCAGGATGACACGGAATAGAAAACGAATCTTCGGCGGTTTATTTTCTCTACTGTGAAATAATTATCAAAACCGTTGGATAGTTTTGCGTTTGACCATTTTAAACTTACGTACCTACTAATCATATTTTTTGTATGCTCCATAAAAACAATAAGAATTCAATACAAACAGGGTGACCAATCACCGCTGACAGAAGGCACTGACCCACGGTATCGCACCCCGCAGTCCCCGCTCCTGCCGCCTCATTTAACTTTAATTTTCCGAGCTATCAGCCCCATTGGCCTGTCTATCAATGGATGGCCCCTGTTTTATGACGCAGTATTGTACCCTCGCTAATTTTCAGGCTCATTGCTGTGTTGTTTGTTTGTGAGGAATTGTAATAGAAAGGAATTGTAAAACAAACATGGTTTTGTAATAAATTGTCTCTTTGTAGAAATATTTATAATTTTTCAGTAGATTTAAATGATATACTGATGTAAAACAATTACCTACGGTATAATAAATTACGATTATTGGAAGTAACAAAACCGAATTTTTTTTTCAGTATATTATATCGTACCTACCACCTGTGAGATATAACACAACATTCAATAAAGTTAGTATTTAAATAAATCTAAGACCTTCAATGAATTTTCTATCCCTGAGTCCCTGCACTGGGACTACATTGACGAAACTACTTAACAAAAGTTGAAGGCAAATTATTTTTTTTTAATTCGAAATGCAAAACTCAATCTCGTTAAGAAAATGCGGTTAAAGTAATCAAGAACAAGATACTCTTTGTTTATTCATTCAAAGTGGTTTCAACTTTCAAAGATTTTCCCAGAAGAGTACATCATGTTCATATTTAATGCAGGAGTGTACCACTTAAGTTTCGACTTTACAAGAAATCTGACAGACTGCGACATGGCGCGAGCGGAGCGGGAGCGGGAGCGGTTTATTCAGAGAGTTTATCTTACGATATATTGTGTGCTATAAGTAATAATATAGCAATAAAGCACTCCGAAGTTAAAAGCTCAATACAATAACATACTAAGCAAGATTGTTTATGGTCATACAGATATTTTTATTTGTGCATAGTTAGATTTTATGGATTACGCAAGTTGCGTAGGTAATCCTTAAAATCTTTCAATGTTATTGGGTATTGGAAAGCCATATAGTAATCTTCCCGTCTTTTAGAATGTACTCGTGTGGCATTACCGTTATGTTTTGCAATATAAAATCGCTTTTGCGCCTATCTGTAATCTCTTCCCATTGAGGGTAATACCCAAAGCTCAAAGGTACAGTTAATAATTAATAGGATTTAATAAGGATTAATATGTCCTGGGAAAACATCGCTCTAAATGATTTGTTGAACTCAACTAAGCTTCGCTTTCAAAGTCGTAATGAAATTAGGCTCGAGACAGGCAGAACGGGGTTAATTCATTATACGTATCATGTTTGATATAGTTTCAGAATTAATTATAGTGTGGTGTTGTAGCTTAATGTGCGACCCTATTTGTCGAGTAGTAAATCTAACAATTTTCTTTGAAAGTTTCAAAATAAATATTTTTATCGAAATTGACGAAATATGAACTAACGCACTTATAATCCTGTCTGCGTATTTAACGTTTTCTCAATGGGTGATATGCATCTTTCAAATAAGTTTTATTACAATTACACAATGACCTCATCAAAATTGTAAAAAAGTAGAGCTCATCAAAATTGATTCAACGGTTGGCAGGAAAAATCAAACAAACATTTCCAAAAATAGAATATACACTTTATCGATACGACCAGTAAATGTACATAAAGAAGATAGAAACTCGTAACATATATTCACTTGAAGTTAAGAGACCGGAAATGACGTCAGACACCGAGGGCGCGGACAATGTCGCACCCGGAAGTGTCCGCCATTGTCGAAATGTACCTTAGAAATCGCGATTTTGTATTGACTGGTCTAGACGCAATATATTGCCAACGACACCATTCAAACTAAACATTAGGTACCTGAGGGATATTCATGGAATTGTATGGGATTTTCTATTACTAGTATAGTATTATATTATCTGTGCTATTTACTTGCAACGCAACAATAATAATAAGCAGAAGGGATGCCAAGTAATAACCTTGTTATGATTAAAAATAATTTAACAATGAAAATATTAATTTAATTGATAAACATACTTTCAAAGGTGCGACTCATGTTAACATTTAAACTGACTTTAGAATAGAAGAAGGTTCTATTTTCCATTGTATAATTTTTATTTAACATTGTATGCACTTGTCATTCAACACCGCCGTAAATTCCTACATTCTCAATAAAACCACAAAAAGCTATACAAATTAAGCAAAGAATACCATAAATAACTCGTTGGCCACAATAGAGCAGTGTCAACAACATCAATATCCAAACATGTCATAACCGAATCGAATCTGTTTGCCTTCCCTAATACTTCCCACAAAATACAACAAAGGACGCTTTGTTAGTTGTTACCTCCTTTATTCTGAACAAATATGCGCACGGGATATTGCACTTTATCTCCTGGTGCTATAGATCAGAATGGCGCGGCTGTATTCTTTAATAACCAGGTGTCAAGTGTCGGCATTCCTACACCGTTGGTTACTTTGTATAATAAGGTAGCTGAAGATCAAATACGGGGATAATGTATCGAGTAAAAAAATGTATCTATTGGAGGAAATACGTCAACTATTTCATATTGTTTTGTACAATTAGTACATTTTTTATGGACTACACAGTTTATAAGTAAGCTTTTAAATACATAATTTGTATGTATGTGTGTTTGTATGTGTGGTAGAGTATGTTGAATAATTATTAATATATTGGTTGAAATATTCGAATTATAATTTAGTTGTTATTCTTTTATATATTATATGTTTTGATAAAGCTGATAAATGTCATTGTTGTATAGACCGCGAAAGTAAACAAATTAGAGAAAGAAATTAATTAATATTTACATTTCGAAGTGTAATAGTTGATTCAAATATTTATCTTCTATAATATAAAAATGAATCCCAAAATGTGTTGTTAAGCGCATAACTTGAGAACGGCTGAACCGATTTCGATAATTCTTTTGCACGCCTCATAAGCGAAGCGTTGAGGTGGGTACTACTGTCACTTCGCGCAAAACATCTGATTTTTCAAACTTAAAATGTCTTTATGTATCATACATTGCACTTGTAAGATAATACATACACACACATATTAAGAAAAAACACTATTTTTAACGTTCATGATATTTTTGATGTCATTTTTAGGGTTCCGTAGCCAAAATGGCAAAAACGGAACCCTTATAGTTTCGTCATGTCCGTCTGTCCGTCTGTCCGTCTGTCCGTCTGTCACAGCCGATTTACTCGGAAACTATAAGTACTACAGTGATGAAATTTGATGGGAATATGTGTTGTATGAACCGCTACAAAAATATGACACTAAATAGTAAAAAAAAGAATTGGGGGTGGGGCCCCCCATACATGTAACTGAGGGATGAAATTTTTTTTTTCGATGTACATACCCGTGTGGGGTATCAATGGAAAGGTCTTTTAAAATGATATAAAGTTTTCTAAAAAACATTTTTCTTAAAGTGAACGGTTTTTGAGATATCAGCTCTCAAAGTCGTAAAAAGTATGTCCCCCCCCCTCTATTTTTATAACTACGGGGTATAAAATTCTAAAAAAAATAGAGGTGATGCATGCTAATTAACTCTTTCAACGATTTTTGGTTTGATCAAAGTATCTCTTATAGTTTTTGAGATAGGTTGATTTAACTGTAATTTATTATATTTGCTGCTACGGAACCCTTTGTGCGCGAGCCCGACTCGCACTTGGCCGGTTTTATTGTTATTTAAACTAGTTAAAAAACAGTTTAAAAAAGTTCTGTCTTGGACGTCCGTGTGTCTGTATGTGCGGATCCTTTTTCTTGTTAACACGATAGCGACCGAAATACTTTACTAATCGAGTCTTTTTTTTTCTCTTACGCTTGAGTATGCTCAGGAATAGAACCCTTTCATTTTTCAGGGTCTGATTCGATGTGGTTTAATTGTTATTAAATAAACAAAAATAATAATTAATAAATATTTATTAAAAAAAAATTATGAGGCGTGCACTTTTGGATTTTCCAAATTATTTTTATTATATTCCTTGAAGTACGAGGATGGTTCTTATGTAGAGAAAACGTAAATATGTACCACGGGCGAAGCAGGGGCGGACCGCTAGTCAACTTATAAATTTGTTTAATGTTATGTTTATATATAAAACAAATAACCTTATCATTTATATTTTAAAAGTTTTGAAAACACTAATTAGACATGCTTTAAATACAAACAGAATATTTAATTACCAAACAGATTGAAGTCCGTTCTAACAGATAGAGAAAAAACCTTTTTTAGTAATAGAAATCCATTTACACGCTGAAATATTTGAGTAACTTTTCAAATATTTATTTAAGTGTAAAATATTTAAAGCGTGTCGGGAACATTGGACGCCATTTTTATCTAAAGTGAAATATTTGTTGGGTGTCACACAACCACGTTAGAATCCCGTGCGTTCATCAAATGTTTTCGATCCGTTGACGTGGCTTTGTTTCACTGAATGCTTTTGTTTTTTTTTATGTGTGTTATATATTCAAAAATATAAACCAGTAGTTTTGTTGAATGTCGATATTTTATAGCATGGTCAGTTGGCATCGATATTAATTGTTGAACGGTTTTGGTGAGATAGCAAATGTAGGTAGAGAATTACGGTCAGAATAAAACAGTAATTTATAATAATGTTGTGAACATGTTATACATAGATGTACGTATGTTTAAACTAAAAGTTTGAAAAGTGAAGCGCATTAGACGCGCGCCTGGCTCCCCTCAACTAAAAACTGCAGCATTTTAAATTCTTAGCTAAGTTCTCAGCAGATGACACAATATCTCCTCGAAACATCTGCTTGGATTAAAATTCTGTTTATGTTCATCTTTGTAAAGGGGCTTTATCTCGTCGAAATCTAAACGATTTTTCTGTTAAACATACGTATGGTCTGAAAATTCTTTATAATAGGTTTTAATCATTGCAAGATATTACAATTTACAATTTCAATTTATTATAGTCACAATTGAATTATGCAAAGTATAAAAATATAAAAAGTAATTATTAAACAATTTATTCAAGCCAATGTTTCCCTAGCTAGGTCACTGGGCAACCTACTTTAATACAACTATTAATACAATTTATGTTTACAGGATTATTTTGCATTAAAACGCATCATAATTCGTCAAATATTTATTAATGCAATCAGATAACATTCATTAAACTTGTACGACAAGCTTTGCAAAAAAAGCGATTTGATAACACAATAGTAACCAAATCAATCACCAATCACAACACAGCAGATGTGACACATCGCTTTTACTACAAATATCGAAGTTAGGATCGGGAACGATTTCCCAAAATACGAGTGTCAAGTCTCTTGTAAATTAGCTGAGAGATTGACGCGACGTCCCGGGTCCCTTCCCGACAGCGAGCGTGGCGAGGCGACGCGAGGTGACGCGAGGTGACGACGGGATTAGCTTTCACACTTCGTTGTTTTAAATTTGACGTGAGGGTGTCGCATCTGCACGATTTGTCAGCGCTGTTCGCTGGATTGTCCACAAAGTTTGGGTGGTCGACATGTGTTTGATTTAATATGTTGTTGAATAAAAAATGTATGAATGAATAACATACTAGGATAAGACACAGCTTGCAAGATTACGATGTTGAGGTAAAGATCAAATTGTAAAAGTATATTTCTTGATGAACGTGCTTCATATTCACATTTTATCACAAAAATTGTAGAGAAATTTTTAGGTATGGTTATCGAAGATGTTACATCCCAAGTTATAAAGCTAGAGCTCATGAAATTAACATTGAGGCTTACAAATGAGTTGAGTTGCATATAAATTGAGTCGACAGAAGTAGCCGCCAGCTATCAATCTTCCTTAAGTCTGGAAACTAGCAGCTAATTAAAATGAAAAAGTCTCGTCTCGATGCAAATTCAAAGCTAATAACTAAAGGGATATTAAAGGCGGTGTAATGCAGTCTGCCAAGGAGTCGATTTAAATGACGGTTTGCGTTTTGTAATGGGGGATTAAACGCGGCTTCAGGGAAATCTGACAACTGGAAAATAGGATTAGGGAGGTGCAATTTTTTGCGGCCGTCGCATCCCGCATTTACCATTAAGCTCGGAATTGTCTCTTATGAATATAAACTTTTACAATTTTTAACGTATATTTTAGTTTGCAAAGTTATTAAGGTTATAACCGTGTTGAGAAAGCACAGGTTAACTCAATTTTTACGAGTTTCGTGAAATTAAGAAGGAAAAAAATATGTGAAGAAATGTTTTTGAATTAATATTCATTATTTTAATTTCCTTTTCTACTACCAGAAGCATATGCTATGGCTTTTTTTAACTCTTATAGCAAAATGTGTTAATAAGATATTCTAGTTGTATTTTTGATTATTACCGTTAATCAGTGCAAGTAAAAAAATCAAGGTATTTTCAATCAAATTCACAAAGTAAACACGCGAGGAGCACTTAGCTATTTCAGTGTAAACAGTATGACCCACGCACTCGCTTTTAAAGACGTCTCCTATCCGCTGCTTGTTAACCACGCCAAATAAATTGTCCACTGTCAAGGTAACTAAATATAGTCTGGCAGTACACGTGGGGAGCAGGAATGCTTTTAAACGAACCATTCAATGCGCTGACGTGTGTAATTTCAGCACAAAAAGTAAGTGTGGGGTGTCTTTTGAATTCGGCCGCATTAAAGGGAGCTGATGCTAATACTGGCTATTCAAGGGACCTCTTAAATAGTCTAAATATTGGGCCAGCGGTGATAAAGATCGGATTTGGTGCCGTCGGTTTGGATATTGAATTTGAAAAAACAATTTTGTAAAGAGGGATCTTTTGGTCTTGGTGGCTTAAAATTTTATATTGAAATGTTCAGGATCATAACAAGTGAAGTGACTAAAATGAAGAAGGAAAACAATGAAATAACCTTTTATTAATTCGCCATTGAATATTATTTTTAAGCTCAATACACACTGAGTGACACTGTCAATACCAATTAACTAATCACGCAAAAGCCAAACCTATAATTTACAAACATAATCCTCCTATCCACACAGTCGGGTAATTATAACTTTATTAAATACACCATAGCTTATTGAACAATAATTGAAAGTGTTGGCAGCTCGACCGTTCACCTTGGAAAGTGCGGTGGCGTCCAACCAACACTACGGTTTCCCGAGAGATATTATGCTCTGTGCTCATATTACACTGATTATATTATCATATTAATTATTGGTCTCTGCGTTTTATAAATGACCAATAAAGTAAATTATAATTTAAATATGAGCTTTGATTTCAATTTAATTACTTACATGATTTGCAAACAAAAATGTATTGGTTTTATCTTGTACACTATGTTCCATTGTGTCTTCCAAATGACTGCTACTAATTTGACAAAATATACTGTTAAAGTATCTGAATAATCTGCTTTAGTTTTAGATGTTCAAGTCAGTTACTCATGTTGGCTAAATTTACATGACAGTGTCTAGAGTTTAGTCTAGAGCTTCAAACTTCTTACAGAATGGGAATTTTTCGTAGTTTTTCGGTATTATAATATGATAAGCCAATTCTCATATTCACTTAATCTTATAGGAAAATAGCTATTATAAAGAAATATTGTAATAAATATTATAACAGATAATAATCAAAGCTCAGACCTGAACGCTTGTGGAGCGGATGCGGGCTGGTCTGTATCAAGATCTCTTCTTTATCTAGATTTTATTGGTTCTAGACGTAATTATTGTGATTAGAAAGTAATAAAGGCAATTTCACAATCATTTCTTGTTTAGTTAGCGAGCTATTAAATTACCTAGGATTAAAAGTCTTTTATAAAAATGATGAACTGTGTAAAATTATGAGCCAAAAATAGTAGAATATTATTGACTTGCTCCTGCTTATATTTCATATAACCCGCCTTTCTGCAACCTTTGTATGCGTCCATAAAATATACCCTTCGTACAAACATTGAACTGCCATAAAAGGAAAGTTTCGTTTTTACAGCTATATTAGAATCGAAGATGGCGGCTGGATGGCTACATGACAAATGGAAGAAAAAGGTTTTATGTTTCCATACAATGGAGACGATAAAACATGCGACAGGGGCCGGACAGACATACAAATCGACTGCGATCCGTTACGGGAAACCGCTGCTATTTGTAAGTCGCGTGATTTTAAATTTATCTCGGAGACAAGTGTTAAGTAAAGCTTTTACTCGACTGCGGAACGAATGGCGGCTATCAATTCAAAGGGTAATGAAAGTGGATAAAAAGGTAGCTTACTTCCTGTATATGTTCGCTTGGAAGGTGACTTAAGCGTAAATAAGCGATAGGTTTAATTTATTTGTTGAGCTATAAAGTAACTCAATAACAATGATTCAAACATAACCTAATCTAATCTTTCCTCTATAACAACCTATAATGATGTACAGACAGATTACCAGTCACATTATCGCTATTATTTTCGATACATCGGCTTAGAAATAATTAATTTAGCGCAACATTAATCCACATTTCCACAAACTCTCCTTTCAAATATTAAAATCTCAAACAAGGTCCATAAAGTTAAGCTTAGATATTCAAATAGACTCAATATTAGTGACTTGTTAAACCCAACGCAGTACATTATTTCCCGATGTTCTCGAGGACAAGTAACACCAAATAGCCAAGCCGGCGCTAAACTGCAACAGCCGATTAGTTACGTTTAAACCGACGTTATTCTCCAATTAGTGCGACTATTAACCGCCCGGGAGAGGTGCGAGTGAATCTAGACTTACAACTTTAAACTAGATTTAGTGTTAACTGCGTTTTATTTTGTGCTGCAGGTGCATTTACCTTATTGAATTGTTTTTGTGGGATTTTAAAAGGAAATTTTTGAAGTATCTAGTTCGCTATTCAAAAACATTTTTATGTCATGATCTTATTATTCCAAATAAAGCAAAGCTCTTTTTCTGCAATACCGCGACAAATTATTAAGATTATTATCTATTAATATACAAAACAACATATTATAATATGCTTTTTATTTGTGTACGAGCATATTTTGATCTCATTCAAAAACTTTAAATCGTAAGAAAAATTAACAGACCAATTCATTCAAATAAATAACAATATTCATTTTATTTTATTAAATAAAAATCAACCAATAAAAATTATGAACCATAACCATAATATTGACATTAATTATAAAACGACAAGTGGAACGTAAAATAGAAAAACTAATTAAAACGGATCGTGTCATAGAAACCAG
This sequence comes from Colias philodice, assembly GCF_061535455.1. Taxonomy (NCBI): domain Eukaryota; kingdom Metazoa; phylum Arthropoda; class Insecta; order Lepidoptera; family Pieridae; genus Colias; species Colias philodice. The sequence continues at coordinate 11,844,092 of NC_143090.1, read as the reverse complement.
TACCATAAGTGGTAAGTCAATTGATTTCCAATTATATACCCGAAGTAACAAATTACTGTTCCCAAACGAGTCATGTTCTCAATTCCGGTAGCTGCTAGATTAATCGCTTATTTCTATACTTGCGGTTAGACTAAGAGCTGCCATCTATTTTGACCTACATTTTGCCTAATAGTTCTAATTTACAATAATTAAAATAAGAGTGAAGAACTGTCTCATTTATTATTCAGATCTTAATTGCAAAGCTTTTAGTTTAATAGTATCTTCTTAAGACGTTATATTTATATACTTACTTTTTAGTTTTCTTTAAATTATAACTGTTGCAAATACTTTAATTTCAATTTTAACATTTTTTTTAAATAAACCGAATTCGTAATAATAAAAAGTCCATTAAGCTCTTGTATAATGTAATAAACAACTATAAATTCTCGTTTCTAAATTAAACAGCAGAGAAAATATTATAATACCGTCCGGTCGCCAGCAAGCAGCGCCGGTCATGTAAAATGTATGGTGTCACTTCCATATTTGTAAGATTAAGAGCTGCAGACCGATTTATTTGACACCTGTCAATAGTTTCTATGATCTAAACACGCTCTCTGACGGGTTGGAACGTCAGATTCTATGTTTTATTTATAAGTTCGTTTGAATAGAAATCGTTACGAACTGTCATGTAAATATTCGTATTTAATACATTTGCATTGAGAATAATAGCGTTTGATGAAGTTGGATAATAAATTTTATTCTTATTTATACATAACTGTAATTGAATGACCGATACAAAATATATTGGGACATAAACCCAGTTCTGTTTACGATGATTTTAATTAAAATTCTTAAGTACTTTCTCGCTGATCGTATGAAAGTAATACTAAAATATTACTATAATTCCTCTACATAAATTTAATTTCGTTTGCACACGAGCTATGGAATAATATTTACGATTGTATCCGACAGTAACCGCTTCTCCAGCAGCCAATGTGAAACGTATCATGTTACACGTACCAGATAGCTTCTACCAGTAAATTAACCGTCGACGTTCAATGAATTCATAATATTATCGTCACAATAAATTATAATATTCAATATCGATTTGTATCACTTTCGAATTAGTAACGTCGTACATATGGTTACGAAAGCCAATCAAATGTACGATGTAAATGTAAATAAAAGAATTAAACTTCTGATAATGATGTTAGTAATCATTTTTAAATCAAATTATATCAAACAACAAAATCAAGTAAAAATTTAGTTTCAAAATATTGATTAAATTTTGATCATCAGCTCTTATAGAACAAACGTCATAACGTTTTTGTCTCAGTCGCGCCGTGGTCGCGTCGCGTAGCGTGTCGACTGTCGAGCGCCGCTGCTGCATCATTCATGTGAATTGTAACCACTTTCTGAGGGAATCGATGAATATTTTTTTGTGGTTTATATGAAGCCATAAATGTATTCAAAATTCGACTCAATACTTATTTAATTTCACGCTGTAATTACTTACGAGTGTTAAGTGCTTGCAGTTTGTTAACACCGTCTCGTTTAGACTCGATTTTGACCAACTTTACACACAAATTTCATTCAAATTTTGTACACTTATCAAGGATTTACAAAACAATAATTTCATGAGCTTATCTTAATAGAGCGTTTTATTAAGTTATTTAACCCTTCAATTCCCAGTGTCACCTGTAGGTGACAGTAGTTTAATATTTTTTTTTCTACCACATGAAAATTTATTTTTTATTTCTACCACGTTTATAACTAAGCTTATTAGTTGAACTATTCATGTTTTTTTTCTGGCAAAGCTAACCTTATGATACTTATCAAATTTGTTTAGTTGTTTCGCGCGTACTTGAAGTAGTCGAAGTTTGTGTGATTCCTTGAAGTATAAAGTGATATAACAATGTCCCGGCAGTAAGTATTGTTTTTTTTCTTATTATATATAATAAATGAATGTATTAGCTATAATATAAATATATTTAATGCTAAAAATAACTAATAGCATCTTCACTACAGCACTGAAAATATGCCGTGTCACCTGGAGGTGACACTGGGCATTATAATAACTTTATTATTCCGAATTCATTGTAAGTAATAACAAGACTGTTATTTATATTTTGTCTTATTGCTATGTCGTGATAATGTTTTAGAGCTTATTTACGTATTACAGGTTGACGTTAGATGAGATTGCCGAGGTGTTGCACGCCGGAGAAGACCCAGGCGATATTATTTTATTTCCTCCTGATGATGGTGTGGTGACTGACGAAGATAGTGGAGACGAAAATGACGCTAGTTTTTTTCATTTTTTAGTCGCATGCTTTGGTCACAAGTATAATATCAAAATAGAACTTCCGTCTCTGGAGAAAATTGTGTACATGAAGAGGAAGAACAAGTCGAAATACCGAAGAAAAAAGATATTAGAAAGCTTCTGATGAAATTTTTACCGCCAAGTGGCATGACAACAGCATCGTTACCATCTTATCCAACTAACAGGGATTGGATCCTATAATGAAAGTAGATCGCATTGGATTTGTGGATAAAAAACGGGTTTTGGCATAGAAGCAGCTTGCCAAAATGCATGGCTGATCAAAGGGCTGATGGAAACTAACTGGACCTACTACGATTTCCAGCGGAATGTGGCAACCGTAATTCTGACTGGGGCGTTTCAGCACAAATGAGTGTGCCCACAGAAGTGAGGAGTGCTGGAACTGTGGACGACCACTCGGCATTCCATTGCTCACAGTGAAGATGCAGGTACTATCACCAACGCACTAGAAAAATGTGCGCCAAGTGCAATATCGGTTTACTTCTAAAGTGTTGGTACATGTTCCTCATAAAATAAGTTATGTATTTTTTTCTACTTGTTCATGAATAAATATTATTATAATAAAAATCGATATTTTATTCCTACCAAAAAAAGAAAAACCTCGTTAGTCCTTTAGAGTCCTAAGTTAAAACAATGCCCAGTGTCACCTGTAGGTGACACCCCCATAAAAAAAATGGGGGATAGAATTAATTTTTTTGTTCTTTGTTTTTGTCTTCGCCAGATGTATCTAAACTATTTCAGTAAAAGAGAAATGCAAAATTGCTATTAATTTAGACATGGGAATTGAAGAGTTAAACTACACCTACTTATTTATTATTCTCTTTTAAAATGAAGCATTTTGCAACGAAGCTATATTTTAATAACGCGCCAGAAAGTTTTGAAAGTAGCATGTTTGAACAATTCTGAAGACAGATAGCGGGAAATATGGTCATAAATTGAATTATAGCTTCTAAGTCCTGCATGCCGACCTCCCGACCTCGGAAATGTGATGCATGTATTATTTACATAATGTATTTGACAGTCGGGTAATGTAGACTCCTATGCTTGTAGCAATAAATTTCATTACTATTCGTATTCATAAATTAGGATTTAGATAAGGCTCTGTGTACACTTGGCGGCTTGGAACAGTCTGTCTTGCGACAAGGTACTGTATGAATGAAAATATTAAATTTTATAACATGTTTGTAAAACCGTTTGTAACTTTGGAAAATTGTGTATCGTGTATACATTTTTAGGAGTTTAGTAAAAAGCTGTTATTTCATTATTACAAACAGACACTCCAATTTTGTTATTGGTATCGATTATTTTCTATTTCCTTAATTACTGTTTTAAAGAAAAGTTTAGAGATGTTTTTGGAATTTTCATTGGTATAATGATATAACAAAGCAATATTAACCAATTTGAATAAGCAAAGGGTAGAATATTTTTATCGGACCGTAAGTTTTAACAATTCTTATCTCCCTTATTCGTCGTCAATAAAAAGTACGTCATCTCAAAACAAAGAATTCTGAATCTGAGCTATAAAAACTTTTGTTCAAACCGGCCCCTTCAACTTTCATACCCGAAATCGTTTTCCAATACTTTAAGGCGCGTTTTCATTTGTAAACCTACAAAATACAACTAGATGTATTCTTCTGAGCGGCAACTATCTTTCATTGCTGGCTTTTACTTGAAATGCTTACTGATATTGAAAAGCTTTCATCAATAATAAAGATAGATATTAAGTAGATATAAGGTAGTTATGTATATTCATTAAATTTCGGTGCGTGTTAATATTTTTATTACATAAAACATTTAATTAGCTTAGAGTAAATATTGAAAATGTTAAAAAATCATAGTTTGATTTTTAAGCTATTGCATAGCTTCTATCGCGGGCCTTGAGCGCGGGGACCGAAACCAGAAATTCCGTAACAAAAAAGCCTCACGCTCCCCGCTCCGACGGGCACGGAGGTGTGGCTTAAAGGCATAGTATGCAATATCTTTACCGCGGCAGTCCCCGAGTGCCACACGTCTTTTTTTTAAATCTTATACGACTTACGATATCAAACATTGAAACTATACGTATAGAGCTTTGCATGTATTAAAACAACTTCTATGATTTTTAAGTCGCGCCTTCATTGAAGTCGCGCGTGTCGCACTCGTGTGTACAAGTGAACACGCACCATTATCCATAATGGACAATCATACATGTTGAGAATCATGTGTTCCGATTTGCTGACGCGAACCGAATGTAATCTCCACTCCATTCCGATCCTTAAGCATATCTCCCGTTAAGTGCCGCTTGTTCTAAAGATGGTATTATTTTGTAATTTGGACGAGAACAGAGGATTTGCTGATGCTCTTCTGAATTTATATTGTGGAATTATAGTATTAGGATTTCGATTTAATCTATAAAATATCGGTTATACTTTTTTCAGAAAACTTACAGGAACATTTGCAGTTTTAGTTTGTAGTTGTACAACGGTTTTTGTGTTTAAAAAAACAAAAGGGTATTTTTTTAGAAGCTTAATTTCAATTTATATTCTAATCTTTCTAAATTTCCCAGTAAGTAAATTTAGAATGATTGATTAAACATTCTAGACAGATTTGAGAATTATTGAACTTCGTAATCGAATTACGTGTCTCGTCGATCATCATGTGGAGCTAATATTTATCAATAAAAGATTCTGTTTATATTAAATTTCCGTATTTTCAACATTTTTAATTGTAACTGAGTGGAAAATACTTATAAATATTATTGTGTAGATATTACAATTTAATTTTAAAATTAAAATAACAACAGACCTTGTTTACAGCTAAAAGTATTAAATAAATATTATAATATTCTGTAATGTTCAATATTTCGTATGAGTAACTCAAGATATTTGGTTACAAGTTGTTTTGTTACTTGTTGGAAGCCCTACGTGATACGAGCGGTAACTGAACGCCGTAACAATGTTATATTATATATAATACTAGCTGTTGCCCGCGACTTCGTCCGCGATTAGGTCGTTTTTCGTCATTCGTCGTTTAAAAAAAATACGTGACACTTTATTTTTGAATGTTCTTAATTATTGTCTCTTATAAAATTTAACTACTTACATTAAAATTGAATACTCTGATTAGAAAATCTTATAATCTGAAGAAAACATGAATGAATGTGATTTAAATTCTACATTACTTAGTATCAAAATATAATAATCTAAATTAAATGTAGATTAACAGTTTGAGCACACCATTATAGAATATGTACTTAAGTATTAAATTACGTTAGTTAACATAGTAACTTAACTAAAAACACGATGACTTTCTTTCGCGCTCGGTACCACAAACTAAGCATGTTTGTGGTAAGTGGCCCGCGTGACGCGTCACTTGACCCCCCGCGAGTTCCCCTCCGTTGCTATGCGAAAATACATTCGTTGCTCTATTTTAGGAAAAATTTGTAATACTGTGGCCTGGGCGTTATAACACGTCCAGGGAGTTCCTGAGTGCCGATATCACCATCTTGAGGAAAAGCTTCTAATGTCGATTTAAAACTGCATACATACGAATTAACCTGTTCTAAAATTGTGAAATGAGTTCAGTTTTAAATTTGAGAAATATTGATTTCTTGTATTCCACTATTCGTTGTAGTCGAATACAAAATATAGGGTAAAAGTGGGATAGATGCCTCATTTTCAAAAAACCTCACTTCCCAGAGTCGTGACTACGAATTAATGATTTAAATAGGAGCTCCTATCACCCCGCACCTCGGGTACGCATGAGCTGTTGTTTGGTGAAGACGTGTTTCGCTAGTGCGTGTTGTAATATCCGCGGCGAACTTCACGAACACGTTAAAATTTAAAAAAAGGTTGATATTTGCCTTTGCATAACTTTATAAGCATTAATAAATTTCACTATATTTCTTATTATGTCTATACACTGGTTCATTAATTACAAATCTAAGTGAAAATAGTGGCTCTTTTGTTTTTATTTAATAAAAAAAAAATACTGGGGCAGCTATCCTTATCAAAAAGTATAGTTGCCCCTTTTTTTTCGAGGGATAGATGCCCTTAGGGGCCTCTAAGGGCATCTATCCCTCAATACATATTATGTATATGTTATAATCGATAATCACAGGTACCGTTTATATTTTTACCTGATTGCGCCAGAGGTTTTCTCTATGTTAATCGATTTTACTCGTTTAATTTGCTTTTTTTTGTTATGTATACTTACTTATTAATGATCTGCCCTTATACTGATTGTAGGAGAACCACGCCACGAAAATACAAAAGAAAAGAAGGAGTGCGAGCGCAAGTATATTCTTGGACAACAGAACAACTATGTTAACATGACATTTGCTGGTTTATCATATAAATTTTATTAGATTTCGCGTTTATAGAGTATGTAAGGCATCTATCCCACTCTGCAGGCATCTATCCTCAAAAAAGGTGTTCTACAAAAATGTTTATTACACATTATCTATAAATGATAGGATAAAAAATATATATAGTAATTCAAAACAGATAATTAACCTAGCTATATTCATACAAAGTGTTCGTGTAAGATTCATGTTTTTAAAATTGAGGCTATTTCAAAAAGTGGGGCATCTATCCCACTTTTACCCTATTTAAACAAACTTAGGTTGGCCTACAGGCAAAAGGGATCCTATCAAATGGTAAACTTGACCTTGTATCTTAAAAGTAAGCATGAACGGACCTTCTGATAATTATTGAGCACCAAAGGATCATTTGAAACGCGCTACTATAATAGCGAATATTGTCTAATAACAGTTTACATTGCACAGTATGTTCCTCTAAAAGTAGTGATTTCAAAGGTTCCGGTGTATCTTCAAATGAAAGCCGACTCCTTACTACACTTTAAAGCATTACAAAAAGAACATACTACGCCTTTACAGAAGATGATCTGTAATCAATTGTGAGGTTATAAGCAAACCCACTTTTATATTTGTCAGACCACACCACCAAATTCGTAGATTGTTTACCTCAAGTCATTAAGACTATGACGAAATCTGTCTGCAGTAAGACGGACCTCTCGCTATTCGTCCGTTTCCAGAGACCGAATAGTTTCAATTCTTAATCTTTTATTAAACAAACTTATTAATCGTTCTTGTCTCATATAATTGTAATATTCGCGTCCCTACTCTAGTCATTGCTTATACTCATGTTCATCTTCAAGAGATCGAATAATATTATGATGCACCCTATCATTTGTCAAACGGTCTTCATATTGAGTAAAGTTTCAGATTCTCGAGATAAAATATGACTGTCGTGATCAGTAGTGAGACGTAATTCCCTCTCAGTGAGGGTTTCGGTCTCACGGGATAGTACAATATGCCGTTTGCGATCAGCTGTGAGACGTCATACCCTCTCAGTGAAGGTTTCGGTCTCACGGGATAGTAGGGGAGACCGAGTTTGGTTGTCTCACGGGTTGGTTGTCACAGCGGTCTTAACACAAAACTGAACTATCGAATAAGTCTGTTGAACAGCGTGGCAAGAGCGATACAGTGACAACGCTGCCCCCACTTCGCGTCAGACCGCCCCGATCTGCCGTGAGGGCCTCACACGTGTTTATTGTTTTCGCACAGATTTTTTATGATATGAGGACCGAATATGCTCCTCATAACATCACTTTTTGTGAACGAAACGACAGCGCGGTTTAATTTAATGCCAACACCATTAGAAAAAAGGATTATTATTAATTGTGAAAAAATATCATGATTTACACTATTAACACTCTTTTAACATAAAATATAAGTCTGTGTGTGTGTAAAAATAAATCCAGCTAATTACACATCAAACTTATGTTTATAATTAGGTATACGACATGAAAATATATTAATTACCAAGCAATAATAATACAGATAAGCAGTGGTGGCTCAGTGGTGAGACCTCGGACTTCGAATCGATAAGTCCGGGGTTCGAGACCAGGCGAGCGCGCAGGAAATAAATTGATTTTTCAATTTATCTGCGCATGTTGTAACATCACCACTGCTCGAACGGTGAAGGAAAACATCGTGAGGAAACCGACATGTCGAAGAATTAAAAAGTTCGATGACATGTGTCATCCGCCAACACGCACTTGGCCAGCGTGGTGGATTATGGCCTGTACCCTCATAGGAGGCCCGTGTCCCAGCAGTGGGAACGTATATGGGCTGATGATGATGAATAATACAGATAAATACTGAACATAAGTAGGTATAATAGATATTAAGTAGTATTAGTTAAAATATACTTTGACTGTTAGTCAAAGTTTATTTTTACTAACAACATGTAAATGAAGAAGAAATAATAATTACCAACGAACTAACCTTTTCTATAATACTTAACACGGCACATTTTTCAAATTATCTTGCTCAACCCTGCTCAAAAATTTGAGGGTTTTGTTGGAACTTTAATATGTCAAAACTATGATATATCTAAACTACGATACAACTTGCTTGCGGAAATGCTCATTACAATTGTAAATCTAAAGAATAACTAACAACATACTATTCAATTTTATTGAGCTGATGAATATCTTTTGCCTGGAAGAAATCACCGTCGCCTAATAAATATACTGTGTTTTCTTATAAAACCGTTACATAATTTATTTTATCTTCTTAAATAATGAAAATGATATTATATTTATAAAATATAAAACATATTATGTAAAATGATTAAAAATAAATAAATGAAGCAACTACGATTCAAAGAAAACATCTTTTTCAGTGTTAAAATGCTCTTAGCAATCCTGGATGATGAACTGTATCATGTACTCTGATCCCAGAACGGTCGGTACCTCGATAGCCATAACGATAAATATTATAATCAGATAACCGCAAAGTCAAAATAAAAACATTACTTGTACAGTTGTGAGTGCAAAATTTACGTTTCATTTGGAATAACATTTTTTTCGGTACTAAAACGTAGTCGTTTGATATGTGGTTGGCTGCCCCTCCTCTCCTTCCTGAAAAATATCCTCCAAAATTTCCCGAGATACTTCCAATGATTGAACCATTGGACGTTGGACATTAACTTCAGTCAAAAATTGACGAAGCGGATGATTACTAATTTCCACTTAATCCTCGCTGCTACTATCTTTACCATCAAATCATCAATTTTCAAGTGGTGTTGTAAAAATATCAGCAGAAATCGTCTTCCAAAGGCGATATAATTTTATGAGCATTGAATCTGTAAATAACAAAATCAAAGTTAACTGTAAATCTATAAAAAAAGCTACTTACAAATAAAATTTTATCAAAAACTACTGTTCCCAATGCACCTCAAAATAAAAAAAGAATTCATCATTTTATTATTTCATTCTAAAAGTGTAATATTACACCTACCAACAAAAAACATGAATTGCTATCATTATAAAAAATAAATACCTATAAGTAACAACTTACTTTTTGTGGGAACGCATGATGGTGAAAATTCACAAAACACGAAGATTGCATTTGATATTTTTGGTTTTATGGCATTATAAATATAATAAATATCACTACATATTATAAAAAAGTCGCTTTCTCTGTCCCTATGTCCCTTTGTATGCTTAAATCTTTAAAACTTCGCAACGGATTTTGATGCGGTTTTTTTAATAGATAGACTGATTCAAGAGGAAGGTTTTAGTATATAATTTATTAGGTTTTAGACAAAGCGGACGAACCCGCGGGCGGTAAGCTAGTAAATTTATAAAATACGAAGATTTTTAAAATTGTAACTAATGAACGCAATCAAATGGTGTCTAGTTTTACTTAAAATAATAAACATCTACCCTCACTTTAAAAAAATGTAGTATATTTATTATTTACACGAAATATACCTTATAGGGAAGGGAAGATATGGGCTAAAGAGTTAAATAAATAACATAATTATATTTAAATTATTAATTTCCAACTGTGTATTCAGTAGTGTTAACATCTAAATTGATTTTATTTTTACGAAATCTCATAGATGGCGCTGTTACAAAATTAACATTATACAACTTACATTCTTTAAACTATGTTTCTCTTCCCAAGTTACTTAAATGGCATAATTTTTATAGTGTCAATCTAGATATTGTCAAACAACATTTATATATGCGTCATTTGATTATTAATTTCCAATAGTTAACGTGTTTTTGATTTTTCTAACACTTCATAGATGGCGCTGTTTCAAATTTGTCTTTATACTGCTAAGATTCATTCAACTGTTTCTCTGCCCAAATTACGTAAATGACATAGTTTTTATTTTGTAAAGCTAGATAATAGCATGGCTTACTCGAAACCAACATTCAAACATGAGTCTTTAGATTGTACGCTGTCGTAGTACACGGAATATGTAAGAAAAATAAAGGCTCACAGCTCCTCCCCCGAAGGTGATATCATGATAATATGTTAAAACTATCCTCACCCGACCTCTTAGGAATATTCATGCAAAATTTGAAGTAAATCTATGCAGTACTTTTCGAGATTAGCTCGGTCAAACATACAGACAAACAGACAAACAGACAAACAGACAAACAGACAAAAATTCTAAAAACTATATTTTTGGCTTCTATATCGATTATAGATCATGGATTATGTATTCTTTTAAAAAAATATTCAATGTACAGTTTTGACTTTCCTACGATTTTATTATATGTATAGATTACTGATTTATTTACACATTATTAATAAACATAATGTCAATGGCTTCCATAATTATAGCAAATAAAACAAACTTGTTTAGTCTACAATGTATTTATTTATAGATAGAGCAAAATAGGAAACTAGATGTTCTATTCATATTATGGTAAGTAAATTTTGTTATGAATTTACACATCTAAGTGTGTGTGTTAGTTATACATTTCAACATTATTATCTACAATAAAACCTATATTATAAAGACATTATGTAGAAAAGGAGAATCTCTAGAAAATTCATAATTACTATGATAATTACAGCAACAAAAGTTGAGTTCAGATATTTCCAAAATCTATTCATATTCTTATTTAATTAGCATTCCCGTAAAATCGAATCGATTTCCACCTAAAACGCTATCGTGTAAAAATTTCAATAATATTATTACGAATATCGTTCATAAATATAAGAAGATTCAGGAAGCAACAGTTAAGTGATCAGAAATGTTGAAAGTTGCGAAGTTTCCACAACAGAGCCGCAGTCCGCAGACAATCTCTGTGCTTTGAAAATGTTCAATAAATCAGTTGTTCGTATAGTTGGTGCGTTAACCAATAGATAACTTGGCTATACCCTACAGATAACTTGGCTAATGGAAACTGTATTCTTGACAAGTCGCAAATCGGGACAATGGGATGGTATGTCTGGATAGTTTTGGATAGCTCATTCAGCTGTTGAGTCATTCTATAGAGTGCGGTATCATGCTATTTTTTGTTCGATCAAAATTTCGAAAGTTTAAGTTAATTGAACTGTTTACTTTGTGTAAATATATCTTACGACTAGCAAGCATACTATGTAAACAATAAGATGTTATGAAATAAATACATACATAGGAGAATATCAATATTTGTGCCAGACGAAAAATATTCAAAGATTTTATTGTCAATACCCGACATTGTCAACAATATTATTTTAGTAAGTTTGTTGTGTACAAAGCTCATATTTGGCACAATATATATCTGTCAACTGTGTATTTGGTTTAATTAAAAAAGAGCTGAAACAAAGGAACATACAGTTAATCACATAACCGCTCATAAAATATGCGAATAAAAGAGTCGAGACGTTAAAAATTTATTATCTATCTATAAAGTAAAATGGGCAATCAGCAATAAAGGCGAGTTCACTGGAATGTAGTGCTGGCTTAACTGCTGCACTAAATTGATAGCTTGTGGCTCTAGTGACTAGTCAACATACTGAAGAGAAAGTTACAAGTATGCTACTTGTATTATATCAAAAGAAAAAAAAAAAATTTTTTTACATAAAATTTAAACAAGCGGATGAATTATTATGAGAGGTGTGTACTATAACGATAGAATAGAAAGAAATGTTTTAATTATTTTAAATAGCAAGGAATCTTAATTTTTGAAATATGATATAGCGCCTGGTAAGTAAGTTCATCTTTTCTCTTAATGTATACACACACATACCGATAATTCTAATCAATATCCTACTATCACCTGTCAAGATTTCAAAAAAAAAGTAAAAAGGTTCAAATCCCAAAGTTTCACGTTAATAACAGAAGGATTTACACAATTTATTGGTCCGTTAGCTCGTCTCGCACTTTATTGTCTGTCTGTCGATCCGTCACCGCTGATGTTTATCGAACACTAACCCGAGTTATGCGGAACCCGTTGTCGCTACTTTGCATTTTATTACGGATCCCTACTTTTATTTCGTGCCGTAAAAAGGTAGATACGTGCGATCGTGTTTCATTATTATTTCATAGGTTAGATAAAATCTGCCTTTTTACTGATATTTATTGAGTACAGTATCTAATTACTGGTCTAATAAAAATATAGATATACTTAGATCCTTATCTCTTGCAATATTATTAAACAGGTTTAATTATTATGAGTAGTTAAATTGAAATAGTTTGTTTATAATATGCGCTGCTAAATTTAAAAACAAGTACGTCTTAGGAAGGACTTGCTGATATAAACTGTGTTTATTTTAATGATCTGAATGAGTTCTAATATATAGTTTATTTTACCTTTATTCTTATATTTATTCCACAGGTTCTGTTATTTAAATTCATCAAATTACCAGTTAAATATGCTATTTTATAACCTAACTACTGGATATATGATACGATAAACGCTAGCTAAATACTTGCATTATCAGCAGCTTACCATAACAAAATCAGAGCTAATGAAGTCCCTTCCCAGGGCACGTGGGCATGGGGCATCGACCGGGGCAGCCCCTCAACTTGCACAATCTGTAGGGGAGTCACTTGAGGACCTTCTTTCATTATATTCAATAGAACAACTGTTAGGTTAGGATCTAGTTTTGTCGTAATAACGTGTATGTGTGAGAATAGGGTGCTTTTTTTACATTTGTTGTTGAATAACAAGTTTATCTCTAATTATAGGTAATACATTTTTAAGGTGTTTAACTCTAATCGAAAACAATGATTTCATTAACTATTTCATTATGCCTACTTAATATTATATCGTGAACTAGACGATTATTTTTTTATAATATTCGTGTGTTGCTTTTCTAGAGTCTTATTAACGTGCCTACATTACACTTATAAAGTTGAAATATGAATTTCTAACAATAAGTATAATTTTTAAACAACCTACTTCTGTACTTGACCTTTTAAATGTCTCAATAATTGTAGGAATGTATAAAATCTATTCATTAGCTAAACAACGATACGCAAAGATAAAAACTATACTTTTAAAAGGTTTGCATCAAAATGAAACTTTATACGTTTAATATAGACACGTATAAAAAGGGGAAACGCTCTTTGCATTTAACATGCCCTACGCGATCCTTTCATTATAAAAGTTAAATAAAATCTTATACCCTGACATTATAGTTAAAACTGAAAAGAAAAAGCAATTGCAGCGCTGTTTATTCTGCCAACCATTGTACGGGGGCGCTGAGATGGCGCTGGCTGTCATCGTTTTTATTGCCAATATATTAGAGCCATTGTTTTATCCACGTTTTATCTCTGTAAACAATGTGTTTGTTAAGTAACCATCATTATTATAAGAAAGAAAATCGCTTATTTTAATTGTATTATTATTTTATTGTTATTAACAATTATCAACTTTTGTGTGTTTGTTAATCGATTATTTTCAAACTGCTAAATCAATTGCAAGATTTTTAAGAAATACATACATGTATATAACATTAATTTATTTTCCTTACTTTATAAACAGAGCAGTTTTGCAATACAACTTATTTTATAAAAAATATGGGTACAACAGACAGACAACATATTTTGTTTTCTAATTTACCCAGAGGCTTATTGGTAGAAGTAATTGCAGGATCTAATGATAGATCATATAAATAAGTGAGGCAACTAAACAAGGACATAAGACTTCTGTAGTTTTATTGTAAAAGGGTCATAAAGGAAACGACCCTTCTGCATCAAACATAGCGACGAGGGACATAGTATCAAAAAATAAAAATGTGTAAGTAGCTCTAGTAAAATAAAAGAACATTATAAATATTTAAATGTATAAAAGTATTTAATTGAACTTTAATTATTATTAAATAAAATCAAATCCATAAAAAGACACGTACACTGCTACTAGGGACATTTTTTAAATTATACCCACCCTACATAACTCTTCCTATCCTAACTCTTGTAGAGCTATTATTCTATTTATTAACTAAATATATTCCTAATATTTCTAAAAAATATTTTCTCATTACAAACAATACAAACCAGCATTGAAATAAAATATTATTCTAAGTTCCTTCTATCGGTGTCAAATACTAATGGAATAAACAGTTGGAAAAGCAAAGTAAATAGCGTTTCTCTCAACAAAGCGTAAAGGAACGCTTCGCTGATAGTGTGACCTCGGCCTTATCTCGTTTACGATTGAAAGACTCTGGAATAGTGACAATAATAAAATTCTCGACCACGCAGCGTTAAATTCCAACCCTTGATGGCGCCGTTCATAACTCCGAATTTTTAACTGCGTGTAATAAAAGATTTGTCTGTGGCATTCTTGGAACATAATATATAATATTTTTAATATCCATCAAAATAGTTTTGTAAAATGTCAGTCCTCTGTCTGAAATACCTAACAATTGCTACTAAATAATTATGTCTATATTAAAATTTCTTTCATTAACATAGAGTTAAATTTGATCTCAGACCAGAGTTCATTTGAAAACATGTTGCTTTTTCATCACAAAAAACTGTCGTGCTCAGTTCCACTTTATTTATTCAAACATATAACAAAGTTAGTCCTAATGTATACAATTACAATCTCACAATAATTATCATAAAAATAACCTCACTACTCAGTACTCCGCTCCCTGACCGTCACAACAAACATTATCCAAAGCCATCAAATCAAGTGCTATATAGACAATAATAATCAAATTTTAGTTAAGAAGCGAGATCATAAAAACAAAGTGTCATCAACGGAGCCACAGTGCGATCCAATAAAATTTTATTAGCTGTAAAATGTATAGAAATGTTCCACTTACGATTGTTACCTATCGGGGGATAAAGTTTGTGACACTGATGTGACTTTCTCTTATAAAAATATTGTTTATGGTATGATTGTTAATTTGATGGTGTGTATCATTTTATTGAGACAGAAATGTTGTTTTAATAAAAGGCTAAATTATATTATAGCATTTATATTACAGCTTTCAGTCAGCGCAGTTTATACCGAGATTTTGTTTCGGGCTGTAATCTATCCTCAAGAAATCAATCAAATCGATTGAAGTCAGTAGATACTGTCATAAATGTTATCATTAAATAAGTACCTACCTACTGCATGTAAACAAATACGCGAACTTTATTACAGCGATGTAGAGTTATTTACCTAGTCTAAATAATAATTTACTTAAATCGTCATTGAGAAGATTAGAAAATTCAAAATAGTAACATTTGGAGTTCGATATTATGATGATGATGTGATATGATGCTAACCAAAATCAAACAAAATACTAAATCAAACAGAGAAGTGTAGTTGACGAGCGTCAAATTATCGGTAGCTAGGCGCTCCCCGCGGGTTCGCGCGAATCAATTTACAGGTTTGTTCTGTAAACAATATGGAACATCACAATATTCATTGTTTGACTTTCTACCGTGGGATATTCGTCTATTTTTTGTGGACTTTGGACTTCAATATAACTGAAAACTAGTGTTTACAGTTAACAGTTTTTGTTTATGTGTGCTTTTTTGGTATTTTGGTTTACCACAGACACACGTTCATGGCTTTCTTTAAAATTATTCCTCATAAATAAAAATGATATTGTACAATGTACATTATAATACAAAACGATAAAAAATAGATCCAATACGGTTTAACATTCGAAACAGGCTGAAAGTTGTAAATTATTACGATACGCTTACAGTAATCCTTTGAAAACTATACATATTGTGTCCAAACGGTGCACTCAACTATATACCCTACCACCGCAGTATACGTGTCAATATCGCATAAAGTTATGTACCGTCTGCGAAATAAAAGGTAGAGAAAAAAGGCACCTGTGAACTGCGCGTGAAATATCTGAGCGAAAATGTGAAGGGAGCTTTTTATTTAAATTCTTTAGTAATCGTATTGTATGGCGACTAGATTTTCCTAGAATTTTCCAGAAGAAATTCATGTTAACTGCGGTGGAAAATGTTATTTTACATTTAAAAGGACAGAAATCTATGCGATGTTTGTTCAGGTTATAAAAGCAATATATTATGTTTATCTCTAGTTTTTAAATTCTTCACATTATAGTAACGAATAAAAATATGTAATCAGCATTTTTAATGGAGAGTAGAAGTAATGAACAACACATGTGTTTTAA
The DNA here is from genome assembly GCF_061535455.1 of Colias philodice. Classification (NCBI taxonomy): domain Eukaryota; kingdom Metazoa; phylum Arthropoda; class Insecta; order Lepidoptera; family Pieridae; genus Colias; species Colias philodice. The sequence continues at coordinate 11,827,383 of NC_143090.1, read as the reverse complement.
TAGGGTACATTTCTATACTGTAATAAGTTATCAGTAATGTTATAATTATCTTAACTTTTTTATGTCTGATAGACATGAATTTGGTCATCGTTTTTATTCTTAACTTTTTTTTCGATAATTGTTAATGTTAATGTTAACCTCAAGTCCAATTTTTCCTTCTTGCACAGTGAAAGCTACTCACTTCGCTCTGAGGATAGACTCATCTTGCGTGTTCCAAGCCGACGCACAAATTTTTTATGGCAAGTCTTTTGCAGCGATATCAGTTAGTTATGGAACTCTCTGCCATTAAATATTCGTCAAGCCCAGACCCCTTCGGGTTTTAAAAATCTTGTGCGACAACATTTTCTTTCCGCTGCTGATCCGGACCAGTAATATTTTATTAACTTTTTATTTTTCTTTCATATTTTCATTATCATCAATACATATAATAAAATTCTAGAAAAGTGGTGTCTGTACAATGAAAATATGTAAAAAAAAATTAGCAGGGGTTATTACTAAATCGATCCCAAACCCAAAACTGTTGTTAAAAAAATTTTTGTCTGTTTGTCTGTTTGTCTGTTTGTCGGTTTGTCTGTTTGTCTGTATGTTTGAACACGCTAATCTCAGAAACGGCTTATCCGATTTAGATGCGGTTTTCACTAATATATTGTGATAAGCTTCATTTAACATTTAGTGTTTATTTCATGTCAATCGGTTCATAAATAAAAAAGTTATGACCATTTAAGTAATCACAGCGAACATTTGCTAAGGCATTCTATACATGAATTACTTTATTACGTAAATTATTATACGCTAAAGTTATTCCTTGACATGTCCAGATGATCATATCGAAAGTCCCCAAGCGTGGGGGGGGGGGTGGTTATGCTGAGGGGGTAGTAGGGGGGGTCAAAGGAACTTTATTTAGATTTTTGCTCATAAGTCTAAAACCTGCACAAATAGCATTATGGTTACTTCTAGGTAAATTTTCTATATAAAAGGTCTTTGAAATTATGTCGTGGGTATTATATTCTTAACCCCCGCGCCGTCGCAAAAAGAGGGGTGTTATGTCCGCTATGTGTGTTTACATGTCTGTCTGTGCCACCGTAGCTCGCTAACGGGTAATACGAATTAGATGCGTTTTTTTGTTACATTAGTTGTTTATTATATTATATAGGGGTAAGTGGGAATGAAAAAAACGAATGTTAGTTGTTAATGTAGGTTGTTAATGTAGGTTATACCCAAGTGATATATCAAATGAAAATAGACGACATGTCAGAAACAATTAGTCAAATTTTATCAAAATCGGTGCATCCATTTATTTGATATAGGGGTAAAAGTGGGAATAAATAAATGAATTTTATCAAATATACTCAAGTGACGTATCTAATGAAAGACATGACGTGTAAAGTACAATAAGACATATTTTATCAAAATTGGTTCATCCATTTATTGGATAAAAGTGGCAATAAAAGTTGTCAAATATACCTAAGTGGCATATCAAATGAAGGGGCATGACCTGACGTCAGAAGTATAATGAGGCATAGGTGTTTAATCAAAATCGGTTCATCCATTTATTATATAGAGGGGTAAAAGTGGGAATGAAAAAAACGAATGTTGTCTGTTATACCCAAGTGATATATCAAATGAAAAAAGACGACCTGTCAGAAACAACAAGTCAAATTATATCAAAATCGGTTCATCAATTTATTTGATATAGGGGTTAAAGTGGGAATAAATAAATAAATTTTATCAAATATACTCAAGTGACGCATCTAATGAAAGACATGACGTGTAAAGTACAATAAGACATAATATTTTATCAAAATTGGTTCATCCATTTATTGGATATAATATGTAGGTATAAAAGTGGGAATAAAAGTTGTCGAATATACCCAAGTGGCATATCAAATGAAAGGGCATGACCTGACGTAAGAAGTATAATGAGGCATATTTAATCAAAATCGGTTCATCCAATAATTATATGTAGGGCAAAAGTGGGAATGAGAAAAACGAATGCTGTCTGTTATACCCAAGTGATATATCAAATGAAAAAAGACGACCTGTCAGAAACAACAAGTCAAATTATATCAAAATCGGTTCATCCATTTATTTGATATAGGGGTAAAAGTGGGAATAAATAAATAAATTTTATCAAATATACTCAAGTGACTTATCTAATGAAAGACATGACGTGTAAAGTACAATAAGACATATTTTATCAAAATTGGTTCATCTATTTATTGGATATAGGTATAAAAGTGGGAATTAAAGTTGTCAAATAATATACCCAAGTGGCATATCAAATGAAAGGGCATGACCTGACGTGAGAAGTATGATGAGGCATATTTAATCAAAATCGGTTCATCCATTTATTGATTTATAGCGGTAAAAGTGGAAATGAATAATCGAATGTGGTCAAATAATATAATCAAGCGGCATATCAAATGACGTGTGAATTACAATTAGTCATGTTTTATCAAAATTGGTTAATCTGTTTATTACATATAGGGCACCTTAGGGGTGATAGTGGGGATAAATAATCCAAATAGAGTACCAAACGAAAGGATATGACATGTACATAATATATAGGTATGATTAGACATGGTTTAGATCAAAATCGGTTCTGCCATTTACTAGGGGTGAAAGGGAAAAGTTGAAAGTCTGTGAAAGTAGAAGGAATATGGGAGCGGGAGAATAACCACATCCTGGAAATTTTGAAATCTTCTGTACCTAAGTTTTATAGCTCAGTTAAGTAATAAATTTTACTAACAGTTCTTTTGTGTTATTATTTATTTTATTTCTTAACTTTATAATAATGTGTAAGTACTTATAATTTAGTTGTATATGATAGTACGTGTTTCAAGACGTGTTTACTCAATAATTGTGTGTTAAGTAGTAACTACTATGCAGTCACTATTCCACGCGGACGAAGTCGCGGGCACAGCTAGTGTTACAATATGTACGTGGTACTCTGTATTAGATATAGATGGTATTCGTATAATAATTTTTATCTTATTCAATATCAGTGTGTTTCCCTCTAAGTATATATTTATTTATGTTTATTATATAATATGTAATTGGTATGTATATCTGTTTATTTTATTTATGTATATGTATATTTATATATTGTGTATGTATATGTATAGTATATGTGATATTGTATATGGATATGTATTATTTAAGGTAGATATATATAATTATTTTATTTTTTTTTTTGTTTTCTTGCTATTAATTATTCTTTTTCTGTTCTCGTCCCGCCAATTAGTGATCTTTTTGCTTGTTTACCTTTTACCGTGGTTGCCTGGAAGAGATCACTATTAAGTGATAAGGCCGCCAAAATAGTTGTACTCTGTTCTATGTGTATTGTGTAAGTAGTTCTAAGGCTTCTGTACAATTATTAAAGTGTTAAATAAATAAATAAATAATGTTATAGTCTATAGACTCTAGGTAATGATAAATTCCATAGTAAAACTAAATTTTAGTTCAAAAGCCTAAATAGCTTACTTAAATTAAATTAAATCTCGCCTACATCTAGTTAACTCAACAAACATTAATAACTCAGTTTCAATATAGTAAAAAGCGGTCCGTTCTGTCCGCGCGTCCCACGCGGTGTCGGCCAATCGTTGACGCCTCATATCGCCGACAAACAGACGAAGACGATCCATTAAATATATCTGATTGGGTTACCATGGCTTTGGAAATAAAAGGATACAGATAATAAATACTATTAACATGAAAATGGTACTTGACTGGCAATTTGATCGATTTTTGTGTATATTACTGCGTCAAAAGAATACAATAATTATAAATGGTGTGCTAAACAAGACATTACGCAAATTTTTGATACAAACTAATTCTAAATGAGCGAGTAATATACGACTATTCCACTAAAACAACAAGGTAAATTCCACTTGAACGTAGCAGGCTCTACGAAAAAAGCTCCACATATTATATTTATTAAAAAAAAACACACGGCATTATTACAGATACATTTTCTTTATTCGACTCATTCGACTATTTAACAAATATAACAGTGTTGTACTTTGGTTCTCCTTCATTAAGAACACTTTAATGCGTATTCTGGCAGCAGCAAGAACTTTGGACCAGTATTAAAGTCTTGCTAGTGTCCATAGAGAGTCGTTGGTATGGCCACCGGGTCCCGGGCATCGAGCGGTACGCGTGGGCGCGCTCAATTACTCAATTTGTTCGACTTGCACACCCGAAACCTCACTTCACGGTACATGACGCTGCCCTCATCATATAATTGCTGGAAAAATACGTGGTCTCTTATTTTACTGTATTGTGTTTAATTTTGAGGACGTGACGTGTTGAGCAGTACCAATGAATTTTAGAGTTGTGGTATTAAAAGTTAACTGTTGTGTTTGTTGTGAAATTTTATGATGTAAAGTATGTATAATGAACCGATAAATGTGTTAGGGAAGACGCAGACTAACCACAAGTATCTCAAACAAACTCATCTTCTTCAAGATTCCTCTAAACATTGTAACAGCGGTCGCATTCCAAGAACACTTAAAAAGCATGTACAGTGTTAGCTCGAGACGTCCGAGTTTACTCCACACAGTTAGAGCTCCTTAAAGTCGCTAGTCTTGAGCATAACGCGTCAGATTGGGTAAATACTGCATACGAGATAAAATGACCAGCCATTTGATGAGCGCGCAAAATGAAGCTCTAGATATTCGAGATAAGATTTATTTTAGCTCGTCGGTAAACGTCGAGAACGACAAAAGAGGAGTAAAAGTTTTAGTAGTGTGTTGGTTTAATGTCGCTTTGTCCGAAGGCTGTTAGAGACGCGTAAAACCAAAGATTTATCAGCGGACGCATAAATGAAAATGGTCAGCTTTTAAATTATCTTCTTGACTGTAACCTTTTGAAAGGTTTTTATTGCTGGCGCTGGGAGGAATTTTAGTAAGTTCGGTTTTATAACGGCTTTACTGTTTAATTATCGGGTGTTGGTGAATGCAAGTTCATTCTCATACATGAGTGCGTAGGTGCGTATAGTTTGTATTAAAGTATCTTCGTTTATTACAAACAATAAGTTATAAAAGAAGCTGACTCAAAATCTGTTGTTATTTCAATACACCAAGGAATATATTGACACAATCTAAAAATAAATACCTTCATTCAAATAAGGTCTTATCAAACAAACAAAGATCGACTATAGAAAGCTGCATACAATTTTTTAAAAGACGATGTCAAACCATTAAACCGAGTAAGGTGTAAAAAAATAAAGAAAATAAATGAGAAAATTATGCTGTTCCAATTCGAACCAACCCACGTAAGTAATAAAGTATTCAATTCCTAAACAACAATCAAGTGTATTGTGTACAGGAAGACAATTGTTAATGTAATGCGTTAATTATGTAACACTTACCCAAATGTGGAACAAGATGGATAGAAACACGGCTTACCTGGAAGAAATAAGAAGAGATAAGTAACATAATATTCGATTAAGTAATAAAATATAAACAACGGGACGAGGAACGATGTTTCTTTATCCAAACATTTTTGTCCAAGAATCGAGGGTATTTCATTTGCATGTTCTATAATGAAGTCATAAATTGTATAAAGTGAGGCGATAATAGACTCAATAGTTTTTACACGATTGCCTGAGTGGTGTTTTCAGCGTTGGATGCGTTGCGTGGGCTCAGGGCTCTCTATCATTCATTTAATATTACAAAAATGTGTTGTTTTTCCAATAAATTTCGTTAGATTTGATTTAGGTATTTCTGTTAAACAAGACTTGTATTGATGTAAAATTATAATATGATGTGATTTCATATTTCCAACCGCAGATTATATAACTATTGCAATAATGCACCACTATGTGACCGCTTCCTTCCGTCGATATAATTTTACCAAACGACGATGGCAAATTATCGATATTTTGTCATAATCAGAATCCACTAGTGCTCTAAACAAGTTTCAGACCCATACCATTTAAACTTAATCATTTATTTCAATCACCTTTAAGTATTGTTTTTAAACTTGGTACTTTACAATTACCATCTGAATTATCAAGAGCAAAATTACTACCTACCTAAAAAAAATCTTCACGGTTATCTTTACCTAGAGACAATTATTATTAACAAAATTTTCCAACACAGGACATACACAAAGTATCAAGCTAGTAACAGCTACTCCAGTCGTCATGTTCCCAGCTCTCACACATCACAGGTGTCCCGCCTCGCAGGAGATTGTGCTGTCAATTGCTATCATGTGTCTACACTCTACGGGAACATAGTGAGGTAAATGAAAAGCTTTACTTCACAGAAAGTAGTGATGTTCGTAACATGATTGTTGGTCTATTCATTTCATGAATACGAATATTGAAAATTTCGTTGTCAAAATTGTTTTCTTTTCATTTATATTGTTTATATTTCAATCATTTATATCTTTATGATTGCAATTTAAAATATAGTAAGTATCGTTTAAATCATCAAATACTTGTGATAAATTGCTGAGTAAATATTAAGATAAATGTGAAAGTTTCATATAAGTTATCCAAGATTATTATAAGGAAATCAAATGACTACTATTCAATGATAAAGCGTTATTTCTAAAGGAGAAGGCGATGGATATTTAAAATAACAGATACAAAGTAAATGTGACCTATTCGTTGAGATAAGACATAGAGGCGTTGATGAATTTACATCATTTAACGGATAATTGATATGAAACTATAAGGGTCCGTTCTAAGAAGAGCGGTTTTACTAAAAGCGTAAAACAGTTAAACTTATGATTTCTATCTTTATGTAGACGATGTTGAGAATATCCTATGATATGAGATCTGGGATCACCCTAGCAAAAAAGGTGTTTCTATGAATTTCAGAAATATTGATAGCAGAAATGTCAGAAATTTTCGGCGGCGATAAATTGATCGAGCTGGGATTCATTAAAAAAGAACTAGACTAAGTTCTATCAATCAGAATTAAAGGGAAAGTACATTCTGTATCCAGTCCTATTGGAAGTTGACAAAGCATTTGTAACTCTATTGGAATTCGGAATGGTCGTGTATCTATGAAACAAAGATAAGCATCGCTAATCGCTCCGTCCGAGTACAAAGCTTTACCCACATTACGGCTGTAAGAAAGGAATGAGTTCAGTACAGGCGATAAAACCGTGACTAATTATAATGATACTCCGTAATAGCATGCTGCGTTGGAATCTATCAACCAGGAACTGCTAATCATGATTAAATTAATGGTAATTTAATATTAGACCTTAATAGCTTAGATTAATTCCTAATACGTGCTCTTTGAGCGGTGTTATCTCCGCTATTCGATGATAAAAGCGCGTTTAATGATCACGTAAGTACTGATTGTGGATTGATTTAAACGTTATTTTGTACGTTGATAAATATTTAAAAATTTGAGCTTGAAATTATGTCGTAATTTAGTGGCAAACAAGTGATTTGTTTGACTTTACAAGTAGAAATGAATATTATACCATATTTTCTATCGATTTCATAATATTTCGTGCCGTGATTTTGCAATTTAAAAACTTTTATGTTTTCCCGCTCTGATTACGCGATTAGTATCTTCTTTTATGGTATTTTCAACCTTAATTAAATTAACCATTATTAAAACGACAAAAAGGTACAATGTAACCACTTCTCTCAACACCACTATCGTCTGATAGAATCCGTAAATAATTTAAATGGTGTATCCGCATCTCCTGAGTGCAGTGGTCCAGGAAGATTGATTGCGTCTTCGGGAATTATTCATACGACCACGGATCGGACAGTGTCTTTAGATCTAAGTATGGAGACGGATGGTCATTGGTCAAGTCATGGAGTATGTCTAGACGGAAATGTAGGAAACCGTTTAAATTTAAGTGAAAGATTTGAAATCGCAAGTCACCAAAGATCAGTAAATTAATTAGGTATTGAAATTCGTTGTCTCTACTTTAGAGATATTTCCGTCAACTCTCAAAATATGATAAACAATTATTATTTTACGAAAAAGGAAAATGAAGTAATAGGTTTCAGCGGTAAATACGAACAATAATAATATTTCCTAAAACTATTGCTCCAACTCTCTTTCTAAAAAATTGCTCTATAATATTTTGCTTTATTTCTACATTTTAATAAAAGTTACATTATTGGTATATCGTTTTTAATATCATTCCCACTATAATAAACGTATCAAAACATTACCCTTCTAACAGGGTTCAAAAGCTACAACACTAGGGTGATTCTGCCATGTTTGTAACTGTGACCATGTCTGTACAAACGTGCAAACATTGTTTGACAATTGTTTGGATCAGTGGCCCCGCACCTACTGGCTATACTACCGCTATTTGTCCAGCACACACCACGCCAATCTCTTTGATGTTTGACTAATTTACTTCGCAAATAACGTGGGAATTGACGACAAATTGAGTTATTATTTGTATTATGTAAGTAATAAGTTAATTAGAATTTAGAAACTATTTCTGTATGTAAAGCTCATATTCATCTTGATGATAAGACGTTATTTTTTTCATAGTGTATTGTGTAAAATATGTACCCGTACAATTTGACTAATAATTCTTAAACATGCAGATTAACTGTAGCGACGTTTGAAAGAAATTTTAATAACCTTCATAAATTCTAAGATTCACCTCTCAATTTAGAGTAGAATACCTATTAGATGATTTACTGAATACTGGAAAAGAATGTATGATAATAGGTAGGAGTCAAAAATAGGTAATTAGTTAAGGTCAGTAAACAAGAGCTAACACACAGCACGCGATGGCCATTAACTGATTGCCGCTCCACCGCCGCGGTAACCTGATCCTCCACCAATGTAACCTGTCAACGCTGAAGTTTCAGCTATGATCTAATTGTGTTTATCGATATTACAATGCAATCTTATTAGTAAATTGTATTAGAAAAATAAGGTTTAGAGACGTCATAGTTCACTATTGGTAATAAATTTTTTATAATAACATTATGCAACAAAAAAATAATTATTTTTAATACGTACCTATATATTTTAATACAATCAAAAATATTATAGTAATTGTTTAGAAGAACAGTTTATTATCGTAACATTACAATTATTTCTTCTAGCAATACTTATATCTAATTGCACTTGACATTCTGAACCGTGACAAAGAACAATGTTGTATTGACACACTCGAACATTTTCACACAATAATAGCCTCAATTACACGCCAAATAAGAGCGATAATTGTTTACTCTAATTCAGAAATAATTGATGAAATTGTTTCGCCCGCTCGGGATTCCTTCCTAATGATGTTGTTAAAGTTAATTGAGACACGTGCTATGAAAGAGAAGTTGTTTTTGACAAACGACTGATAGACGGACAGATAAGACGGAATGTGTCTAATTTTGTTAATAATTATTAGATGCTTTAATTATCGAAGTATAAAAATATTTCACGATAATTGGGAATGATAGTAGAGTCACGTAGAGTCTAAGCTTATTTTTTATCTTGTTTTATATCATGTATATTTTTAAGGTTTCTAACTACAACAAATAAATTATTGAATAGTACGTTCGCGTTATAAGGCCAAGGTACCAAGCTATATTTTACGTAATTTAAATCAAAACTTTTTCTGATATTGCATATTTAGAAATAAAATATTTTAATATAACATAATATTCCAAAAAAGAAGACATTTCCTTCCCTCCTTTATTATTTCCCGAAGTTCCAAAAATAGAAGAGGTATAGGAAATTAAATATACAAAATGAAATTATTCCGGTAACAGTATAATTTTCGAAGGTGCCTCATTGTGTTGGCGTATAATTTGTTTTTCTAAGGGTTTCCAAGAAAAGGGACCGATAAATACGGTCACGCATAATAAGTTCTATTTTTATATTAGTCGTTAAAATTGACTAAATTGTGTGAAAGTGTTTGATGTTAAATAATGATGTGATATTAATATTTTATATTGTGTAAAAATGTGTGTGGGTAGTACAAATTACGCACACTTTTCTAAAGCTGTGACTTTTCCTATACCTACCTACAGATAAAAAATTATAATTAGAAATCATTCATTACATAAAAATAGCCTAAAATTTTCCTTACTTTTTGTTGTAAAGGATACATGTATCTTTATTATGATAATTAAGGATAAGATTGAGTTAAGATAATATCTGAGTTCGGAAAGTACCAGGCTAGCATGGGTGCGAAGGACCCCTGTTGTGAGACCACCGTGGTATTGGGTTTATTGGAAACAGAAGTTAAGGTTCAACGTGTATAAATACTCCATCTATAAGAACATACATTTTAATTTATTGATAGTATTTATGTTAGATATTGTTTCTGTAGGTATTATCTGTAGTTCAAATTGCTAATCAGATTTTAAAACATTCGTTTAAAATTAATAAAAAATGATAAATTGTAACGTCATAGATATTAAATTATAAAAAGAACATGAATAACTACATACCTGAATTAAATAATCAAAAATCACTGACAATTTTTCCACTTCATACTAAATACTTAAATTAAAATTATTGTTCGTTAAAATATTTCTGTGGTATCTGGGAGACACCTGTTAACTCCAAAAAGTTAAATTTTCAGGAGAAGCAATTTAACATATTATTGGCTGCTAAAAATCGGATATAAGATATAAATGATGAATGAGATGAATTATGTCATATTATAATGAAATATCATATATTAACCCTTTTTTTGCTTGTACAGTTTACAAAATTGACGCAGTAGTTTAGCGAATAATGTGACTTATCAGATTATAACCAAAAAAAAAATATTGCAGTGGAATGGACTTATCTCAAAATGAGCAAAATAAAAATAATGATTATTTCATTGCTATTCATTTAATTAAAACAATTTTACGTTATTTTTGTTATATTTCTTTATTTATAAGTTAATTTCACAATGGAATCACTCTTATGGCTAATTTTAATAAAAGTATGGACATAACAGGAGTGTACATGCAACGAAAAATTTAAATAAAGGCACATATCAAATAAATACCAAAACAAAAGAATCACTCATTTGGATACTAATCATAATCTTCTTCGCTATCTGAGTAGTTTTCCAAAACAGAAGCTGATTGGTTTAAATTAGAATAGAAATCGCGATATACTGGATCAATGAATTGCATAAGATCCATTAAATCTTTAAACTTTTTGGTTAAAGATTTAATGGATCAATCGCGAATCCTCCGACATATGCCTGTTCAGGGTTAAATTCTGTTCATATGTTTCTAAACAAAATATACTTTGCCTTCCTCTTCTTTTCATTGAAAATGTCCTAAAAGGCTCTGATTTCTCCAATGAATACTTAAAACTTACTTCCGGTGATTTTTTTTCAAATTTTAGCCAGAAAATACTTTTCCAAGCAAAAGATTGTTTTGAAATGTCAATATTTTTTTTGACAAAATTCTTAGTAGTTTCGAAAAACCGTAAAATTCGGTTTGTGTCATAAATTTCACCGAGAAATTTTTGCTTGTCATTTTTATAACATTCAACTGCAATATTCGGGTTGTACTCTTTAACAAATCTTTCTATCAACGCATGATCACCGTCACACTCTAATAAAATGAGTGTGACCTGGCACGAGAAACTTGTGGTGGAATTCGGTAGATTTTTGAGCCAATGCAATACAATACATAACAGGTAATATACAGGGTGGTTCTAAATTACGTTGACAAATTTGAAAATAATAAATTTAAAAAATGGGACATGCTGCGTTGCTTTTGTTTTTTAATTATTATTTTCACATGATTTGGCGCCAACTTAAAGTTATTTGTGAAGAGAATAAATTAAAAATTAGTAATTTTTTGCAATAATATCCTTATATGGTAAGCGGCAGTGCGAGATACTGCGACTTTAATACGATGAGCTTGGCCATCTTGGTGATCGTCCGGGAAGAGGCAGAAAAAGAACTCTGAGGACGCCTAGGCTTCGACATATCGTCAAACAAAGATTGACCCGCAATCCACAAGCCAAGGTAAGAAAAATGGCTCGAGATTTAGGTGTAAGTCATTCAACGTTGCAACGAGTTGTTAAAAATGAGCTCAAGTTAACAGCATACAAGCTGCGAAAAGCGCAGCGGTTGGGTGATAAAGAAAAAAAAATACTCCTTGAAATAATATGTCGCTTACTGAAAGCGCGCTCCGCTGATGAAGCATGGAAAAATATTTTTTTCACAGATCAAGAAATTTTTCCGATTGAACAGTCTCATAACCGCCATAACGATAGAGTTTACTCTCCTAGTCGCCCCGGAGCCACATCATTTATCCCCCATCGGCAAAATGGTGGTTATTTTGAAAATAAATAGATATTTACATTAAAATAACACTGTATTTTAATTATTTAGTAGTCACCGTTATATATACCAAATTGGAAATATAAATCCAAATCTGATAAGTTGCAATAATTAACATGTAGGTATCTCATGTTTTTGGTACATACGCGGTAACTGGGACTTAACAAGTTTTAGTCCATAGGCATAAAGCTTGGAATTAACATTTATGTACTTGTTATATTAGTTATCAGGTTTGGCATCAAAAGTTACTATGCTATATTAATGATAATTATAATATATCTTGATTGTAGCAAAAAATCTTGGATTTAACAGGAGTGTACATTTTTTTTTCATTTACTTCCCGTGGACGTAGAGATATCACGCCTGGATCAAAAAAATCTGCGCTTTCTGTACTTATCAAACATGTATCTAACAAAATTTTGCCAAAAATGGAGTTAACAGGTGTCTCCCAGATGCCACAGATTTGTTCTATGTAGGGATGATGTAGAGCAATAATCAAAAACTTCAAGTATGATTATTATCAATACATAGGAACTATAACTGTGCTATAACTATATTACAAACACATGATACGCAACCAATAAAGGTACATATTCCAGCATCACTCGATAAACAGCATTAGTGCAATAACCGCTCCGTGCGCCCCGTGGAAGCCCGCTGCTTCTCTCGGGGTGAAAAAAAAATCACGGTGTCCCGTCGACCATGATTTATGGGACCCTTTGTCACTATTTCCGGGACTCGAGTGCTTTTTATTTTCTTTTAAGAACGTGTTTGAATGTTATGACAGCTTCGCTAAAATATCGCTTAAGTTAATACGTCGCTTTTTAGGGTTCCGTAGCCAAAATGGCAAAAACGGAACCCTTATAGTTTCGTCATGTCCGTCTGTCCGTCTGTCCGTCTGTCCGTCTGTCACAGCCGATTTACTCGGAAACTATAAGTACTACAGTGATGAAATTTGATGGGAATATGTGTTGTATGAACCGCTACAAAAATATGACACTAAATAGTAAAAAAAAGAATTGGGGGTGGGGCCCCCCATACATGTAACTGAGGGATGAAATTTTTTTTTTCGATGTACATACCCGTGTGGGGTATCAATGGAAAGGTCTTTTAAAATGATATAAAGTTTTCTAAAAAACATTTTTCTTAAAGTGAACGGTTTTTGAGATATCAGCTCTCAAAGTCGTAAAAAGTATGTCCCCCCCCCTCTATTTTTATAACTACGGGGTATAAAATTCTAAAAAAAATAGAGGTGATGCATGCTAATTAACTCTTTCAACGATTTTTGGTTTGATCAAAGTATCTCTTATAGTTTTTGAGATAGGTTGATTTAACTGTAATTTATTATATTTGCTGCTACGGAACCCTTTGTGCGCGAGCCCGACTCGCACTTGGCCGGTTTTTTTTCGATATACATTGAATACAGATAATTAATTGTGTGTGGATATTGATTTATGTTCGTATTTCAAATGTGTGTGTTTTTTGTTTGAGGTGCTTACGTCATTTTTAGGGTTCCGTAGCCAAAATGGCAAAAACGGAACCCTTATAGTTTCGTCATGTCCGTCTGTCCGTCTGTCCGTCTGTCCGTCTGTCACAGCCGATTTACTCGGAAACTATAAGTACTACAGTGATGAAATTTGATGGGAATATGTGTTGTATGAACCGCTACAAAAATATGACACTAAATAGTAAAAAAAAGAATTGGGGGTGGGGCCCCCCATACATGTAACTGAGGGATGAAATTTTTTTTTTCGATGTACATACCCGTGTGGGGTATCAATGGAAAGGTCTTTTAAAATGATATAAAGTTTTCTAAAAAACATTTTTCTTAAAGTGAACGGTTTTTGAGATATCAGCTCTCAAAGTCGTAAAAAGTATGTCCCCCCCCCTCTATTTTTATAACTACGGGGTATAAAATTCTAAAAAAAATAGAGGTGATGCATGCTAATTAACTCTTTCAACGATTTTTGGTTTGATCAAAGTATCTCTTATAGTTTTTGAGATAGGTTGATTTAACTGTAATTTATTATATTTGCTGCTACGGAACCCTTTGTGCGCGAGCCCGACTCGCACTTGGCCGGTTTTATTTAAAGTTAGCATTAATGTTACTAGGTGCCTACCTACGTGTTATAGGAAAGAAAATTACCTCAACTATTAAAATATTTATTTTTGTTTATTTCATCAAGAACATGCATTATTACGCATTAGTCAAAAAAACAGTTTAAAAAAGTTCTGTCTTGGACGTCCGTGTGTCTGTAGGTATGTGCGGAGGATTTTCTTGTTAACACGATAGCGACCGAAATACTTTACTAATCGAGTCTTTTTTTTCTCTTACGCTTGAGTATGCTCAGGAATAGAACCCTTTCATTTTTCAGGGTCTGATTCGATGTGGTTTAATTGTTATTAAATAAACAAAAATTAATAAATAATTAAAAAAAAATTATGAGGCGTGCACTTTTGGATTTTTTTCTGAATACAAAGGTAACTTGTGTACAATTTAATCGACAATATTATAAAAACAGTTGAAACACTGTTCATGTATAAAATTTAAATAATCTGGTGACGTCAATTACCAGTGCTCTTAATTCGCTATTTCTTATGAATCAAAAGAAATATGATAGTAATAAAAACTTTTTCCAAGACTCATATTAATCACAAAATCACAATAAAGACGTTATGTCCAGTTCTGCTAAAACATAAAAATTATATAGGTTTTATCTTCAAAAGCACAAAAGCTTTGCAATTATTGTATAAATACTTTCTTTTTTGACGTGTAATTTATTTTGTATTGCTTCTAGAATAACAACTCACTGTATTTGTCATAACAATGTAATATTGAATGAACACAGTGCGTAAGTTTCCGATCCTTTACAAAAACAAGGTGATTTGTTAGTCCGATGAAGAGTTTGTTTTTGTTTACATTCAAATGTTTTTTCTAACACTTTTTGTGATTCTGAAGAAGGTCTCTATTGTAGATTGTTTCCGATGATAGAATTATTTGGAGATGGTAATTTTTTCATATGTTATGCCACACACGTTAAATTGATTAACTATAGTTTTTTTAATAGATGGGTATTTGTTTTTTGATCGATGTCTTTTATGAACAAAGCTCCTGCGATTATAAGACAACGATTAATTTTGTTTAAAAAACGCTACCTATATTTATGAAAATAAAACAATTTTGATGGATGGAGAGCTTTCATAAAAGTTTACGAAGAAATAGATCAAACAAACTTTTTATATTATAACATCTCGCATTCTTTTTTATTTACGAACTTACGAAGATAATGATTTCCTACAGATTCAATTATAGAAATCATTTATAACTTTTCTACCATATAGTTTTTCACACTTTGTTGCTACGGTAATTGCAAAGACGGACCTTTGACACCCATCCTTTCTAATTTATGTATCAGCTAAGAATTAAGAAGCATCTCAAAGATCTTGGATAATTCGACGAATAAGGTATTTTCTCATAGTTAATGTACTATAGTCTATACAAATATTTTTGTTTGTTTAAGAAAAGAGAAATATCGAAAAGTTAAAACTATTTCTTGTTTAAATCTTGTAGAATTTTCTCCAAATAAACGACAAACTTATAGCGAAAACAAAATACTATTAAACAACAGTTTAACAGCAAAACAATTAATAACCTAGCAATACCAAAGCTGTGTCAGAAAATTGAACGCTGCAAGAATCCAGCACAAGTTTGGGACGCGGTGGATTTTTCAAAGTGTGGTCCTAAGTTGTAGGTCCCGAGTTGCAGGTCCTAAGTTGTAAGTAACAACTGAGTTAGGAAGTTTGCACTGGACGCGGGGAAACTGCTGATGGCCGTGGCTTCGACGCTTTTCGCATTGTGGTATGCATTCATGTGATCGAGTTTTGAATTATTTTTGAGTTGTATGATTTTATGGTAGCTGTGAGATGGAGGTTCTGGCGGATTACCTACATCACGAAATTGTAGATTATTTTAAAAAATAATCCCATGCTTATAAAACTTATTTTTGTTATTATATTTAACAATAATTGAAGACTCACTAGTTAAGACTCACTAAGTTTGAATATTGAATTCAGTAGCAAATATACAGAGCATTATATTAGCTTTAACACAAATATCTAGAAATATCTATACATTATGAATATTGAATATTTTTGTTCTTTCTATTAGGTATCTATATTTAATTTAAAATTTACATATTTAACGGTAGCTAATCTGGGAACTAACAAGATAATCTATTATTATAAATAACCATTAGAATTATCAAATCAATAAACTAAGAGATACATCCAAGAGCTTTCCATGTTTGAATAAATATATTCAAGATAACCTTTGAAGCGTAATGTTTAAACAAAGATATTAATTAAGTTTCGAACATAAAGCCCCATCTTAGTGTTTTCTAATAAACGAAATTAACATGTTAATAGTTTCCGATGGGCTCATCTCGTCTCATGAATAATGTACGTCGGCCTTCGTAATTATAACGTATGAAATGGCCCGGTTTTATTGCATCGTAATTGAATGTTCTGGGCATATTAAATCATATTTAATAGTTCTGGTAGCGAGGTGTGGGGTGCGATCGAAATGACTTGTGAGAACTTCTGCTAGTCCCCAAAGGAAGGAGTATGTCTGTCACCTGTAATCTAGGGAATGATTAAGTGAAAATTTAATCAACTATGTTGTTATTTTTTGCATGTAATATCCTACTTTAATTAGAGAGACACGAGAGTCATAAATTATGAAACTAAATAACACATACAATAGGTAAGTACCTATTAAAGCTTATAGCATAAACTTTTATAAATGCGATTTTAAGTAAAATAGTATTTATAAAAATAATTTCGTAAACGAGCAGTTAACATTTCGACACGTACAAACAAAGTTTCGTTCAACAGTTGTGGGTTTAAACTTTAAAACTAACAAGTTTATGAATTCGTTACAGAATTTTCACGGCTCACATAATGTATTAGTATTCGCGCGAAATTCCTGACGGTTGAGTTTTTATCGAGGACTCTGATCGTGAGAACATTTAGTGGCTTTTATTAATTATTCTTGGGCGAGCGGTAGCCATGTTTTATTTTAACGAACCCACCGAGGTATATTCAATCAAATTGTTTTTTTGTACGGCTACCTTTGCAATGTTAATTTGAGTTTGGTTGTATAGATTTCAATATGTGTGTTTAATGTAATATTGGAGGGAGAGAAACGTTATTTTATCGAATTGTTTTGTTACTTTTAAAAGGTTTCAGTATCGCATTATTCATTTACTTACTGGGCGCATATTTAAACATAAAATAAAGTTTATTTGTTATTTACTTTAAGCTTATAGGTACAGCTATACCTAGAGCTGTAGTTTTCAAAAACAGGCTTAAAAAATCCTTCATAGTTATAAATGACCATTAAATTCATGCTCAATTGCATGTAACGTGCCCTTTCTAAAGCCAAATATGTACATATATTTGGATTCTTAAGGAAGGGTTACCTGATTTAAAAATTATCGTAATATACAAGTTTAAAAAGCTCCAAAAGCTTACGTTCAAAGCTGGCCGTAAGCCGCTAAGCAGGCGACGTTATCAGCTTATCAAATGATATGGAACTTAATTATTGTGGAAGCTAAACGGTGATTTATCTTAATTTAAAGCTACCGCAAGCTATTATCTTGAGTGCTAACCTTGTAAACAGCTCTGATAGATTTTAACGGGATTATGGTGACCTGGCGCTTTTGTCCGATGATTTTAGTTAAATTTTGCGTCTATCGCTGATCGTTACATTGTGGTTAATCTTTTAATGGGTAGAGTTTTAGTATGGAAAACTAGGCTACGTTACTGATGAATATTAAACGTTTGGTTTGATTACCATATTATAACATCTAAACCTGTAATAAATCATCACCACAAATCAAGTTAATTCTTTTCTATCTGAACAAACAATCTATGTACAGGAACAATCGGATTTGCAACGAATAAGAATTTGAACTCAACCAAATGACAAGCACCTTAATGAAACTGTCCAAAAGATTTATCCCCCATAATTTGCTAATAAAAATATTTTAATTTCATCCGCAACATTCGCGTCTGAATTTATTTCATCCATTTTGGAATACATGACATTTATGAGACGGTAATAAATTGTCCGCGACTCTTCGAGTTTGCATTTTTGAAGTGTCATTAAAATTGATAGTATATTAAATCACGGGAGGTCGTAAAATAAATCCTATGACGCCCACAGACTACGTAAGTTGAGATAAACTTACACACTAAGTTATGTCTAGAACATAAGTGTAAGTTAATGTGTTGGAAGCTACTTAGTATAATGGTATCATCTTATTTCATGTAAATGGTGCACATCGCTTATATTTTATTGTCGTTCGTGTAGAATTTCAAAGAATTTTGTTTAAAATAAAATTGGCTTCACTATGAAAATTTCCCTAAAGACCGCTACGTAGAATTATGATAATAATTTTATAACAACGTTAACGATAAGTTATTTTATTTTGTTATAGCGTGCGTAAGAAATAAAAATGTTACACTTGACTCATTTATTTTACAATCGTCCATTATATTTTACATGCTAGCTATATTTAGGTGTCAAATGCTATGTACTGGCATATTTTAACTATGGTACGTTTTTTTTTTCAAATTATTATGTCCTACATATTAGAATTTTCTGTTCTTTTTAGTTTTCATGCAATAAAATGAAGTACACAAATAACATTCGTTCGTTTATTTCCAATACACAAAAATGTTGTAAAAAAATATAAAATTGTAAAAATGGCATCCAAAAAACCAGCTATCGAAATATGGAGGCTGTACTTTATAACACGCAATATCCCTTAAGCCAGTGTTGGGCTGCGGCCAAACAAACCGACATCGTTACGATAACACCACTGTCTCTGTTATTAGAACATTTATATACATCGAAATTTGCATAGCCGATACCGAGCTTTGCGAACCTTTGCCTCCAATGGAGCTTCTGATAGAGATAGCTTGAAACTATCTATATTGTAGGTACTAGGTACCTAGTAGTAGTTGTAAGGGATGCATAGTGCATACGTTAAATAAAACAATTGAATATTTTTGAACACATTATTTTTATTTTATCCTTGAAATCATGATTGAAAATCGCCTCGTATTAGTAAATGATTTTGTATTACAGTGAAATGTTATTATATAGATATTATATGCTAAGATTTAAGATTAAAACAACATATCATGATAAGCCTTCTTAAGCTGAATGTTTTTTCATTAAACTATTCTTATGAATCTATTTATTTAGAAAGATATTATTATCTTTAATAACGGTACCTAAGTTATAAGTTTTTATATTAGGATAAATATATAATCCTTTTTCCTTTACAAGTTCCTTGAAATAAAAAAATATATATAATAGGCAAGAATAAAACTGGTTGAGGAGTCTGTGACCTTGTCTATCCTTGTTACGTGTGTTACAAACTTACGACCTCAATGATATACAAAGATTTAGAAATATTAGGTACATCTATTCTTATTATTTTTAATTAACCGTTTTATTATTATTTATATTAATCATACTTTCAAGAAATACTTTAATGTCGGTAAGTATATAAAACTTATTAACCTTATTACCTACATTAATAATTATGCCATTTCACACATTTACCATCATTTTAAGACAAACATCTACACACACCACGCTACGTAATAAGCCCTTCATTTCTAAAATTAATGAAAACTTTACTTACATTACCTAGAGACTAGAAATTATGGCTTTAAAATAATGCGAATAAAAAGTCACTCAATTAGGCGGTAATTTAGAGAGCCGAGTCCCAGAGCCACATCGCTGTAAACGTATTCAAAGTTCATACGCTTGGGTTTTAATGATCTTAGTACCTACATGTCCATCCATTGAATATATTATATACAAGATAATAATATATATTCTATACGAGATATTATTATGTCAACAAATTTTAATAATTGCTACCTTCAATATCTCAATAACCTCAAAACTATTTAGTTATTTACTACGATAACAATCTAATATAACCTTTTGTGGGCATCAAAGTGCCACCTTTTTGTAAATATCAGAGAGATATTATGTATAAATATAGGCAGTAAACATAAAAATAAACTGGCGTTTGAAACAGTAAAATAAAATGGGAACGTTCATTTAAATGTATCATAAGTGATTTGCAAAGGAAATCCTACGCACATTGTTGCGTGATCTAAAAATATAAAGGTAGGAATTTGATACCGCAATTTATTTTACAAATTTATAGGCTTTGTGTGTTTTTATCGTTTTTGCCTCGTTCGAGCCGGTTCCTAACTATTGCTGTATTTTAGACGAGTTTGGCCAAGGACGTGTCGGACGGATAGAAAAAGTTAATGCAAAAAATATCAATTGATATGTGTGACCACCCAGTTTGCATTAGAAGTATTGAAATAGCAAAGTATTCTGTTGAGCAATAAGTCATACAACCAGCTAAATACAACGCACTTTATACAACACACCACAATACGCTACATCACGTCATAGCACGCTACACCACGCTACACTTCGGCATAACACGCTACATGACGCAAAATGCGATTCAACGCAACATAATTTTAGATTTTTTGATTTTCACTCAGTAAGTACAATCCCTCAATAATCTTATTTAAAAAAAAACTATTCGATATTCATAGATCTAAAAATTTACAAATAATATTGAACCTATCGTGATCTAGGTATATAATTACCAACCCTACAAACGCGTCAAAGTAACAAGCATAGTGACGCTTCACAAAAAAGTGTCATCTCAGTGAAATTCGCACGCACTACACAAAACGTCTCTCGAGTGAAGCACCCTGCACACTGTACCCTGCACTGTAACCAAGTGGGGCCACTACACACTGAGTGTGCTAGTAGTTTGTTACGAGATCAAAAAAATGGAATTATGTGTGATGGTAGAGGAATTTTAATTGCTCTACATTTATTACTGAAACGTGAACTAATAATTAAAGTAATCTTTGAAACGTTAGAAAAAGGCGTTATGGTTATGCTACGTTATAGTTGTTTATTTTAATTTATACATAATAAGAACGGTATTGTTTATTACCTATACTTCGGCGATGATATAGAGTCGAGAGTCGACTCTACTAAATTATTATCAATAATTACTCCCTTTCTATTAGACTACGCATATATTTGCGTAATTTAATAGAAAAGAGTCGATATTTTAAGTAATTTATTTAACGATTTAAGTTATCTGAGCATAAACTGCAAAAAGACAAGAACAACAAACATTAAACTAATGAAGGGTGTTTTATAAAATAACCGACGGTTATTTGATCTGCGAGCGCAGTGAAGCGAGCGACGCCACGTGGCGGGCTTGTATGCGGATGTATGTTATTGCCTGTATTACTTCAATTAGGGGTGATTGGTAAAGCTTTTGCTTATTCGAATACTTTTAAAGAAAATTATCCGATGAATACGTACAGGATCTTTATTCTTTACAGTTTACACTGTTTGGTTGTTATCCTGATAACCTAAAATTTAAATATATAACAACTGAATATTTATCGTTAAGATACATTTAATTTATATATAACGGTTTATTATTGAATAAATTTCCTAAATATAATATTACAGTCTCGCGCTCCGAATTTCGTTATCTTGATTAAAATAAATTACTCACAATTATTATCTTAATTGCGGAAAGCTCAAGGATCCGTAATTAATTGTAAATTAATATAATTTTTGGGGTGTAATGGCTGTCTACCATCTCTCAGCCAAAGCCAACCTCACCTGCCCGTGGTGCACCCTGCCGAACAACAGACGAGGCTCTGGCGTTTACATTTTACAGTGGTAGAGCTACAGCTACATACAATTTATTTTGTGTGTAGCACGACTGGGCTGTAGCTTGTCCGGGGAAGTACCACTGTCTCACGTAATACCGGCGTTAAGCATCTTCTTGCGTTTCGCATGCGTTAGTGAGATTGCCGGATGCCCAACCCCATCGCCCTTCAACAAACATGATGACAAAGAAACCTTCAAAAAAAGGGCATACAAGTTTCTTAAAGGCCGGCAACACATTCGCGGTGCCCCTGACAACGCGAATGCCTATGGGCGGCGGGCATCACTTTCCATCAGGTGACCCGCCTGCTCGCTTGCCCGCTTAAGTATAAAAAAAAAAAAAAAAAAAAAAAAATTGTGCGTCTGGCGGTGCGCACCTCGGGAACGGCTGATTTCGGATAACCGCCGGTAATTTCCGCCAGCCAACTGTCACGGGGGCATTATATTACGCAACTTTGCGAATTATGTTTTATGGTTTCCCACATCCTATGTGTTCCCGGTTTTTAACCGGCGTTCCTCAAAACCGACTCAATCCAAAACTAACAAGAATATTTGCATAATATTTATGTATATTTGAGCTTAATACATTATTTTGTTGAGTTTAATTTATAAAATATATTATGTCCTCGGTCACCAAAAATCCCTCCCTTTTGCATACCTCTACCTAACAATATAAAACAAAAGTAATTTCGTTCACAGAACACCCGTTTTTGAAATAAAAATTACAACTGAAGTTTAGCATACTTGCTTTGAAGCCCGAAGCGGGTCGCATAACAATAAATTCAATCAGCGAAGCTATTTCACCAGTATTTTTTAACTTTCCAACTGTTTAGACACTCTTTGCATTTAGTACCGTCAAGTTTCTTTCCCTTGTTCAAATTGCAAATTTTGAAATAATATTGATGTTCACTGTGAAATTTTACAGCATCTCGCGCTGTATAGAACTTCGTTATTATTATTTTCCTGCATGTTCCTGTGAATTTAACAAAACTTTTGAAATGTAGTTGGAATGCGTAAAACTGATGTTAGATATAATATGCTAAAATTAAAACTAACCGTATCTCAAAACGTTTTATAAATTATAATGGTTTCAACCGCGTGAAAAACACACTTTACAAACTTGACATAATAATATTATGTTTTCGCTTGCGTTATTTACTTATTTGTCACCACATACTAATATAACAGAAAATACAGGAAATTACAAATTAAAATCTGTAGCCAAGTGCGTTCCTAAAGGAAAAGCTTTGTATGGCTGATACTTCTTTACAAATATTTTTTTAAGTTCGAGGAAAAATTGAGTTCTTGTTGGTGGAAAAATTAACAGGAAAACATCGAAAAATTACTTTTTTCTATTGATAGAAACGACAAAGGTAGCGAATCATAAAATGAAATTTGTTTTTCACTCAATAACGACTTGGCGCCAATATCCACGTTTCCGAGAAAACAACTCGAATGAAAACATTTTATTTGAATAATTTATGTTAATTTCAAATGTTTATCTCATATTGGCGAAATGTTAGGACATTGAGGACGTAATTTATGGTTTAACTTTTGTCAATGATGTAATCACTGATATATTTTTATGGTATTATAAAAAGTCTAAGAGCATTTGCTATTTCAAAGTGACGGTTAAAATCGGTCCGAAAAATTCCACATAAACACTTACTACTATAATTTGAGTAAATTACACGAATTTATTATGTATAATACAGTGTTGAACGCAGTAATTTTTCAAGCAATATCCTTTCACTATAAAACAAACAGGACCTCCAACTCTTAGCACATTACAATGTTAATGGAATCATAACATCAATTAGCGAGCTACTAACGATGCAATATAACAATAACACTCACAAGCACGGCAATCTCGCCCCTATCCCGTGGGGGTACGTTCGCAAATCGCGTGCAGGTACGGGCAGTTGTTCGCATCTGCGGAGCGGAGACGATTCGACACACGTTAGTGTAATGAGGCACGCTCGCTTCACTAATATATTTTAAACTTTTTGTCACCAACTTTCCATAAAATATATTTAAATTTTATTTTTAGTCCTTTAAACGCGCCTCCACAGTTTTTCAAGATAAGGTGCAATGCAAGGTAATAGGCAGTAGCGCATCGAAACTTCACAGTCGTTATCTACTGCGCCCTACTCTACCTTTGTTTGTTTTTAATTACTGAAGGTAATAGAAATGAGTTTATACCTAAAAAGGGCTAAGGCATAGGTTACTTAAGTGTAGCGTATTCTATTATTGCAAATATAATGGAATACGCTACCTACATTATACATACCACTGTAGGAGTATGATAATTAGAATTTTTTATAATGTTCGTATGATAACAATGTATTTGTTTCCCTATGAAAAGAATTCTTGTAATATACACAACATAAAAGGAGGAAAACTGGCAGCCACCAGATAAGTCACCAAAATTTCAACAATAGCGCTAAAACCTCCACCCTAATAAAGTAATATTTCATCGAGCCCATATTTCTTTATAAATTGAGACCGCACTACGTACTCCTACGTCGGAGCCCACAATGGGCCGAGCGATCACAATGGCCACTGTCCACGATAAATATCATATATCCTGGTGACATTACTGCCAGCCTCATGCAGATATACGGCGAAACAATCCTGGCGCGTGGTCCATCGCCGGCCGCCCGCCGCCCCGGCCCCGGCCGCCCTTCCCGCCGCGCAGTGGAACGCACAGAAGCTGACCCGAAATGACACCCACAGTCACATTTGGCCTTAAGCCGGATTTAGTTATTCTTGCGGCGTTTTTGCGACGAAACCGGCGTGTTTTTGTTGGTCTTTGTACATCGGCTTTACGCCCCCGCATGAGATATTCTTTATTGTTGCCAAGAGAATGTGTGGCGCGATGTCACGACGCAAATATAAAATACTTTTACGGGTTTATCTTCCTCTTTAAATTTGAATTTTCTAGAACTTTCGTGCATGCCATTTTGGAGAAACTTCAAGAAATGTTATGAGTCAAACATTAAACTTCTCTTAAAATCCAGTTATTTTATTTCTAGCTTATAATATTATGATATTCATTATGCATGCTAGGTTTTTTACAAGATCGTTAGTAGATTAGAACATTCGGTTCGCCAAATTGCTTAGATACTGTTCTCATTTAAATAAATTATTAATAAACCAATCGAATATCCAGCTACGTCAATATAGCTCTGTTATTCGAATTATATCGAAATTTTATAGACATTTAATGCTAAGGATAAGCGTGGTTTCGGAATTCGACCTCTTTCTAATGACTCTTACCTGCGTTCCAATGCACGCATCGCGATGAAATATGCAAGATGCAAGCAACAAAACTCCATTGTAATACCTACGAAATGCTAATATTTGTATCATCGCGAGAAGATGACCAAGAACTAATGTATGGTATAGTTTGGAACTAATATAGGTTCCACAGAACATTACACTGCCAAAATGATTTACAAAAATTGTAAGTAGAAAAAGTTTGTTGAATATTGCGCAGTACATAATTCGAAACGACAACATTTATCACTCAACTAATTCGGAGGCTCATTAGCGAAGTTTGCTCTATTAATTTTTGTTGAGTTTCGCCAAATTTTATAAGCTTCGTGTTTTAAGTGGGCCAAGGCATGATGTAGTCATGAATACCATTCACTAAATATGCGCAAAAAGAACATTCTTACATGTTTATTTTCTTGTAATGCAGATGAATACGGAAGAATTTGATGTACTTAATATTATAATGATATTTTATGTGGCGAAAACAAAACTTCAATAAGTACGGCAAATATAAATCGGAGAAAGGCTCGATAAAGCAAACTATGGGGGAGAGAAACCCCGGACAGACAGTGAAGTAGACAAATAAGTATATGGGATTTACCAATTTATAATATTTTTGTTTGTCTTGGAACTCGATAAAATTTTATGATAAGTACCTAGTATACGAGTAGGCATATCTATAAAATGAGCTTCGAGCAAGCTTAATAACAATTACAAGTCAAAATGCAAATGTCCCTCTATTTATTTTGAATATTAAAGCAACATTGATAGCGATTCCCTTCAATTCGGCGCTTAATTCGATTCGCACTACAAGAGGGGTTCAAAAATGAGATATTAATTCGATTTTATTCGCAATCTCTGAGCAAATGGCCTAGTTTATTTCTATTCAATTAGTTGGGTCTTTTGAAACGTTTGACACATCATTTACAAGTGATTATTGTATACAACCACTACAACATTAATATGGAGGAGAATTTTGGAGTTTAAATAATAAAGAATTTATTAGGTAGGTACATTTTCCATTTATGTTTAATAATTTTTGCCAGGATAACCTTCTTTAGTTCTATATATTTAGATGTATAAAATTCAAATCAATAGCTGAACATTTGTGAACACATCAATTTATAACAACTAGCTGTGTGCCGCGGTTTTGCCCGCATTGCACCGCTCCTATTGGTCTAATTGTAATTGTCAGGACTCTGTACAATTTCCATTCAAATAATTTAAATCTTAAATTTGTAAACTCTTAAGTCTCAGATTCTTCATTAGCATACACACGTGCGAAGGCGGGTGCGCAGCTATTAACTATAAGGACATAAACTCAAAGGGGATACAAATCTCGATGGGATTATATAATTGTGAGGGGACCGAGCTAACGAGCACCGCAGGCTAGCTCGTTGTAAAGTCTTCATAATTGAGAAAGAATGTCCTTAGTGCAATTGTTTATTGATTGTGTTATTTTGATTTAAATTATGCGTAATGTACATAATAATGTACGTATGTCACAAAAACAATTCTATACATTAATGTATAAGCACAGAATATACATATAATAATGGTATAAGGTACATATGTCTCTACATGATCTATTACACAAGTTATTAGGTACAAAGATTCCCAAAAATCTTACTAAACTTATTATTAGAAACTCAAGAATTAAAACTTTAAAGGAAAACTAAGGTTCACGTACACAGGTCCCCGATGCAGTCCACGTTTTGAACATGTAGTAACCATTATTATAATATTATATTGATCCCAATTCGTTGACTGCGTCGCTGTATGACAAATTATCTGATTGAGATTCTACTCCGCTCTGAAGGGAACGGATCATACAAAATTCATTAGTTTCCAATATCGAGCTGCATTTAATGCTTCTAATATTTTTATCAAGTGTTCAAGGTATTGTTCTATGTCCGTAACATGCAATATTATAAAACGTGTAGGTACTTATATGTATTATATTCATTAATTACCATTATTAGACCATAACATTTGATCTGGTTTTGCTGTGGGTTTTGCTATACAAAATAATAGAAGAAGGAACGTGTCTACAGGTTTCTTTTCAAAAACATTACAAAAATTTATAGAAAAATTTATGATCTATTAAAAATAGAAAGCTGAAACAAAACTTCTTTAGGAAAGTAATAAATCATGAAACGTGAAACAACAATAATATCTTCAAGAGTCTAGTACCTATAAAATGTATTGAATACTCATCGTCGTTGTTATGAATTTCCGTACAAAAGATGAACAGAATACTGTTTTTAATTCTTGTATAACTAGCTCTTAACTCGATCTCGAGGCTCGCCATCTGTCACAGTCCAACAATTTATTTCACATTTACTAACATTCAAAGCCAGTGACCCTTACCAAATTTCTTTGTTACGATAACGCAAATGTTTTGTATACATCGACTGCAACAATGAGCCAGCTGCATCAAACTACAACAAAATATTCAATGGAACGAGGCCACCGCTTTTGTACAATATTCGTTCGAAATGAATAGGATATTGGCTAGTGTTTTGTTAAAAAATTAATGGGTGTGATCGCTTATTGTAACATTTTGATCTTTTTGTTCGTGGATTGCTTCGCTAGTTTTGAATGAACAAGTTACATCGGTTTTAAATTCATATCGTATTTGATTTAAAATAGGTTTGACGGCATTATTATGCACTTTTTTGAAACAGATAATAACTTTCCTTCGGCAAAACTTATATGAATACATTTAAAAAAAGGAGTATGATGAATCATGAATGTAATTTACAATACAAAATCCAACAAAATATTAATAAGTTGAAGAAATTGGAATTTAGAATTTGAAACAACATTGGAAACAACTTCACTACTGCGATAATTGATGTAATTACAATTACAAACGTCCTGTGACGTTAATAAACAAAAACAAGGGCAATTAACTAGATGCCATAAAACATTTCTGGATACGATTACAATATAGTCGACTTTAAAGCATAACAATTTACTTACATCATTCAAACTATCGCCTCAATTTTGTAAACAAATTATGTACATTTAAAATAACAACCATAAATTGTTTCAAAACAACGTACACATGAACGGTAGTGGATTTCAAAACAAAACATATAATTACTGGCTTATAAAAGTCTGTAATTAACGAATCGTCGATAGTTCGGACAAAAGAGTGCTTATTTAAAACTAATTTTAAACAGAAGTTAGTTCGCACGTCAATAATAAATGCCACATGCTTCAGTCATCTAATTTTACTCGTTCCAGGAATTTCAGAGCTAACACTAAATCATGTTTAGTGTCACTTATGAGACACTAATTTATAATCAATTAATTCTGACTAGTTATAATTTTAGCACGGTTTGAGGATTTACAGCAGTGCTTTTTGGTAATAAATTATTCCCAATTATCTGATGTTTGTAGAATTGTCCAAACATCAATAATAGAAATTTGCTCTTGGAAATTCATTCGTTTATTATGTCTACGATGATAGAGCACAGACAGGGAGGTACCTACGTAAAATATAGTGTTGTAAAAATAATCAATCGTTATGAAAGAGGAACATTAAAATAATTAATAAAATCAATAATCAAGAAAGCTTAAAATGAAACATCTATTTACATTGCCCGACCCATAACATAAATTAACTATATTAACTCTTCTTGAACTATCTAAACATCAAAAAACAGATCACTATTTACTTTATTCAGACAATATAGTATCAGTTCACGGGCTACCAAACTCATTAAACACAAAAACAACACAAAACGGTTCAACGGTTACGTATAACACATTTGACAAACAAATTATGAAGGCAAAGGGTTGAGTGACCCCGAGGGTGCGGCGGGTCGCGCCGGGGCAAATATGTAGTATGTATTGGTTTATGTAATCCTTGTAATAGTGCTGATTACTATTTGGTTAGATAATATTAGATTAACCTTTTTGTAGAGCTAGGGAAATGGGAATTTTATAAGTATCGGTAAGTGATAGCAGCTGTAGTACCATGGACTAATAGAATCTATAATAGTCTATGGTAGTACGAAATTCACTAGTGACAAGAATTGTTAACGATTTTATATATTACGAAAAAAGATTTAATAAAATTAAACTTCAGTATTGACCAAACCACATCTTGAGTGCCCTAATTATATTTAAAACTTTAATATCGAGACGAATTATGAAAACATACATATAATATTCTCTATATTACTAAATGTTAGTACAATGTGTAATACAGAACCAGATTGCAGTATCTATTAAAGTCACAAATGACCTTTTAAAGCTAAGCCACATTTCAATTAGCAGCTATTAAAGACGTCAAAACGAAATTGCTTCGTCCCATAAAGGGTTGCAATAAAAATAAAACGACCATTAAGGCCCGACTACACAAGCGTACAATTTGCATGATGCATGAATTATTTGCTTGAACCTATTTAGTTGTGAAATTATGTGGACAGTACTTATAGGTGGTTCATAATTTTATCAGTAACTTTTTGATACGTAAATTAGAATACTGCAGTAGAATACTAACAGTGAAAGTAAATATTGATATTTTTTTAAATAATGAATTGAATATTATTCAATGTTGATAATGTTACTTGACTACGTTGATTAAAATTGAATAAATTAATGAATTTCAAGAAACTTTTACTACCAGAAAAGATATGAATAAATTAAATTTCAATGACAGAAAACTACATTTTCTCCTACCGAAGAATTTCCATTTTTACTAATTTAATAAAAATAATAAAACCAGCCAAGTGCGAGTCGGGCTCGCGCACAAAGGGTTCCGTAGCAGCAAATATAATAAATTACAGTTAAATCAACCTATCTCAAAAACTATAAGAGATACTTTGATCAAACCAAAAATCGTTGAAAGAGTTAATTAGCATGCATCACCTCTATTTTTTTTAGAATTTTATACCCCGTAGTTATAAAAATAGAGGGGGGGGGACATACTTTTTACGACTTTGAGAGCTGATATCTCAAAAACCGTTCACTTTAAGAAAAATGTTTTTTAGAAAACTTTATATCATTTTAAAAGACCTTTCCATTGATACCCCACACGGGTATGTACATCGAAAAAAAAAATTTCATCCCTCAGTTACATGTATGGGGGGCCCCACCCCCAATTCTTTTTTTTACTATTTAGTGTCATATTTTTGTAGCGGTTCATACAACACATATTCCCATCAAATTTCATCACTGTAGTACTTATAGTTTCCGAGTAAATCGGCTGTGACAGACGGACAGACGGACAGACGGACAGACGGACATGACGAAACTATAAGGGTTCCGTTTTTGCCATTTTGGCTACGGAACCCTAAAAAATATCTAATCTTGTGGGGTGTAAATTTTCTATCTAAATTGACCGAACTATTCGCACCATGTAAGCCGACCACATTCACAGTCGATAAGGGTGGGTACACAATAAAAATAAAGCTTTTTAGCATTGGCCGACACGCGTGACGTCATTGATTGCATTTCAGCTTGTTTTGAACGCTCTGCAGTTACGAGTGAAATGTCGGGGATTTGACACTATTGCGATTTGTCGAGCCATTTCCGAGACCCGTTTATAATCAACGATTGGGTTTTGTAACAGACTTACAAAGCGAGGTTTTCAATAATTGTAAGTCTTGTTAAATGAATGATTTATGTTTGTATTATTATTGGTAGTATGTTGTTCTTGACTTTTTCCGAAATAATTTATTAAAATTTGCTCTATAAATATATCCTATACTCATTTCAGCTTAGAAAACAGTAAGGACGGTGGTGATTGTAAATTACAGGTTAAATGTAATAATAATAGATTTCGGTTTATTAATACTATAAATTTCATTAATATTCGTGACAATACTCAAACACACCCTGTATCGTAATCCTATTAGTCTTACAAGTGCAAGCAATTTCGTAATTTCTTAGCAGCACTATAACATTACCGTATAATACAGCCTTAATAATAAATGAAGTTATTTAGTTGAATAGGATAGTTTAGCCATTATATAAAGCTCATATAGATAGTAAGCGAATATTGGTTTGCAGTAATCTCGGTGGGCGGGTTCGCTAAACAACAAGACATTACCTGTGTTTACTGGTAAATAACCTGCCAGATAGATAGCGCTAAATATCTACACTTTCTCTCAGGTCTTAGGTTCTATAGTGTACTCGCATTTGGGTTTCGCTTGCGATTGCGTGATATTAAATGACTTTACATTCTCCGTGACAAAATTTTCAGATTTATTTTATTAAATAATAATGCTTAAACATCTATCATCATTCATGACATCAGCATTTGTAATATTTTAGCATAATATCTACATATTTGCAAACTCAACAATAAAATACTTGAATAGGTACCAAAATTTCATGACTAGAACGTCAACATTAGTATTTTTTCAGACCCAGACACAATATTCAAGAACATTTTAGTTTATTTAACATTGATTCCTTATTTATTAATTGTAAAAAAAAAAGTATAGCTTTATATACAGCCTGTACCGCTATGTCGTGCCGCCCCGTAGTGTTGATACTAACGCCTACCTCACTGCTTGAATGTTACTGCATTTATTCTAAACGTATTGTTATTTACTTAAATGCAATACAATTGTATTAAGTGAAGTGATAGTATCTGTTCTCTGGGGATTGGGTACAGTAAGAGCCTGCAAAGATTTCTGATTGAATTTACATTGTTTAATTATTTAAAGAAAACATTGTTTATTTTATTATTATGTATGTTATTTGTAAATATTTAAATTATTTTTATAGAAATAAAGAGTAGGTATTTCATTGGTCATTCATAGAACTTTTTGGACAATTACTATAATTGTCCAAAAAGTAGAGTAAGAAAAATTTGGTTATAATACCTATTGAATAATCATAAATATCAAAATAAAGAAAGTTTTTCAGACTAGATATTATACCATTGTGGTTGAGTTTATCGCAAGAAATATTTCAACTTATGATACTTTCAAGAAAGGCAGCTACAAAATATCTCATAATTTAGTCCGCAAATAAACAGAACAAATGTTGTAATATTGCGTAAGAAATAACAATAGGTCCCTCGGGAGCTGTTCGTTAGAGTAACTGTAAGAGTGTGATTGAAGTAATGGCTCCGAAAATACGTGTCAAGACTAGGCGACGACCGTGTATTCGTTCACGTTTTGTATTTAATGTTGAATAATGTAATTATTTTATATTTTTCGTAAGTAATCGTCAAAACTTGCCTTACAGCTTGTAAACTGAGAAAAAATATTCAATGTAAAATGAGCTCTACATTTTTTTCTTTTTTGCATTAATTAAGTTCAAAAATGTTTATTTACAATTATTTGATAAATAAATTATTACAAAAAACTTTCTTACTATTGCTTATTGATTACTTTGGGAATAAAGAAAGATAATTTGGAAAATCCAAAAGTGCACGCCTCATAATTTTTTTTTAATAAATATTTATTAATTATTATTTTTGTTTATTTAATAACAATTAAACCACATCGAATCAGACCCTGAAAAATGAAAGGGTTCTATTCCTGAGCATACTCAAGCGTAAGAGAAAAAAAAAGACTCGATTAGTAAAGTATTTCGGTCGCTATCGTGTTAACAAGAAAAAGGATCCGCACATACAGACACACGGACGTCCAAGACAGAACTTTTTTAAACTGTTTTTTAACTAGTTTAAATAACAAAAATGACATCAAAAATATCATGAACGTTAAAAATAGTGTTTTTTCTTAATATGTGTGTGTATGTATTATCTTACAAGTGCAATGTATGATACATAAAGACATTTTAAGTTTGAAAAATCAGATGTTTTGCGCGAAGTGACAGTAGTACCCACCTCAACGCTTCGCTTATGAGGCGTGCAATAATAAATGTGTAATACAAATAATTATGTAATCAAGCGTAACGAATGGAAATTTAACCTGATGTAAGCGTCTCAGGACATTTGATATACAGGGAAATCCGGTGTGCGGATTAAGTTCTAGTGTTATACGGCAATGCCATTCTAAAAACATACGTATTAAGTTCTGATAAATAGTTGTTAGTTTTTGTATTTATAAAAAAAAACTACCTATAACCTTCGCTCAGCATACCTACTGCCTATTGTGAACTATCCAGATAAATCCCTATGTTTATTAAAATATCAAACTCATCCAGCCCTTTTTTTTGGTAACAGAGAAAAACAGGATTTCGTTAAATCACCGTCTGTAATTAACCACCATGACGTGAATTAGTTGTCGCATTCCACTACGTACCTATGAATGTTCCCACTTATTTTTTAACTATTTATAAGGAATTAACATAACAAGCCGTGGGTGTATTAACTAGTTACATGTGGATAATTGTTTGCTCATTATGGTCATCGTGAAGCGACGATTAAGTGACTGTAGTGATAATTTAGAAAGCCCTTTTTATACGAGAAACTATGTAAATAAAGACGTTAAATTTGGGCATGTTAATGATACGATAATTGGAGGGAAGACAGGTTTTAGAGCCAATAAAGATGTGAGAGATGTTTATTATTTTATAGCGTGCGGGATTATGACATTTCATATTAATTTTGTATTCAATTTTATTGACTTGCGTGAGTTGAGATTTCTAATGAGGAATTCCGAAGTCAAATTTGTACCACAAATTGTGTCTATAAATCAATAAGTATTCTTAAATTACACTTTTTGGAGAGTTAAATAAACTACCTACCTACAATTGAATGAAATTGAATGCATAGTCATAACATTTCATTTATAAAATACATACTACAAAAATAAATATACGTATTAGTAAACGAAAATGTGACGTTTAAATACAATGTAAACTTATACAGTGTACCACATGTCGGAAGCGCAGTTCCACACAAACAGTTGCCAATCGCGCGTCACAATATCAAAGGGCAGCAATAAAATCGACGACACCTCGAAGGGCCCTCAGAAGTCAAGCAAACATCCCTTCACCGCTCCTCGAGTTAAACGCGGCTGTTCTTGACAAATGTGCTGTGTTTTTATGTTCCGTTTGCGTAAATTCAGTTCCACGTATGTATATATATAGGTTGTGCATTTGAATAAGTAAGAAAGCTGAATATATCTTCACTAGCTGTACCGCGCGGTTTCACCCGCGACGAACCCGCAGGCAAAAGTATTCTATAGCTCACGTGTTATTCCGATGTATAACCTAAATTACTGTAAAGTTTCATCCCAATCCCGCAGTTTTTTCGTGAAAGAGTAACAACCATCTATCCATCCATCCTCACAAACTTTCTCATTTTCTAGTACCTATAGGAAATAGTATATAATTAAAGGGCATGCTATCAAAATAGTTCTGTTTTCTTAATAATATTATAGTTACACTTTCCTGATATTATATTCTGCGATTAGTAACCTAAAATATAATTTCTTAACCCGTAATATTCGCTAGCCTCACACAATGCCGTTCCACATCAGGCAATTGGGAGCAGACGCGATGTCTTTTTGTTTGTATCTGGGGACATTCCGTCGTCTGATGGATGGCCTTCATTTGCAGCGCCAATGACTCTCATTTACACCGCCCAAGATTTACTGGCTCTCTCCTCCGTTCTGCTAAGTGAATCACTAATACTGGAGATGGGAGTGAGGCGCTTCTAATGTACCCGTGGCGTTTTATTAATGGGTGTAGGTCTGTATGTGTGTGTGTGTGGTACAAAGTCCATTGAGAGGCGTGAGACCTTTGAAATGTTCATAGGCGGTGCTGGTCGCTTACCATCAGGCCTTCGAGATTCTTTGCCAATACACGCCGAAACACGCTAAAAATTTATTGATTTTTATATTTCGAAGTGAAACATGGAACGTTGTAGCTTTTTACACGGATACGAAGTTGAACCTAGTGGCAGTAAGACATACAAGCCACTTTCTTTTGGAATTATTACTGTAAAAATGTTAGTCACTGGAACTTCTAATGTATGGAGGCGGGCGTTGGCATCTGTGCCACAGCTTTTTAAGCTTTTATAGGTGCCATCGTTCATAAAGTTTTTTGTATCTGTGTTTTTATTGTTCCAAATAAAGAATTTTGAATTTTTGAATTTTTTGTGCTCGTTACAAATAATTTAACATTCAATAAAACTATTCATAAACATGAATTTAGACCTTTCCGCCCACATACCGATTGTTTGAACACGCGTTAGTTTGTGCTGATCTCCGGTTTATTCGGATTCCGGAGGTAATTTTACTTCGCAAATAGTTGCACAGGGTCGCCTAAATGTAATTGTTTCTTTGCGGCCTATCGATTGACCTACATGTGGTGTCAAGGGGTTTAGCATTATATTCGCGGGTTCGAGCGCATTGCGCATTTTGTTTGGATAAAAGATTTCATGATAATGCAAGCTTATTTGGTAATTTAATTTCTCGGTATTCTCAGTTTTTAATAATTATGATAATTTAAATATTACGACAAATAATACGCTATTATTATGACATGAAAATTCGACTTTGTTTTGGTTCGTAAAAGAAGTTATTTTTCAAAGAGAATTAAATAGGAATTGATTTAAGTTAAATATAAGTAAGAAAAACGTGCAATAATAATTGATAAATTTGCTTGTACTTCACGAAAATAACACGCAGTTCTGCTCCATTTGAAATCAACAGGAATGTATAAATGAAATTATTTGGCAACACTGATATTAGGTCGAAGCCTCACCTTATCCAATAAACATGAGTATTTGAAATAAACACACCTTCATACATAATTATCAAAACACGAGCTTATCAGTAATCGCAATCTAACCTTTAATTTCAGCTGTACAATAAACATAATATTAATGTTTCAGTTAATGTTAATGTTAATAATTTATCTCACTAATACTTATTTAATATTTGAAAGTTGACGAATTTATTTGGCTAAAATAATTTAAACCTACAGCTAAATTATTGCCCTAACTTTTCATGTACATGTCAAACAATAATAACACAGAATAATAGATATTACATATTATTTTTAAACAATAATAACACAGAATAATAGATTATATACGCCAAAGTTTCCTATAGTTTCGAATTGCGGAAACCCTTCAAACAGAGTTAGTTAAAAACACAATTTATGTTTAACCACGTCCAATTTCGGAAGAAAACACAAGCAACCCACAGTTAGGGTTGAACTATAAAGTTTAAACCGCCGCCGTAACGGAGGGTGTACATAAAACCACCAGCGTGGCAGCCCTGCGTATTTCCACGCAAGTTTACTAGTCGTTAATAATTAGATGCCTGTATTAAACTCGAAACAATATAAGCGGGACCTCTCATTTACGCGGGCCCATGGCCCTTTGTCGCTCGCAGTAATTTATTTCTCATTATTACACGCTCCTAATTCGCTTTTAAAACGCCTGTAATTTACACCTTTTCGAATTGTTAATCGCTTTTTAATATCGCGCTGGTTGTTGTTACAAAAGATTTAAACAGTGGATGACAAAGTTTTCTAAATGATGGTAGGGTTATTTGTAACAGATGTTATCTGTTGTAAATATCTAAGTTTATAAATAAATAGTGTGCATATTTTTGTAGGTACGTCGTTCTCATTACGAACAAAAATTATTGAATTTTAGCACGAATATAGATTAGATTACGTAGGTAGGAATGTGGACATCAATCATTGAGGACTCGTCCCGTAACTAGAATTAAAAGAGGTTCATTTCTTCTAATTTTAATTTGCATTCAAATCTAGTCCATCAAATTTATCTACATACAAACGGTCAAACAAATAGTGAATGGTGAAACGAATCTAATTAACGCCTAATCCACTAAGCTGCTCTGAATGCCGTATTACGACACCGTGATATTATTTGCAAATACTCGCATTTAAACGCTTACCAACGGTTGCGGATTATTGCTATTTACTGTATATCCCTTATAATGTGTAAACACAATATACTGCGAGATATGGAGTCAACTATGAACATTTTGCCACGTTTGCTGTCATAACTCTATATTTGTAGAGTAAGTAATAACAGTTTTTTTTTGCCTTCTTATAATATTATATTCTAATAAATTACAGTTTATGGAACACGTTATATACTTCATATCCATTAATGCTTTGACCAGTTTCAAGCTTACATCCACTTTTAGTGCGTCTACAAACTTCAAATAATTCTGGAGAAAATGGAACGTGATCATCGTTGCCTAGAATCACTTATCACTCTTCATACGCGACCGAATGTTTGTCAATTAGGACATTGAATTGAAATACATCTATCACTAAAACCTCATACAGAGCCGTGCGTTTTCGTGTCAATTAGGACGTAGTATTGAAAAGCGATTGTTCAGTGAATAGTGTCGTACTTATCGCCAATGCCAGTAATCCCATAAGGGCTGTGTTCATATGGGATATGCCCAAATGGGATTAATGAAATAGATTGTATGAATGGCAAAGCGTTATAAACATGGACATCGAATCGATGTAGTTGAGCGATTGAAGTGAATGGAAATTTAAAGGATTTTAGCGCGTTAATTTCGTGGAACAAAAGCGTATTAATGCTTATTTATTTAAGTAGATATGTTTAGCGATTTGTAGTAATTTATCGTTAAAAAAATATTGATGACTATATCGAATACCAAGAGATTTAATACCGCGGAGGATGATCTCCCTGCGGTCATGTCGTGAAATTCCTTCGCGTTCAGAATTATACAAATGCTGAGATAATAATATGACAATATAATCGAGTGATATAACTATTCAGGATGTATATTATTAAGTTATATGAAACAATGATTTGGTACCTATAAATATGTAAAATTGTTATGGTTGCCGTCGATTATTGTTATCGTTTAAAATTAATATTTTAATATAAGGTAGGTATATTTTTTAGTTTATTGAATAATCTACTACAATCTATTTTATTAATGGAATATTATGATTACGATAATGCGTGTATCTCCAGGCTATAATTGATCAAACTATTCCCCAGAAGGTCAGCCCCCGGCTGTCACTCGCACGCGTCACTTTTATCGCCACGAACCCTCCATTTTTCCATCGATTGCATGGTACATTTCTCATGATTTTGTATTACTCATAGGATTTTCGGTTAATGTGGGGAATTGGAATTTTTACGTCTATAAAAATTGTGTGACTGTGTGGTTAATATTTATTTTTAATATTTTTAAAAACATGCTTTATATTTTCAAGCCTTAAGTTCATTTTGATAAAAAAATAATATAATATAATATTATACTAGCTAGAGCGTATATAAACTTCCTTAATTTTATAAAACAATCTGGTAGGAATGTTATTAATATTAGATTATAATTCAGCAGATACTTACTTAATTTCCCTTCATCTTTGTAACTTTACATTGCGAAGTTGTTGTTTTTTTATGAATCTAAATCTGAATACTATAGTTGTTCATTCTACGATATATAAAATAGTATTTACGTCTTATCCCAACCCTAAAGTGTCGCCGCTATTTCGCACCGTTTATCATTTTTTCGATCAGCCTGGGTCGGTCCGGGCGCTGATAACCGCTGGCTGACAGCTTTCGGTCCCGGATTAAGTTGGTAAAAGATTTAATGGCATTTTTAAGGTTTATGTGACCTGCGTTAAGGGCAGTTGTGAACGAAGGATAATATGGGCTGCTTAAAGTAAAAGTTTAATTTATTCAACTAGACTTTATGTAGAAGTTTTTTGGAAGCGTTTTATATGCGTTGTATATTTGTTGATACAAGCCTGCCTGCATCAATATGTGATGCCACAGTTTAATATATTAGTTACTTGACTAACTTTAAGCTTTTGGCTTTGCTTGCAAGCTTCCTTTACAAATTTTTACCATCCTCCATAGTATGTATATCAAAATCTTACGTACCTTTACTGTTATAATTTTTAAAATCGGTTCAGTTGTGTTGATTTAAAACGGAAATTATAAGCATCCCTAAATATTACTAACACCACAGATAACTAAGTACATAATTATTACGTCTAACACATTATCGATGATTCTTACTAGCTTAAAATGACAGCTGTTAGTAAAGCCAACTAAAAATAGTATATTTTTTGTAAGTGGTTAAGAAGAAAGCTTAATTAAATTACAGTGCATTTCCGTCAAAGGTGGAAGACCACCCTAATAACATTTTTTGTTCCCTTGGGGTTGGGATACGGGTCTACTTAATTAAGTTATTAACTTTTTATCCTATTTTATCGTTACCTTTATCTGGAATGTGAATTAGATTTATTTTATGTGATCGATACCGTGAAAGCTTTGGGTTTTATAAAGGTAATTTAAACAGCTTATTGCAGCATATGCACAGAATATAATTAATAATATTTAAACATACATATTATATACTTTTAAATGACGACTTTAAACTGATATATCGTAGGTTATAAAAATCATTCAAATATGTTTTGGCACGACACCATATAATATAAAGATCAGATATTGAATGATGTATAAGTAGCTAGAATCTGTAATAGGTACCTACTATTAGTATGGCCTATAGAACATCTATTTAAAGCCATTACTACAGTCTCACGGCACAGTATTATTTATACCTCCCCTAATGATCAGTCTATACCATTAGGTCTCAACTCAGTATTAATGACAGTAGCTACGAAAACAGTAATAAATATACTACAATACATTACCGTGGGAAAATAAACCGACAGAACATCAACGCATCTAACACGTGGTATTATGAATTAAGATTTACATTACCCGCAGTCAAAATATATTTAGTACCATAATATATTACAGTCCAAGCATATCATAAATTATGACGGCTCTTGTGACACAAGGGTTATAATCATAAAAGAAATTATCATGACAGCCGCTTGTTAAAGGGGACTTAATGTCTAGTTTCCGTATTTATAATTTATTTAAGCTGATAAATCATACAACACGAGGTATTTAACGTTAGATGGATTAAGAGCAAACGGTTAACCAAATATTACTTCTCTAATAAAAGAAGAACTCGGTATATAAACATTAAATTGTTGATCTGTGGCTGTGTGTATGTTTACATATTCACATAAAACTTTAATTTCTATAGACATAATTCCTTTATCTATATTAAATATAATATACAATCTCTATCATAATAAATTGTAGAGACGAAGCTCCATCGAACCACGCTATGAAAAATATACCACTTAAAGATAGAAGCGCTTGTGTGTAAAGTGTCGACTCTATTACTTCCTCTATTTCGTATAAAGCATGGTTAGAATAAAAAAGTTTATGTTTGTTTATTATTTGAAATACTATGACAACCATGACAACCCTACAAAACCAGGTATTGAATTTAGCACGCTCCTTAGAAGTTCAGTCTCCGTTCTATTTTACTTCTAGCCCGCATCGTAACTCGATGGGACTATAATTGTGAATAGACTATGACGACAAGTAGTTTCCGCTTGCTAGTGTATTTTTAAGCACTAATATAATCAAATAGATATCCTAGATTTGTAAATAACTTTTGTTTTACTTTCTTTACTTTATTATTTACTAGCTGCTCTCCGCGGCTCCGCTTCTGTTGGTCTTAGCGTGATGATATATAGCCTTCCTCGATAAATGGGCTATCCAACACTGAAATAATTTTTCAAATCGGACCAGTAGTTCTTGAGATTAGCGCGTTCAAACAAACAAACAAACTCTTCAGTTTTATAATATTATAAGTATAGATAAACTTAACTGCATTTTGAAAGGTAAAATTTATTTCATATTTTCTAAAATAACTAAATAATGGTTTTCTAAAAGGCGCAAGCGTCAAATTGAGCCACAAAATAACATCTAAATTATGTTAAACAGGATAGGTACAAGTTATTGCAGGTGTTGTTATAAATACAACAATTTTCCGCCCGTCGGTTTGTCCGCACTCATCCATAGAGGCCATCATAACAATGACTTGAGCTTGTTTTAGAGTAAAGTGGAAATTATAATTTAGGACAGGTTACATTATATGTCTAGTGTTATAATTTCTGGATAATATGTTCTGGTAGAACTATCAGTTCAAAAACAATAATCGTCGAAAAGTGTTAGATAGGTTCTTAGTAACTTTATCAGCAAAAAACGGTAATAAGTTACAACGCCGTTTAAGTTGAATGATAAATCTTGGCCTAACTTGAGTATGTGACTTAGATTGTAGATGTATGTAATCTAGATAATAATATACTTCATCAAATTGCTATCTATCTCTATAAAAAATTACATCCAAATAGGTTTTATAGTTTTGAATGGTAGAGCAACAAAATCATCTCTTCTACGCTTTGCACCTTTGTACTTTCGACATACATCCATGTCGAATTTTTAAGTTAACTAATAAGTTCATAGAAATCCAATTAATTTAGTTCCTTCAGTTTATTATTGCTGATTACAGTTATATTTTCACAATTTGATTAATTCGGAATTCCACAACAGAGGTAAATATTTATTTTAAATACAAATAGTAGTGCTGAAGTGTTTACTGCGCCGCCAACTATCGCCGGCTATCAACTCTATCAATATTTGTTCAGGCAGAATAAGCATTTCATAATCTCATCGAGAGATTGCCTAGTATCTTAATTTTAGGGTTCAGTAAAATGAAAGTTTTTTTAAGGGCAAAATATTAGAGGGTTAAAAAAGTAATCGTATTTTAAGAAAATTCCTACTACCTATAAGCCGACGCGGACGTTCTTAAAAACGACGGTTATTTCTTCATTGGTAGTTTTTTTTTAATAAAATAATTTTTTAATAAGAGCTTAAAGATAGTATGTTTATTAATATCAATGATTCACTATTATCATAATAGAGCATAGCTTTGAAGCCGGTTTTGCTCGCTTGAGTGCAGTATTATGATTTATTGTCCCTTTGTTCCGTTAAAGTATTCAGACACGATCTGGCAAAAGAATGAAATCGGTCTAAATCTGTAGATCTGAACTTTTTGTATATTTTTAAATTTGTTTTATTTTTAAAAATAAAGTCTATAAGAATTCAGTTAACCCTTTTCTGAACGTTAAAGTTTTTTTTTGTTTGAATGATAAATATCTAAAAGTAACATTCAACAAACGTTAAATTGATCTAAAAAGAATTTATTAATATTTATTTCAATTCCTTTTTTATATACATAGTTTAATCTAAAAAAACTACAATGTTCATTTAGATCTTTGATATATTCAATCTAACTGTATTGAAATTGGTAGAGCTAAATACAGAAGCTGGGTGTACTTATACTTTGCTTTACAACAACATACCTCATGTTGCATTTATATGTAAATCAGTGATAATAAACACCTACAGCACGCCCACAAAATATTTATAAATAAAACATTAATATTAAAATTATATTTTGAATTACAATAAATTAGAAAGATATCGGAATATTTACGCCACAAATAAATAGTTATGATTAAGGAAGCTTTGAAAGCTTAATTTAAGCTCAATATTAATTGAATGATGAGTTCATAAGCTCTAGCTTCGACGCGTTCTATAAAATTAATTCATGATAAAGTTTATGTAGGTACTCTCAAATTGTTAAATTATATGACAGAAACAAATTTTAATAACCGCTCTAGGTAGAGTAAACAATAAACACATAGATTTTTGTGCCCAAATTTGTTTATTTATTGTTTCCAGATTCCCATACCTGGAGGGCAGACGCAGTCCCCATAGTCGCGGATGCTCCTGGCGGGGCGCCAGTGTGGGCGCGCCAGCACCTCGCGCCGCAGCCGCTCCACCAGCGGCTGCTGCGGCTCCAGCACCGCGCTGCGCAGCGCCAGGTGCTGCTCCTCCAGCAGCGCCAGCCGCTCCGTCAGCCCCTGCTGCCGGTACAGGCTGTACCCGCTCGAGATCAGGCTCATCGCGCACGCACACCACAACACTGCACAATATAGCCACGGATCCCCCGGGCATGGTTCACACTCCTCCGTCTTGGCTACCTTCTCTGTCTTTGGAGGACTCTTGCCCGGAGGCTTACCTCCCGCTTTAAATATCATGGCTTCGGTCTCATGAGGATAACCCTCGCTGCACCGACTACGAGCTCATGTTCGCGAGTTCGATACGTGTCGTGTTTTAGTTCGATGCTGTTTGTTGCTCGCAGCGACACACCCGTCTCGTGCGACGGTCGGCTCTCGACTGAATGAAACTCGCGAGCGCGGCTAAACGAAGTTCAACTTTAAAGCTGTGCTTTTGTTTGACGCTTTGTGTCGTTTTTTACATAACTAGATAATGAAATGGGATTTGGATTTAACGAATGCTAATTAAACTTACTTTTAAATCTGGCGGATATACTTTGTAGAGTCACGTCTGATGTAGAGTTGTGAACAAATGCTTCAGATGTATTTTGATCCAAAAATCTTTTCGATTATTT
The DNA here is from genome assembly GCF_061535455.1 of Colias philodice. Taxonomy (NCBI): domain Eukaryota; kingdom Metazoa; phylum Arthropoda; class Insecta; order Lepidoptera; family Pieridae; genus Colias; species Colias philodice. The sequence goes on along the minus strand of NC_143090.1, from coordinate 11,783,781 downwards.
CGTGAAAAATACATTTGAGAGGCTTGATTACGACACTTTTTCATTTAAAAAAAGCACTTGTAGAAAGCTCATATATAAAACTAGGATAGGAAAGAATAGGATAGGAATATTTCTTAATATAAGTAATAACATAAGCCAATTCTTATTATTTTTATTTGTAGCCTTACAAAATAAAAAACAAAGAAAACTTGCAATAAAAAGAAATAGTTTAAGTCATATAACTAAACAGTGGAATAAATCGAAATATCCAATATTGGTTAACAAAATTGCTTGACTATTCACGCAGAAGCCGAGGTCGCTGGAGGCGGCATTTATTTATTCCCGTTTAACTTCAAACGTTTTCAAAAATACCTGATAATTCCTTATAAATTGAGGTAAGTATTCGTTTCTTGTGTGGGTTTGGATATTAGCGTAGCAATGAGATGAATTAATTACAAAATACTTGCTATCAATTATTTTTGTTATTATATAAAAAAAAAACTGATAATTCCTGTAACCATGGTAATTTTACTATGCTCTAATCTACAACCACTATAGGGCTCATAATACATAATATATCTAATACATAACACGGGTTCTATTTGTTTTATAGTGATAAGGGAAATTCATGACAAAATTCATTAATATTTTCTTCGTGAAAGCCTTCCTTCCTATACCTTCTTACAATTAATGTAATACGAGTACCATATTCTGAAATTTGAGAAGAAAAAATAACACGCCGTACTTGAAAAATAGAAGATGATAATATTATAAATTATTTGTAGTATTATTAATATTAAATGCTAGTTTCTGAACTTCATTTTAACAGACATTCAAACAAACAAATTGTACCAGTTGATAACAATGATTGACATGCTCAAATATACTTGAATATATTATTACCCGTTCCATTAAACCGGGACAAAGTCGGGGGAAATAGCTAGTTATCGGAATGAATTGGGGTTTAGTTAACGGGGACATTGGGACGGGGACATTTAAAAGCAAATGAAATAGCTCTGGATTTGCGGACGCGATAAGCAATGTATATGTATGGGGCATGGGGTGTGGGGTGTGGGGACGTTTTATTGTTCAATTGCACTTTAAATAGATGTTTAATATTAAAGTGTGTTACCGTGTGCGATTTGCAGCGTCAATTTTTAAAGTGTTTAAGATTGTTATTATAGATTGCGCATCTGTAATCTAAGAAGGTTAGATAAATATTTTTTTGTGAAATAATAAAGAAAATCTAATATTTTCATTAATGACATTCCGAAAAATTATAAGGATACTAGCTTCCGCCCACGACTTTGTGCGTGCATCCCCGTTTTTCCCCGATCCCGCAAGAATTTCGGGAAATGCCTACGTCCTAACATCTACCTGCATGCCAAATTTCAGCCCGATACGTCCAGTGGCTTGGGCTGTGCGTTGATAGATCACTATATCAGTCACCTTTGAGTTTTATAATTATATAATATAGATATAGATTATGGCTAAAGAGATTTGATTATTTTTATTTCAGGAAATTCTGAACAGTTTGTGTAAAAGTATCTATACTGAGACAGTCTACTTTACCTGTAAAATGCACACAAACTTACTCAATGATTAATAAATACATCATCGTTAAAATGACACACACAAATAAATCTTAGCATATTGTATGTGCTATAGACATGCTATAGATGTATTATATATAGCTATTCCTATTCGAAGAAGTTTCAAGCTATAACGATTTAATCAGATTCATATAGTTAACCCTTCTAAGACTAAAATTATCCTTTATAATACCTTTGTACGTAATGTCTTAGAATACTGCTCTGTAGTGTGGCGCCCTCACTTTGCTACACATTCACTTCGATTAGAGCGCGTGCAGAAAAGGTTTATATGGCACCTTGCTTATAGTCAAAACATTAGTAAAAGTCTGATTTCGTACTCTAAGCGTTTGGAATATTTTAGAATGGTTTCTTTAGAGAAAAGGCGCGACAATTTTGATATTTTATTTTTATACAAATTAATTAGTAATCACATTGACTGCCCTCAATTGCTTTCTCTGATTGGATTCCGGACGCCTAGTAAATTCCCACGTAAACCGATCCCACTATTATCGGTGCCTGTCATGAGGACCACTTTGGGTTCCTTCTCTCCCATACCACGAATATGTAGAAATTACAATCGAATAGTAAATCATACACTAGATATACATTTCGATAATATTGGAAAATTTAAACAGACGTTGCAAGCGATCAACCATGTCAGTGTTTAATTATTATACTAGGTACCTACCTCTCTTTTATACATGATTTTTTTTTGTTTATTTATGTTGGAAAATGAATTAATTCTGCATTTTATATTAATTTAATTTGAATGTTATATATGTAGTTAGTCATTTTTAAAGTAACTTTTTAATTTTATTTGTTTAAATTTCAATTAATTTTATTCCATTTTGATTATTATATTGTTATTTTAATTTTATCTAGTGATTATTTTAAAATGTATTTTATTAAGTTAAAATGTATTTAATGTGTATATTATTATTTTTTTTTTAAATGTAATTAATTTTTGTAGTGCATGCAGTGCTCATTTTTTATTAGTTGTACATCATGTCCTATATTTTTTGTGTACTTTTTATGTAAAACAATCGATGTACTGCTGCTAATGAGCCTTAATAAAATTAAAAAAAAAAAAAAAAAAAAAAAGGGTTGAAACGGGAAGATGACTTGAGTATGGAGTCTCGAGAATATCTCTTAAAGCATTAATTAATGAGCCGATGTATCATGGCTTTTTATAGAGTACTTATCTAATAAATTACAATAATTCTTATTCATACATGTGCGAAACTAATTAATTTTTGTGTTAGACTGTAGGTATATTATGATTGTAATAAAACATGGTAATAGTAATTCATGTAGGGACGTCCTTAATACTTCCATTTATTATACAATTTAAACCGAATTATTTTATTTGTACCTACTGGACTTTCATGAAAGTAAGTATTTTAATTATTATTTTTTATTATTAGATATATGAGTATGATTGATATGCTTATCAAAATATTAGTTAAGAAATGCTTGAATATTGGAAAATAAAAACATTGATATTTTAAAGCTCAAAGACAACACGAATATTAGTAATCTTCTGCTACACTACTTACGTCCTAGATTCGAAGAAACACAACATCACTTAGTTATTTATAAGAATGCATCAAGTATAACTTATTAATAACAGCATTTAATGGTCATAAAAGCAAGGATGATATTTTTTGTACAAGTAAATTAGTTTTGAAAAATATTTATTTAGGATAATATCTTCCGACTGGAAAGAATTTAATCCCTAACGAATTAAGATGAAATCACGCTGTGCTAATAAAGATAAACAATAATTATAAAAAATGATAATTATATTACGATAGATAACATCAAACATATGACACTAAGGTAAACTCCAAAGACATTAGAAATTAAAATATCAAATAACAAAAACAAACGCCAACCCTTGACGGTCTCAACCACTCAAGACTATCTTACATTAATTAAATTTGTATGGGATGAAAAAAGCGATGTTTTTAACGATAGAGCCTATTAATCTTTTTAATAGAGTCATTAAAAACCGAGAGGCAACCGCAAGCTCGCTCGCGGCGGTTGACTTACGTCGTTTCGGTTCTAGCTTGTAGCACGCCTACGCACTACGCAATTAGTCGTATATATTTTTGTAATATTGAGGCCGATTTTGGATGTCAATGTGGGTGTGATTGATGTTTTTGTATGATATGATTGCGACATGGAATAATTCGAGTCGTATTTCAATTATCTGTTTGTGGGATGTGAGGAATAAAGTGTGATGTTAAAAATAAGTTAACGTGTTGATCATTATAAAAAATCCACCCTTCAAATGAATAAATGAATAAGTCAAAAAATATAACCCGTTTCGTAGATACGTGGGTTATTTTTAGATTTCATATTTCAATATTATGAAACATTACACGCGTTACATTATTGAACTTTATTACAGAGCAGGATCGATTTTACTTTACCCTTTTTGGGGGTAACTTAGCTGATTTACTTAATGGTCCTACACTTTTACTATTTACCTTCACCAGTAATTATTTAACTTAGTAACAAATAATGGTTAATTATCACAACATAAAATACTAAGAAAAATAGTAAAGCAAAGTGCGTACACACCATAAGACATCTTTTGTAATGGAGTATCTCCAAGGCAATAAAATAAAAGATAAATCCGACACAAAGCGTCACGTTATCAATATCTAAATGGTCGTTTCTAAATTTCCCAAACACCACTAAGGTTTATGTTACGAAGCTTTGATTGGGTTCATAAAACTTCACTATAAATACTTGGGAGTACATAGACGAAGACAAAAGTAATATCCACTGTAATAAAATTTGAAAGTTTGTACCTCTACAATGTGTTTATTGAATGTCTTAAAACAAGACTTTAAGTTAAGATCTAATTGTTTTAAGTATCTAGTGTCTTAAGATTAAGTTTCGGTTCGATAATTTTAAACTAATATTTCAAGTTATAATAAGAAAAATTTAATTCATCCAAAGACAGTGACAGTTACATAATTTCAAGAATGTAATTTATATCCATACTAATCCCAGGGATTACTGAAAAGTCCTACGAGAATTACATACTACTGATGGCCTCTCGAATAATATGTCTTAAAATTGTATTTAATTGAGTTTTTTAGACGAAGTCCGTCTAAACTCGCAAATTAGATTAAAATTTCAAATTAAATTAGTTTGCATACGCCATTTCATTTGCATTTAACTCCCGGGTTAACTCTTTAATATTAGATACGTACTAGCAAATAATATATGCTTTAATATTGCTTCAAAGGAGCTATTTACTGAAGCTCTGGAATATTCTAGCATCGTAACGATAAAATATTATTATTTGAATGGCATATGGAATGGATGGAATTATTATTTGTATTTGGATAAAGTAAAACCTTATTATACGAGAATAAATTCAAATTCAAATTCAAATTGAAATTTCTTTATTTGCAGAATGTAGATTTACAAAGGTGTTAGGTAGGTACATATTACATAGACTCTTAAACATTCTGGCTCGTAATTGAGCATGCAAATATATTATAAATTACAATAAACAATTTTATATTGCACAACACTTATAGATCCCATTAAAATTATATATATATAGATATATATTAAAATTATAGCAGCAGCATAATATATAAATTTTTACAAACAAATATTTCGGTCGAATATTCTGTTCGGAAATTAGTTTTTTTACATAATATTATTATCTTATATATAAAAATGAATCGCAAAATGTGTTGGTAAGCGCATAACTCGAGAACGGCTGAACCGATTTCGTTAATTCTTTTTTTATTATATTCCTTGAAGTACGAGGATGGTTCTTATGTAGAGAAAACGTAAATATGTAGGTACCACGGGCGAAGCCGGGGCGGACCGCTAGTAATAAATAAAGATACAAAAGTCAATACAATATTTAAGCCTAAGCACAAAATAATGACTGAATCTTTAACTATACTAACGTATACCTGTAGTAGTAGGGGTTAATTGTTTTTTTTTTAATAATAGAATTGTGTTTGGTAATGAAAGAACTTAATTACTATCGTAGAAGCAATAATGGGATTAATTTTCAGTGAATTTATCTAAGGTTCCATAGGCAGATGCGTTGTCCGATACTTTAGCTACATAATATCTATTAGTCCATCACAGACTTAAATTTTGAACTTACATCTGTAGGTAATAACATTCTAAAAATGACAATAAGAACTGCCTTATTGCTTGTAAGTTGTAAGCAGTCATTTAAACATTCAAAGTCTTAGTTTAAACTTGCTTTACTGTTCAATTTATGTATCAGTCATTCTTACCTGCCTTATGACATGATGAAGACAGTAGTTGTACCAATTGTAAAAAATAAAACCGGCGATCTCACAGACAAGGGCAATTACCGACCCATTTCACTGGCTACGGTGATTGCCAAGGTCTTTGATGGGATGCTTGAACCGCTTTTAAAAACCTCTATAAATCTACATGATAACCAGTTCGGTTTTCGAGCCGGACTAGGCACTGAAAATGCTGTCCTGTGCTTAAAACATGTCATCAGGTACTATACATCAAAGCAAACCCCAATCTATGCCTGCTTTCTGGACCTGTCCAAGGCATTTGACCGGGTGTCATATGAGGTCTTATGGAGGAAGCTTAGAGATTACCACGTGTCTCCTGAATTGATCAGGATTCTACAGTTTTGGTATGGTAACCAGGCCAATACAGTTCGTTGGGCTGGTGTTCATTCGGACACATTTAAACTTGAATGTGGGGTAAGACAAGGAGGGTTGACTTCTCCAACACTCTTTAACTTGTACATTAATGCACTTATTGTTGAACTTAGCAACACTCATATTGGGTGTCATATTGATGACACTTGTGTCAATAATATTAGCTATGCAGATGATATGGTCTTATTGAGCGCGTCAGCATGTGGGCTCCGTAAGTTGATTACTATATGTGAAAGGTATGCCGATGGTCATGGCTTGCTCTATAACGCATGTAAAAGTGAGGTTATGGTTTTCGAGGCAGGCCGGAAATCACCCCGGTCAATGCCTCCAATCACCCTGAATGGGCTTGTTTTAAAAAGAGTCAATGAATATAAATATCTTGGCCATATACTGACATCCGACTTGAAGGATAATGCTGACATAGAGAGGGAGCGTAGAGCATTGTCGGTCCGTGCGAACATGGTGGCCAGGAGGTTTGCTCGTTGTTCCACTGAAGTGAAATTAACACTATTCAGAGCATATTGCTCTAATTTCTACACGTGCAGCCTCTGGTATAACTATGGTCGTCGGGCATACAATGCTCTGCGTATTCAATATAACAACGCATTCAGAGCACTGATGGGGCTGCCTCGCCACTGTAGCGCATCAGGGATGTTTGCTGAAGCTCGGGTAGATTGCTTTTATAGTATAATACGGAAGAGATGTACATCTCTGGTGCGCCGGGTGCGGGGCAGTACCAACACTGCTCTAAAAATGATCGCAGACAGATATGATTGTGTGTACTTGCACCATTGCGAGCAAGTACACACATCCTATATCAATAAAAATAAAATGACATTATATAAATGGTAAATTGTAAAATGATAATATTTAAATAATTAATGTAATGTACTAACATAGTAATTAAGAAATTACTAACAAATGGACCTATGATGTCTTATCAATAAATAAATTATTATTATTATTAAACGTTTTACTAATAAAAGAAACGTATGCAATTATAACAAAATTTTATTAAAAAGTAAACAAATACGGCAATTCAACACATTATACCAACCAAAAATATATCAAAAGGGGTTAACGTGTGAATTGCTCTGAATAATATATAACTTATAACCCGAAGAACATAAAACTTGTAGCGAAGTAACTCTATCCCCTTCATTAAAATTAAAGCAAATGGCGGCAGTTAAGCTGATAGTCGTTATTTAGCTCCATCTCGTGATACAGTTTTGTGTAAACTTTTGTATTTTATGAAATTTAACTAACGGTGCGTTTACACTGGTGATAGACATTTTTTCACGCGTTTATTATTGTTATTCATAATAATATGGTAATTTCTTTCCTGTAATCCTTTCAGTAATTGAATATTTTAGGATAACTAATGTAAAGTGTTCGTTGAATGAATCTTAAATATTAAAAAAAAAACAATGAAGTCAAGCGTACACGAGTTTTTTTTATATTTTTTCATACAAAAAAATTCTTGAATCATTTTTCACAAGTGTCAAACATAAAGCTTAATATAATTTGTACACAATCATTAATTATCTTTTCGGGTTTAAAAAGTGTGATGTAAGAAGAAAATGATATAATTAAAAACAGACGGCGTGTCCGTGACGTACAGACGGACACACTGCGTGTGAAAAATTGTATTAATGATTAATTGATAAGTTTCATTGCTTCTTATGATTCTTTTATAATTTTAACGGTATTCGTGGGAAAAATAACGCATTTTTTAAATTTCTGAAGACATTGCCGTTTGTAACTTTTACGTTATGACAATGAATTTAAAGCAATATAATACACGTGCTATGTAGTAGGTATGTTGATTAATATTGTACTTGTAGTTTGTCGACAATTAACTGACACTGATAAAAAAAAGTTGAAGTCCAATTGTATTCAATTTAATACTTAATTTACAAAGCATTAAAAATTTAACACTAACAGTGTAAACGCTACCTTACACATCTCTATAACCAAGCTGGTTTTTATAATTTAACTCTACTGCAGTGTTTAAAATATTAACCGGGCCGAAGTGAGGACTCGTAGCAAAAACAAGAAGTTTGCGATGTCCAGGGAAATCAAAGTTTTATGCTTCGGATTAATTAAATTAATTATATTTGGTCGGTGTTGGCTCGCGCGGAGACGGCTGTTGCCAAATATTGTAAAAACTCCGTCAAGCGATTCCAGTTAGGACTTTTTGAGATGACAGGTTGTGATAAATAATTTTGTAAATAAGCCTTAATTTTATATTGGTCACCGTTTTGTTGTAGGTATTACTTAACACAGATGGTTAAGGACTTGATAACTTAAATATTAAAGCAATCAAAACTTATGTTACACAGTCTTTACAATTTTCAAAATCGCCGCTGTAGTTTATACCCAAGTTACATACAATAATCTATTCCTTCTCTTCATAATAATATTACTTATAAGGATTTCTGTAATTCATTTATCAAAGGAAACTGTTCTTACAACTGTTACTTATTTTCTACAACAATATCCTTACAACGTCACAATGATATTAACGTTACAAGTCCCGAGAGAAATCTTGAGATTTAATTACCATCCCAAATAAGTTTCACACAAAACTCGCGAAGTGAAACTATTAACAACACGTCAAAGGGCGGAAGGGCAATTATAGAAACTATTTGCCACCAATTGAATTCCTGCCCCAGAGGTAAATCATTTCGGACCCTTTGGTTTGGTGATGCGGAACCAATCTATGGTACAATCATGTTGGTTACTTGATTGTAATTTGTAACAAACTTGTTTAAAAAAATTGATTGAATTAGCCAAAGTCAAATCTTGATTAGGTAAATCAACGTTTTTATACCGATACTGTTATTCATTTTACAATTATTAAGACTTGTTTAGGACAAATTTTGTAGCATACCGTAAAACTAAGTTTTGATTTTCAGGAATTAGTTAATATATTTATTATTTAGGTCTGCTTGTTTTTGTTGTTTACTCTGTAAAATAGAACTATATTGAACCGCTGGATCGCTTATCAAACAGAAAAGGTAAACATTTCTCTAACTCTCAAAACACCGCCTTGTTGACTAAGCACAAAGTACTACGTAGGCGAAAACATCGCTTCCATCAAAGTATAATAGCGACATCTGCATAAACAACAATAACAGAGGCATTTCATAAATCTCACACGTCCCAAACTTGCTCAGCAAGATGCCACTTAACTTGTAAACTTTGCGAATACTATTCTTATGTAAGGTTACGTTCATAGCAAGGGTTGGTAGCGACCTAGATGTTACGGAAAACTTTAGCTATTTATTTGCGGTAACATGTTATTATTCTTAAATCTTTAATATGTACAACAATCTTAATAAATTTATGCAAATTTTGACACACACACAAATATACAATAACACATAAAATATACAATTTTTTTCTGCCATAGGACGCTTCACGTTTCTACGTGTAGCATATCCCATAAACGATTATTATTAGCAATATGTATTGATAATAATTGCTTATTATTTCATCGGAAAATGGAAAAGAGAATTTTTTAAATGACGTTTGTGTAACCACAGCCTTGTAAACATACATAAATTATTATAATCAAATTTATCACGTGTCCACCGTCCACAACGTCTAAACAATTTTTATAGTTAGACAAGTAAGAAAAAATCTTTAGCATGGAAAAGGAACTAACTCTCTCTAAGAAAAGTTCGAGTTAGAGCAAAATTTGTTCCAATTAACTTACCCAATATATTAATTCACATAACAAGGGACAATCCCGTCTACTACTACTACGGTACATGGTGAGATGTAATAACAGCGTATCTTATTTACAGTAACAATACGTTGGTATCAGCTCGGCCAGTCACGACTTAGTTAGCGCTAACTAGACACTCACAATATTTCTGTTCATATTCCAGATAAGAGGTGTCATTTATACTAATACTGCAAAGGTAAGCTTTTGTTTTCAACGGAATGTATGGAAATTTCGTATTGTTGTAAAAAGGTTGGTATTTTTAACTAGTTCTCGGGTGTTATAATTACGAGTCATATTCTGTAATAAGTGACTTCATTATTTATTTTTTTTACTTTGAGAGTATATTAGTTGTTTTTTTTTCGTAAGTAACTGACAAAGTGTATATAATATCTATATTTATGTATGTGCATACAATTAAAAGCGTTGAAAATATAACATCCTCAACATCTAATTTGGGATTAAAACTAGTAAATTAACACCTAGGTATAACTAATAGGTACATAGTATAGGTATTATATTAATCCTTAATCCCACCATAACATAAACTTTTGAAATATTCATTGAAATCAAAATCCTATACAACATTCCCATTTTTCATACCAATAAATCACGTGAAAATCGCAAAGAAACGCAGTTGCAACGATCATATATCCGCCATTAATAAAAGCTCGAATCATCTTTTTCGGTCGAATGGAAGCAGTTATAAATTGCGACCTTCACTCGACTCGTGAATGAAAGCTGATAAAAGAAATAGCCGAGATGTGGGTAATAAATGGAAGACGACTTGGATTAGCGGGGGTGCACGACATTTGTCCGAATTGCAACGCATTTACTGGAAAAATATTAATTTAATTAAGATTGTAAAAAGTAATAATGTACGATGTTATGAATCGTAATATTATTTTGATAGTTAATTGTTTGTAGAAAGTAGAGTGTACATCGTCCGGTCAAAGAAATGCCCTTTAATTATATTTCGTATATCAAACACACATGAAAATAAGTTGTTTCAAATAAGAAGAAGTCCATAATCAGTAATCACTGTTAAATTGACACATCAATTTAATCGAATAAATTAATTACGTATTTCCGTATTTTTTTACATTTCCATTTGGACATGGAATAGCTTTATAATATAGGAAACTTCTCTTATTCCCAAAGTGTCAATTTTTAAAGTCACTTCATATTCTATAAATAGTACGGTTTTATTAAAATTGTTTCTTCGGATTGGAGCATCAATTTATCGATATAAGAACCTTCCAAGCGTTTCATTTTATTTCAATCTGTTTAGCAAAGTCCTTCATTTAGCCTTCCAATGAGTTTTCAAACCTTACTACGTCCAGTATATTATCTAAATAGAATAAATTTATATGCAAGCGGCTGGATGTATCTAGGCCCCGTACGTCGGTTGCCGCGGGATTACGGCTGACGTTCGGCGTGTGCGGACGCATTTATCTGTCATTGTCATTTCTTCGCAGATAGCCGCGATAGATGGGCTCTGTGGGACTCGATAAACCTACTCGTGTTACGGAAAACGCTTTTACTGATTTAGGTTTTTAACTTGTATAAGAAAACCTTTTTCCACAAAATATGGTACTTAATAATTATTAGAAATGTTTATAATATCGCACGCTGAGAACGAAAGTGACCTAATACGAAATTCGTGTTTTTTGGGAATCATCAAAAAAGTGTTCGTAATTTACAGAACTATTTACAAATCATGTCATAATTTGTTCGCATGCAAAGTCATATAAGATATTAAAGTCTGATATCATTTTAGAGGATATTGTCCACCCATACAATCCATAAAAAATAAATTAAATTAAATTTAAATATTTTTTATCTTTTTTTAAAAATTACCATTAGATATTGCGTCACTTTAGTACTGAAAGCTTGTAAATCATCTTTGACTAGTTTGGGAATGAGTCACTTTAGTATTTTATGTTCTATGCATGCATTTGGACGTAACCTGAATTATGTCAACTTAGTATTAAAATATTAATGGGAAGTAGTCTAATGAAACCAAATGTTAACTAAGAAATTATATTTATTGTTTGTTTCAAGACTCATTTTTACTATTTACTTAATACCTATGGGCAATCAACTCTAATATTGGTATTATTAATCAACAAAAAAATTATACTTCAGTATAATTAATTAAAAAAAGTAATACAAAAGTGCAGTTTTAGTTAGGAACTAGCGGTCCGCCCCGGCTCCACTCATGGTACATATTTCGCAATAAAAGGTAGTCTATGTTCTTTTTCAATGTATAAAGATTATCTGTGCCAAATTTCATCAAAATCGGTTCAGTAGTTTATGCGTGAAAACCATACATACATACAAACCTTTCCTCTTTATAATATTACTAGCTTACCGCCCGCGGCTTCGCCTACTTTGTTTCAAACCTAATAAATTATACACTAAAACCTTCCTATTTAATCACTCTATGAATTAAAAAAAACCGCATCAAAATCCGTTCCGTAGTTTTAAAGATTTAAGCATACAAAGGGACATAGGAACAGAAAAAGCGACTTTGTTTTATACTATGTAGTATAGATTTATTTCGCACCTCTTAAAGTGAAAGTTTATCTAAAAATTTTGGCTCAGAGCAGATAGATAAATAGCGAACAAAACGCAAGTAAGATCCTGGAAAGTACTAAGTAAAATTCTACTAACAGCTGCGAGTGAAAATCTAGGTAATGAGATACGATGCAGAAACAAGTGGCCGAATGCCAAAAGGTTACTAACGAAAAGAATGAAGCATACCTATCGTTACAGCAGACCTACACTTGCAGACGAGAGAGAGCATAAAGTGCGACGAAGGAAAAAAAAATAACTACACAAGAGAAAGAAGAAGAAATGTGTTGATGTCAACTAACTTGAAGAGATTGCTAAAAGTTTCTCAACGAAGGACTCGAGAAACTTTTACAGCCAAACTAATAGAGGTAGGAAAGATTTCAAACCTAGAACCTCAGCTTGTAAAAGTAAAGATGGTGAGCTACTAAATAGTAAGAACGATATTATTAAAAGATGGAATTAGTACTTCCAAGAACTGATAAATAGCACAGAAACTGCTGAAACACCTTCTGCCATACAAAATTATACTAACATCCCAGATATCTCGCTGCCTACAAATAGACGAAGTTAGATTGGCCATTAGGAAACTCAAAAATCATAAGCCACCAGGAACTGATTACATCTCTGTGGAATTGCTTAAATATGCTGAAACTAGCTTTAAGGAGAAATTTTATAAGCTGATAGTCCAGGTGTGGAAGTCTGAAACGACGCCCTGTTAACTTTTCTTTATTCTTTCTAAAAGCACATTGCCTTACACATTGCATAGGTACATGAACCACAGACTAAGTACAGGGTTGCCACAACAATGACATAAGAAAAATTATAGTTAAGTTTTTCTAATATAATCTAATACGCCCGATGAGTGGAACATCGCAGTAACATAGGGTATATATTACAGCGGTGTGTACAGCACAAGAAAGGTGACATATTTGATTGCCAGAATTATCACGGTATACGGTTTTAAGCACGGCATATAAAATCTTCGCCTATGTCCTTTTCAATAGAATATCTCCATACACAGAAGACAAACTAGGCGACTACCAGTACGCTTGGGGCCCTAACCGTTCGACTTCTGATCAGATTTTGAAACACTTGAGTTCAATGTCATAACACACCATATTATTTTCGTGAATTTTAAGGCTGCATACGACAATGTTCACCGAAATTTCCTGTACCAAGCGTTGACTGAGATCCGCATTCCACCACAATTGGTGTCACTTACAGCAATGACGTTAAAAAAATAAAAAAGCGTCGTTCGGATCCATTCAGTATCTTGCAACCTTTTAGGGCAATGGAAGGCCTTAGGCAGGGTGATGCGCTCTCCAGCCTTCTGATTAACATAGCCTTAGAAAAATGCATCCGAGATTCCAGAAATTGAGACATCGGGCACTTTATGTTTCGAATAGATACAAATACTGAGATACGCGGATGATATAGACCTGGATCGGGAGGACGCTACCAGCAGTGATCCTCTACTGCTGTTAACGCATATCTTGCTATAGACAAAACTGCCCAAAAGCTCGGTCTACAAGTCAAGTTCGTGGCTGTACGTGACTTTGTGTACCTGGCATAATTAATAACAAACCAGAACGAAATATCTGCAGAAATATGTAAACGAATTATGGCTGATTCGGCCTTCTAAGATATTTTTGATCGAAACTGCTATCCCGAAACATAAAGTTACTGCTATAAAAGACCCTACTAAGACCAGTACTAACATACGGGTCCGAAAGTTGGGTCCTGAGCAAAAAAATGAGGATTGCCTGCGGTGTTCGAGCGAAAAATCCTTAGACGGATTTTCGGTGCTGTGCTGGAAAATAGACATTGGAGAACGCGGTATAACCATGAGCTTTATGAAATGTACGAGGAGCCGAATGTCTTATAGACCATAAAACTAGGCCGTTTACGCTGGGCCGGATACGAGGCACGTATGGACGACAAGAAGGCACCTCTGCGTCTTCTCTATGGAAAACCAGATGGGCCGAAGCTCCGATGGTTGGATGGCATCTAATGATTGCTGTGAAAATCTGGAGAACTCAGACAAAGGACCGAGAGATCTGGAAGAAAATACTGCACCAGGCCAAGGCCCACTAGCAGCTGTAGAGCCTCAGATGATGATGATCATTCAGCGAGGAAACTCTTGTATTTCATGATAACTTTTTGGGTATGAATTTTTCGTTTTCTTTTTCATTTTCTTGAACCATTTGTAATATAAAATCATCTTTAATCTCTTCATATAATGACCTAAACATAAATATTTAAACAAATTATTATTGAAACAACGACATAAACTTTAATACGCCATAAAATTAACTTATCAAAATATTATTAAAACGGCCTATTTATACATAATACACTTAAACAAAGAAAGCATTTAATAAAGTACAGGCATAACGAGAAATATGTCGTTACCTTTAGAATAGTTGATAATACAAAAATGACTTAATATGATTTAAGTCACAATTCAAAAACTGCATTTTAGTACAAAAGTGACCTAATACGAATAACGGTCTTGTTAGGATTAGAACATTGACAAAATATTTACTTACCTTTCGGTAAATAAACGCCGCAATCAGGATTAAATCACTTTAAAACTAAGAAATGTAATCACCGTGCCGACATAATACTAAAACGGTCACTATTTTAGCGGAGGGACGTTTAAAATACGCAAATTATAAAGAGACGCAACATACGTGTTTTTCGGTTTCTAGGTGACATAGGATAGTTTTTGATTTATTAGATGATAGAATACCTTATTCTGAGTCATTTTATGAGTATAACTCATTTTTGCAAAATTTTGAGTTAGGTCACTTTCGTTCTCAGCGTGCGATATGACTCTCAGGAATAATGAAGTTTTTCAAAATCAGTTCTGTAATAACAGTGTTTACTTTCTACAAATAAACTGCACACTTACAAACTTATGTGCTTTTTATATTTTCCAGTGTCAAAAGAGAGCGAATTAGCTCCGAAAACCTATTTAGCAACTATATTTAGTTTTTTTTTCATTAACGCAAAATCTTCTAGATGAAAGCTTCTCCCTAAAATTTACTTGATAAAAATTCAAACAGAATTCATTTTAAATTTAACACATTATTTATTCTCATTTCCTTCAAACAGTTTTACGGCACATCTGACGCCATTTTGAACTCTAAAACGTAATTGCAACAAACATTCCATTAAATGCTATGAATTTTTTAACTCATCCGATAAGATAGATCAAAGAGAATCATTCGGAACAGAAATACAAGGAATGAGGGGAAGATAAATACATTTTGACTGATTGTAAAAACGCGTTTGTACTTTCATTAGTGTTTATTTATTTATTACATTTTATCGTTTTTTTTATATAGATGGTGGAAAAATATGTTTCCTACGGGAACTTACTTGAGAAAATATGTTGATTGATTAATCGTAAGTGATATGTTTTGGAACAATTTGGAAATAAAAAAAATAGTTTTAATTAGTAGAGATTACTTTATATTCGTAAATTATCTGGCGAATAGCATAGTTTTAAATTCAACGATTCCTCAAAGATTTATGATTTGTACATGTTACACGAATTCATGAAAAATATTTCAATTTCGTTGTAGATAGATCCACGTGACATAGCTAGTTTGTAAAAATAAAGCGGGAATGGGCAGGACGGACTTCGATACACATGATGTATTTTATGTCTACTGGTGAGAATGTTATCTATTTAACACGTGTGCGTTGCGCACTTGTATTTGTGTGTGTACATGTACATGTTTTTCCAACTTATTTTTGTAAATAGTAATTATATTTTTATAGTTCTAGTAGATTTTCGTGAAAGTATGTACTTATAAGTCAATCTGTTTAGGATAAATTTAATTAAGTAACTTACACAAGAACAATAAATAAATTGAAAGTAAATGGTTTGTATCATTCAATTATTTTTATACCTAACAAACATTATGAAGAAGTGTTTGATAACTGAGAAAATAGTTAATTCAAATATATCTACTCATTAAAATATTACTAAGTATACCGATTTACTTAAACACTTTTACAGATGACACATATAAATCTTGAAACACTATACATTGGGTGTAATTTCAGCATCCCAACTATGTATGACGTCATAAATCCATTCACATAGGGCCCGTTGGTGAGTGTGTGCGGGGTGACAAACGAGCGAACTAATGTAGAACATCTAAATAGCATCTGGTGTTAAAACAGGCTATGTCTCTATAACTCATCGTTAGGCAACTTCACACGTGATACGTTTCACACGACAAATTGTGATTTTGAATAATTATGTAGAGGGAAATTTTTTGCTTTTTTTGATACTTTAATTGTGTTTTATTAAGGACCGCTTTTTATACTACTTAAAACTATCATTAACTAATGAGTCATATATTATTTTCTTTAAATTCGTCAAGTAACTGAAAGAACAAAACTACTCCGAAAATGAAGAGTGATTGAAACTTTGGAAAGATTAAAATTGTTTTCTATTTAAGTATTGGCATAGTACAGCATAGACTAAAGAGGGCTAAGCAAAATCGATAGCGATAGGTACAAGATTTAAAATTACGAGAAAAATAGATGAAAAATTAACACATTAATTTCATTCAGCAATGAATTTCCTACCTACACACGCGTTTAAACGCCAACAGTGTGAAACAACCACTAGATTTTCATAAAATAGACAGGGCCAAAGTAATGGTGAGCAAACATTTGCGTATGATCAAATGCACTCCCTTCGGGGGTTGTTTACACGCACTTCGGGGTTGCGGCTTCATCGACTACTTCCTTTTAGAACTCATTATTTATTACTATCTTATTATTATCGTTAGTTATCGTTACTTATTATTCAAGATGAACTTGAGGAGGCTTGTGGCTTGTGTCTAGAAACCAATATAAAACGCACTCTGATAAATATCAAACGTTGATAACGTTGTAAAACAAATGTTATTTTTCATTAGCTGATTTTTCAATTATTTGAGTGGTGTGTACAATATTAAATTAAAATATGTTTTCATTACGATACCAAGATTTGCATCGAATGTGAATCTCATAGCTGCAAAGAAGAGGGGAAGAATTTTTTCCACTCCAATGTTTTCTTTATTTTTTTTTTCAAACTTGATGTTAATGTACCTAATATAGTTATTATACTATAAACAATGAAGTACACATGGGTGATATGACAGATAAATACATAACCACTACACATTTTTGTTGTTATCCTGTAATATATTATAATATATGAAAATTATACGTCCCACAGCCGGGTACCCTCTAGTTCCCGTATAATATGGAAATGTACTACAAAAAAGTCGACAACATGCTTCCTTGTTTCGAGCTAAAAAGATATAAGACAATAGAATCGATCGGCAAACGAGCTCACATCTGATTACGGACGAAAAGCCTCGGCAGCTGCTAACGCGCGCACGTGATACGTAGTTTACGAAAGTGAAACGGGACCGCTTTATGCGACAATGTGGCGATTAAAATGGCAACTACAATATTTTGTTTAAATACTGAGTTGTGAACCTGCGCTTCCCAATTGTTGTATACACGTGACAATATGTGACCTAAAAATTAGTTGAAGGGTAAATATTGCAGATTAAATTTAAAACTAAAACATTATTAATAACAACCACAGCAAAAAAGCAGATTGTGAAACAAAAGTTTTTCAAATATAAACTAATATCCTTTTGATAGACACCTATCTCATGTCAGAAAAACATTTAGAACATGTGTTATGTACCTATAAACATGAAGAAATAAACGTGATTTCTATATACACAAATACACAAAACCTCAACTTTGACTAGTCTTTCTTATCAAATTTCCATCTTTATGCACGGAAATAACTAGGTACAATTTTAATTAATTTCTTTATAACACAGAGAAAAAACCTAAGTGTTCATTTAATGGATACGTTAAAATTGTTTCAGTGTTGTATGAAGCGGTCCCTATAAGTAGTTGTTTTAATATAAACGTCGAAGGGTGGGTTTGTTCACATAAAATACTTTGCTCCTGTTCAGTATCAGCTCTTTAACAACCCAGCGAGCAATGTGCAATTACTTGATGTTTCTAAGTTATTGATTAAGTTGGGTTTAAGCACAAATTAAGTTAAAGCCGTAAGTTATAAGATAATACTGAAAACTGAAACTTAATGTAATGTGTTATATCTTATAACTAAAATATGAACTCTTATGAAGTCAATCTATAGGTTTGTATCTATTTTTAATAGTTACCTATATAATATAATAACTTTAGAAAAAAATGAAAATTCGTGTAGTATGTTTATCTCTCAATTTTATTCGTAATAAAGTTTGATCCATGACACAAAACAAACAGATGCCGCTTGATATCCAAATACACGAACACGCAGCTCATGTTTTGTTGAGTGGCTTACTTGACATAGCTACAAACAAAGGTAATTAAAAGTAAATGGCATAAGCGATGGTGAATAAGAAATAATATTATTATAACGTTTTTAAAAGTTTGCTGATATGAAAAAACATTTAGTTGGAGATAACTTTCTTGGCATTGCAAACCATTATTATATTCTTCAATCGTTTTACGGTAAAAAATAATGTCTATGTCTGACTGTGTGCAGGACTATCATCTGCTAAGACTGCGTTTGTTATGAACATACTGCGTTTATTGAGCATAAATTTTACTGAAAGAATATATTTTATGAAAAACACGATTTGGTCAGTTACAACTGCATGCTTAGGCTATTTACTTCAAAAATATCAATCTCTCAGCCTTAACTTAATATAATATGAGCCGAAATGGTAGCCTCTAGTTAAAACAAATATAATTCCAGATTTATTATTGATTCTTACGAGAAGTAGGACCCAGTGAACAAACACGAACCAATAAAAACTTCTTGGTTCACGTAAAACAAGCGGTTCCCAAAAAAAGCAATTTAGAAAGTAAACGTCAACAATTTCACGGTATTCATTTGGAGAGTAAATATTGGAGCCCTTGGAGCCCGGATCGAACGAGCCTGTATGTCTTCATTAGACCTATTTAATGTTGACTGTCATTTAACAAGGGTCGCATGTCAGTTATTCATTTAATTTCTGATCGTGTTAAGGACTCGTTACAATTGATAAATATTTACCTTTCATATTATTAACAATTATTATAATAATCGAATCGAAATGAATCGATTATGGGATGGTATTCGAACCTAAAAACTAGTCTAAAAATATTAAGCCATTCTCAGAACTATACAAGTTATGATATTAGATAGAGTAATAAAATTAAATAATTAATTGGGTATTGCCCAATCGCAGAACGTAAATAAAACTTACAGTGGTATGCAAATACACACGACAAGACATCGATAATAATTTATTCGTTAAAACTATAATTCACATCGTTACCATTACATTTTGACAATGGTACATTCCCATTGAACAGAAACACATTGCTACCGATTCACAAAAAGGTCACACGAAATTATGTCCCCTTGTTTTGCAATCACATATAATACCAAGAAATAGGAGTGTTAACGATCGAATATTGGCTCGTAACAATAGTGTTACGTTAAATAATATAAAATGTCAATAATGCGAGTTATCGTGGGAGAAATGGACAACGAGCTGATGCAGGGAGATATAGCACGCATTGCCGCCCGGGGCGACAGATGTGATTGGGAAATACGTAGAAATACGTTTAGGACACACTACTGAAATGAATTTAGGATACTCATCTAGCAAGTCGTCTATTCTAATTTCGTTTCTCGTTTATAAATTGGTGATCTAACTGCAATTTTTTTTTTCTTATAATGATGTATAAGAATTCAGAATTTACAAAACAATTACTATATTTCATGACACGAATGTAATATTTTTCACAAGTTACCTGGAAATATATATTTAAACAAAAGATTATTTGATTATTTTATTATTATGAGTCTTTAATAATAGTCTTCCAATTATATAATAGGTATAAAAATAATATAATATAAAAATTCAAGTTACTCAATAGGGTATGTTTGACAATTCGAATAATGTTCACTCAATAACAATAATTTCCCACCCGCACAAGGATTTGTTTGCTCAACAATAGCTCCCATAGATCACTCTATCAGAACATCAGCCATTCCTGGGACTTTCGATTTGACACAACTTAATTCCATTGTATTCCTTCGCTATCTATTCACCGCGCGATGTCGGATGACATCCTACAATCATCTGATAACGATCTATTAGGACTCTCTACTGATGAACGTTTTAAAACTTCAATGTGCCATGTTATTCCAAGCTGTAGTGGTTCCATTGCGCCTTCTCGTATAGATCTGCCTATGAATGTTTATCTTAGAGCCGTAATGTATAGTGAAGATTGGAATACAATTGTTTCCGATTGGAATTTTTGATGACGATCGTAAGGAAAGTGTACTGAGGCATCTTTCAGGAACTACTATATCGTTCACCAAAATAAAAGCGACACATCCATTGCATCCTTTCCAATACGGTCTTTAGAAGTTGTTTCGTTTAAAGCAGCAATGGTTGCTACAAAACGCGTGTGGGTTGTTCGAAATATGCTATATTTGCTGGATAGAAGTTTGGATGCGGGTCTATACGAGTTATCTGGGGACATAAATTTATTTACAATTGAACGATCGTAGATAAGGCTGGCTCGTTAGCGGGGACAATTTGTCACATTGAGTCGTACTTTATAAATTGGTTTCCCATAAAGCTTTCATGCTGGTTTTATCTGAAGTAATATTTGCTAGGGTTAGTTTATTTCGTCAACTCGCTAGATTTGAAATAGATGGTAATATACCGTGTAAATGTCTGAATTCGCATCAATATTCATGATATTACAATGTGCTTTAGTTACCGTTCTGTGAGAATTGGTAACTTTCACATGGGTCAAGATGTAAATATTTTAGTGTATAAAATAGCTATAAACTAAAATTGAGGGTCGTAAGAAATTACAAACCTGTCTTGGAATATGAATTGTAGGCACGGTAGTCAAAGCATGCACATACAAACGTAAATTCTGCAACACATATAATTATAATAATTGATTTTCCTGTTATTTTGGCTACATTTAAATTAGACATGGGGCGGGTACCCGGCATGGATCCGGTACCCGGCGGATCCGGCACTTTTTTGAGGATCCGGCCGGATACCGGGTAATCGGGCCGGGTACCCGGCAGTGCCGGATAATTTTACAGGAGCAGAAAAAAAATTAAAGTTCTATAATCATTTATTGGGACACAATTTTTAATTTCATATTTGAGTATTGGCAGATTATGATGCAGAAAAGTTAACTTTTCTGCGCGAGCAGCATTTAAGCGGCTTCTTTTTTTTTCGTAAACTAGCCCTGCTTCTGAAAATAGCCGCTCACTGTATATGGAGCTTGCTGGTGTGGAGAGATACTTTGCCGACACCTTACTTAATATGGGGTAATGCCCTCTGTTAAATCCCCACCATTTGTACGGATCGGTATTTCTTGCAGCCCTAGCCGTGCTTAAGTAATGATCCAATTCAGAAGCTGCAGAATTTTTTGGTTGAGCTCTTCTGGTTGCCGCTTCGTTATCAGCAGCTTCTTCGAAACAAGACCAAAATAAATCATGAGCCTCGGAAGCCACGTCGTTTGTTTTAGGTCTAGACCTTTTGTTTTGAGAAGGCCCTGCGTCATCTGGCTGATCATCATCTTCATATTCCAAAGATATTATTAATGCCTCTCTTAGAACCGCCTGTCGTGCTTGTTCGACTTGGAATGCATTATAAAACACAGACTTATAACGCGGGTCTAAAAAGGTTGAAAGGAAATAGTCAAACGACCCATAAGCGCTGCCGGGTACCCGGCAAAAATGTGCCGGGTACCCGCCTGACGGGTAACCACTACCCGCCCCATGTCTAATTTAAATGTATTAAAATGATGTATTTTCTAATTTAAGTAAGTTTTATTAAATTGTATTTTACACATAATTTGATAAACACTGCCGATTTTCCTAAACACAGTAATCCTATATTCTTGAAAATAATTTAAAGCTGCTTCTTAATTCAAACTTCTAATAACAACTGATGCTAAAATGAAATTCATAATTATTAGAAACAGATAATTGTACATAACCTTTAACAATGAAACAAGAGTTTATCCATTTTGGATAATATTAAGCTACAGTGTTTGGGTTCTATTTGAATTGTTGCCAAATCAAATCTTAAGAACTTATTCGTCTAAATTGCTGTGGATGAGCTATTTTGTAACAATTTTCATATCAAAACCGATTTAATGTTTTTTAAGTATAAATTAATATTTTGTGTTTTTTTAGATTACAGCATCAACTTCTTAGTACATATAATCAAAACAACTTGTAATGGGGAAACTTAACAAGATAGAAAATCTGGGTGTATAATTCATACTTTATTTTGAAAATGACTACAATATAATTAATAATGGTATAATAATATATTCCTACAGTAGAATCACAATTTTGCAGCATTGAAGTACATACGCCAAATTCGTTTCACTAATGCCTGTGCCACTGAGTCGTCGATATAACAGTGTAAAGTAAAAAATAAGTCAAATTTAATAAAAACTTGACTCTACAAGCCAAATTATGTAATTTTAGTAGAATTTAGGATTCGTATAATTACAGTTTCAATCAAAATGTTCATTTATTTTAATTGAAAACCGAATATGTTACGCCTTCAGCTTAAATCTAGACATAGCATAAATAATGTAATTTCAGCACAATTTAACTGAATCGCTCCTTAAATGGGATCCGTCGCCAGAGATGGGATCAATTTGTATAGCTTTCCCGTCAACCCAAAACAATTATACGGCCACACGAATTCCGCCTTTAATTGCTACACATAAAGTTTGATTTCGATCGTTAATCGCGTGGATGTTAGCGTCACAATAAACCTAGAGATGAGAATTTGAAGCGACCAGAAAAGCGTGACCCCTAGACGAGGGATAGACTGCGTCTACGGGTCTTTAGATGTTTGTGAAGTACGGGGGGCGGGGGGTCAAGGACGAGTGGTTTTTCGCATTGGAGTAGTAATTGTATGTAATTTGTGCTATATCCTGGCTTTGCGGAGATCGCGAGGAATGCAGTGCGGCGAACTTATGCGGCCATTTCCCGATTGGCTTTTGTGTAAATAAAGTGGGGATTACCTGCATTTCCCGAACTTACCTGGAACAAAATAAACGTTATTTATTTTTACTATAACTATACAGTAGAACCACAATAGAACTGTGGTACTCAGAGAAAATTGTTTACTTACGTTTTCATAATACATAGAGATTATTATCAAATTGAATAATGCAGTCTCTTATACGATTGCATTGTTGTCAATTGAATACCTACATGGACTCTTAGGGTGCACTCACACACATCAGTCACCGTCAAGTCACCGATGACTGATCGGTGACGGTTTGTGTACGTATCCACAAACACCAGTCACCGTCATGTTGTCCGTCAGTCACGTCGCCGGTTTGACTGAATCATTGAACACATACATCAGGTTAGTGAGTGATTAGACGTGTGTCACGCTAGAGAACATGTAGCAATTGACGGTAGCACGACGCTGACTGAACTGAGACGTGACGGCACCGGGTGAGTGGGGATAAAAGTATGATACATGTATGGAAAGATTATTTGACGTGCCTGACCGGTGACGTCACTGATAGATTTCGTGCCGGCGACTGTCGTGTGGGAACAGAGTCATACTAGAACTATTGATACATATTTTTTTTTAATCCTGTCCGGTGACGTGCCGTGACGGTGACTGATGTGTGTGAGTGCACCCTTAAGGTGGAGTTTTCAAGATTGAATATTTATTTTAAAAGCTCTACATTACTTAATTTTACTCTAGACATATTTTTTTAAATCTTGCGAGGAAAGTACTTACTTTATCGTTAAATTACATTTGTATTACATGAATCATTCACAGAACAACAACACACAACTTCCACAAGCCAACATTTACGCACATGAAAGTAAACAATAACAAAGGTAAACAATGTGACTGAAACAACTGCAAAGGGCGTCTAGTGGCATTGGATGCAAAGAGTCCTTCAGAAGTAATATTTTATATCTCGTTTTCACAAAGTGAGTGTTGTCTCATTTAAAACTGACTGCTCTTTTTTTAAATGACAGCTGCTTTGAATATGCAGTATAGTTTTTTTAACGTACACTCAAAATTTTGTTAGTTTTATTTGAGCTGTTAAATGTTTAAACATTTACAAATTATGTGTTCATGGGAGTCAAAATTGTTAATCATCTGTTAAAACTTTTATTATAGATGTAAGAATAAGACAATATTTAACACCCTATTATTTTTCCAACAAGAAGTGAGTAACCATTGTAACTATAAATCACATAACAATTTGACAAGAAACCTTCAATCGTAACATTCACACTCATATCCATCGAGTCGCTTCGCTGCAGAGCATACTAAAGAAATTATCTTAGCAAACATATAACAAAGAATTATAAAGACTAGAAAAACAAATCGCTCCGTCTAGCAAAGTAAAAAACGTAAGGTCCGGTTGAATGACCTGTAACTTCAACCAAATTGTCTCCTGAGTATGAATTGATCCGAACTATAAATTAAGAGCCTTCCCATCCCTTTGATAAAACTTCTATTAGCCTTTTCGTCGTGACTTTTACAAATTAAGCTCATTAAAGTGAGCGCCAAAGTTGCCGGCTTGTTTCGTTCTACTAATCACTATTATTTTTCATATAAATACCGAGAAAGTTGCACTAGCAGTTGTGACGTCATTAATCAATTCTTAAGTAGTTGCTAAGTAACTGAAGTTTTCAGAAGTGTGTTTTTAATTGTTTGTTTATGGCCGGTTTTAAGGAAAATTGTACAAGTTGAAATAGGACTGAAAATTTTTTAGACTTAAATTAAAGCAAGGTATAAAAGAAAATATAGTGTTGTTATATTTTTTCTAATGGATTATTTTTAATAATAAATAAAGTACAAATGTAGAGCTAATTAATACTCGTGCTTCAGAGACCTCGACCTTATGGCATATTTCGGCTAGAATACTAAATAGAGATCTTCAAAAAGTTGGCTCATGAAATTATTATTTTGTTTAGTATTATTTTACATTTGATTGTAAGAATTGTCTGTATTTTAATCCCATTTGTTATTTTTAGTATTATAAAATACTATTTCTTGATACAAGGAAACCACATAACATACTAAAAGTATCAATAAACTTAATAAAAAGTAAACATTGTCACATTTGATACGTCAAATACGATTAAACTTGTGCTGAATAAAGTTGATATCACAACATTATTCCAAAGCGCGTCGAATATAAGTTGAAAACAAGGTGTTTTACACACTCCGAATGTTAGACTAGAGTAGATAATTTTTGAAACAAAAAAAAATCGCAGTCGGATGAAACCCATTAGAGAAGGAGGGGAATATGATAAAAATGTAAGGAAAAATAAATTACGGTCAATCCGAGTTCGGGAAGCGGGAGGGGGGAGCTTTAAAGAGAAAAAAATGGTTTCTCTCGATTTCCGACAAAACTACAAGTCCTATAGAAAAAAGTTCAATGGCAAAGTTGTAGATAATTAAAAGTTCTACAACTTTTGTATTCACAATTTTTTCACATAACCTAAAAATTTAGGTGAAAAATTCAAAAAACCAAGTTTTTGGTCTTTTATTTCTATCTACTTCAAAATTTATTTTTTTTCTACGAAATTTAGTGGAAACTTACTTTATTATGTCCCAAATACACTGTAATTTATTTGATTGAAAATATTTATTTTTTCGCCTTATTTTGAATTAATACCAAGAAAACAACCTAATTTTCAATCGAAAAGTCACCCGTCAAAATATGAGCTTTTTTCCAAAACTTGGGGTGCCTTTTATTCATTGAAATCTCTACTTTCATATGGTGTAAAAAATATAAACACCACCATAGTAAATGTTCTCAGGAAATGCATACAAACAGTCTGAAAATTAGCTTTTACTAAATCAGGCACACTTCTCGAACTACCTGAAATGTTTTTATCGACATCATTTTGCTTTTGAATATGCTGTAAAATATTAAACTTAGAACAGATAATTATTTTTCTTTTGAAATATTACCGAAAAGCCGATACAAGAGAAGATATAGAGTTCAAGAATTGTGCCTGATTTAGTAAAAGCTAATTTTCAGACTGTTTGTATGCATTTCCTGAGAACATTTACTATGGCGGTGTTTATTTTTTTTACACCATATGAAAGTAGAGATTTCAATAAATAAAAGGCACCCCAAGTTTTTGAAAAAAGCTGATATTTTGACGGGTGACTTTTCGATTGAAAATTAGGTTGTTTTTTTGGTATTAATTCAAAATAAGGCGAAAAAATAAATATTTTCAATCAAATAAATTACAGTGTATTTGGGACATAATAAAGTAAGTTTTCACCAAATTTCGTAGAAAAAAAATAAATTTTGAAGTAGATAGAAATAAAAGACCAAAAACTTGGTTTTTTGAATTTTTCACCTAAATTTTTAGGTTATGTGAAAAAATTGTGAATACAAAAGTTGTAGAACTTTTAATTACCTACAACTTTGTCATTGAACTTTTTTCTATAGGACTTGTAGTTTTGTCGGAAATTGAGAGAAACCCTTTTTTTCTCTTAAAAGCTCCCCCCTCCCGCTTCCCGAACTCGGATTGACCGTAATTTATTTTTCCTTACATTTTTATCATATTCCCCTCCTTCTCTAATGGGTTTCATCCGACTGCGATTTTTTTTATCTTTTCATTATTTTCAAAGGCTTCTACCCCAGTCTATGTTTCTTTTATAAGATTATAAAACTTTACGAGCTTCCGTGGTGACACGGATTCACGAAAATATAATATTTTATATAGTCTTAGGTTTACACGTCAGTGGAGCCATTCACTCATTCGTGAGACTTCGATTAAGGGTGCACTCACACACATCAGTCACCGTCAAGTCACCGATGACTGATCGGTGACGGTTTGTGTACGTATCCACAAACACCAGTCACCGTCATGTTGTCCGTCAGTCACGTCGCCGGTTTGACTGAATCATTGAACACATACATCAGGTTAGTGAGTGATTAGACGTGTGTCACGCTAGAGAACATGTAGCAATTGACGGTAGCACGACGCTGACTGAACTGAGACGTGACGGCACCGGGTGAGTGGGGATAAAAGTATGATACATGTATGGAAAGATTATTTGACGTGCCTGACCGGGGACGTCACTGATAGATTTCGTGCCGGCGACTGTCGTGTGGGAACAGAGTCATACTAGAACTATTGATACATATTTTTTTTTAATCCTGTCCGGTGACGTGCCGTGACGGTGACTGATGTGTGTGAGTGCACCCTTATAAAGCTTTTGATTTCATTGATCTTTTTGAAAGAAATAAAACGTTCGGGAAAATGTTATTTCCGTAGGAATGAAGCTTTATAATAATTCTCTCTTAAGATGTGTTTTATTTGAAAATTGTTCCCCTATTTGTATTTGAGTCTACGATGCAATGTTTGAGTTTATGTTTTCTAATATTTAAATGAATAAAATCGTCTTATTTTTCCAGATGACGAGCTCGGTGCTATCGTTAGCGACTCCCACATTAAACTTGGTGTGAATTCATTCCACGCCCATGTGATTGTAACAAAGAAGAAATCAATAAAATTATTACACAAAATTTAAAAATAGTAAACAAATAATTGCTAAGAAAATTGTGTCTTTCTGGCGTCCTTTATTTCACTCGCATCTTGTTTTTTACTTCATCAAAATTAGTAGCCTATTCCACGATCTACTGGGAAGACAGACAGAGTTATTTTTGCATTTATAAAATTAAGTATGGATTCACACAAATACGATGTGAGATAGAAATAAAGATCTTCTTCATAAAGACATTTAAAAGTGCATTGGTCTAAAACAGCATAGTTCATATAATTACTACGCCCACGCTGCAATCTAGTTTCTTGTCGCATCTACTGATAGTTTCTGAGATAACTGGACCATATAAATTATGTTTTATATTACTTTGTACCGATTATGTCGCGGTTTCAAGTTTATTAAATAATTATAACAAGAGTATTTAATTTAATATTGCACAAAGGACAACGTATATGTAGCAATCAAAAGATAGGAAGTTCTAAATATATCATTTTGATGACTTTGATTATTTTCTGCTACAAAAATACTAGTTTTTACAAGAAAAGGATGTTTCTTCATTCATGTGAGCTTTTATATCACCATGCAGAAAAAAATGGCCTTATTCTCATGATATAACCTGTTATAACATTGTTGTAAGTATAATAAGATTATGTCAATAATTTGTTATATTTAGCTTATATAATAATAAGTTATATTTAGCAACTGGTTATTAAATCCATAACTATAATAAACACATCATTGTCGTCAATTAGTAGAACTATTCATATAAAGAGTTTACAGCTCTCAGTCTATATTTTATACTTTCTCATTAACACTGATGGACCAAATTATGACGATATACATGTACTTCGCTTAATTTAACAGTAAAACAGCATTTTAATTATACATTCAGT
Source organism: Colias philodice (assembly GCF_061535455.1). Classification (NCBI taxonomy): domain Eukaryota; kingdom Metazoa; phylum Arthropoda; class Insecta; order Lepidoptera; family Pieridae; genus Colias; species Colias philodice. The sequence goes on along the minus strand of NC_143090.1, from coordinate 11,754,708 downwards.
TATAACTGAATCAATGTGATAATGAGCGTGTTCATATCATCGACTTAACGAGCTCATACGAGGTTTTAATGAAATTGTTTAATATTGATATAAAATGCATATTTTCCTTTATTTTTTGTCTTTAAAGATACACATGCTTATAATAAATTAAATCGTTAAATATATGTATTGTATATATGTAATATACAGGGTGTCCCACTGTTGGTATACTAAGCTCAAAGGAGGTTATAGTTTTGCATACGCTGAGTACGTAAAAAATACTTTTAAAATTCCAGACGCATTTTTTTTTTCAAATAGATGAATTCTTAAAACTCTATGTGTACACCCATAAAGAGCAACCCGCCCAACTTTGCCACCAGCAAGTGAGCTATCGTTTAAGATTATGTTTTCATAGACAAAATGCTCACATTAGAGAAGCGGTCTAAGCCGGTTGCGCGAAGCTAGAGAAGAAAACGTGGATTTTCAGGAAAAATTTAGCAAAAAATTTTTGACGTAATTTTGTTGTTTAAGTATTTTTTACGTGATCAGTGTATGGCAAACTACAAGTCCCTTCGCGCTTAGTATACCAATAGTGGGACACCCTGTATATATATATATATATATATATATATATATATATATATATATATATATATATATAAATGAAACCCGTTTTCCTTGGTCACGCCATCACGCGTGAACGAGTGGACCGATTTTGATAATTCTTTTTTTATAATATTCCTTGAAGTTGATGGTTCTTATGGAGAGAAAACGTAAACATGTACCACGGGCAAAGCCGTGGCGGACCACTAGTATTATTATAAGCATATGTATCTATAGAAATAAGTCTTTGACTCCAGCTACGCGCCACTACGGTCACACGGGAAATAGTCTATGAAATATAGTATAGTTAGTAATAATTTTGTAGGTTATTCACGAATAAATAAGCTTTTTTTAGACGATATTAATCGTACCAATATTAAAAAATAATTTGGAAAATCCAAAAGTGCACGCCTCATAATTTTTTTTTAATAAATATTTATTAATTATTATTGCACGCCTCATAAGCGAAGCGTTGAGGTGGGTACTACTGTCACTTCGCGCAAAACATCTGATTTTTCAAACTTAAAATGTCTTTATGTATCATACATTGCACTTGTAAGATAATACATACACACACATATTAAGAAAAAACACTATTTTTAACGTTCATGATATTTTTGATGTCAATTTTGTTATTTAAACTAGTTAAAAAACAGTTTAAAAAAGTTCTGTCTTGGACGTCCGTGTGTCTGTATGTGCGGATCCTTTTTCTTGTTAACACGATAGCGACCGAAATACTTTACTAATCGAGTCTTTTTTTTTCTCTTACGCTTGAGTATGCTCAGGAATAGACCCTTTCATTTTTCAGGGTCTGATTCGATGTGGTTTAATTGTTATTAAATAAACAAAAATAATAATTAATAAATATTTATTAAAAAAAAATTATGAGGCGTGCACTTTTGGATTTTCCAAATTATTTTTGTTTATTTAATAACAATTAAACCACATCGAATCAGACCCTGAAAAATGAAAGGGTTCTATTCCTGAGCATACTCAAGCGTAAGAGAAAAAAAAAGACTCGATTAGTAAAGTATTTCGGTCGCTATCGTGTTAACAAGAAAAAGGATCCGCACATACAGACACACGGACGTCCAAGACAGAACTTTTTTAAACTGTTTTTTAACTAGTTTAAATAACAAAAATGACATCAAAAATATCATGAACGTTAAAAATAGTGTTTTTTCTTAATATGTGTGTGTATGTATTATCTTACAAGTGCAATGTATGATACATAAAGACATTTTAAGTTTGAAAAATCAGATGTTTTGCGCGAAGCGACAGTAGTACCCACCTCAACGCTTCGCTTATGAGGCGTGCAATAATCAAGTCAAATTCAAAAAGTTATTTAGTTATTTCCTTTAAAAATATCTGGTACGTTTACTGCAAGATTTCCATCTTCCTTCAAAAACATTCCAGATGAGCAAGTGATTGCTGTGTGCGCTGATAACTCTAAGATTCCTTACTACAAAAGTATGCAAACACTTCTCCAAGTATTTACGATCATTTAACCTCAATTACAAGTAAAAGCCTCCGCAGAATTAATTACGCGATGCTCTTGAGATAAAACTGTAATTACTTGCATTAGCACGATTTATTGATTCACTATTAATTGGAAGGAATTTGATAAATATCATTGTTTATTTAATAAGTTTATTTTTACGGTAATTAAATATCGAAACCTTATTTTCCTATTTTCTACCTAAACCTATTTTCTTATATGACTAAATACTACGAATTTCGTTCATGTGTATTATAGAAAAAAAAAATATTTTTATTTCCACTAAGATTTCTAAACATACCTATAGGTTAGTATATTGTAGAGCCTAGAGACTAGAGTTTAAAATAAATAATAATATGTGAAATAGTGCATTTTATCATGAAATCTTCATACAAGTAAACCGAAAAATAATTGTAGAATTTCGTTTCGTTTCGTTCGTCGAAATAAGTTTCGATCAGCGACAAGTACCTACGTAAATATTCAATCCAACCATTCTCATAGTTTAGTAGTTAGTTTTATCAACGATTAATTCGTACAAGCATATAACAATAAAGCGTAGGGTTATCAAAAGTTAGCTCTCGGTGGACGGTTGTTCATTTTCAGTAAATCAAGTGATTCCCCGAAGCTATCTGCGCTGGACCCAAGGGCCTTGGAATAGGGCTGCCGATAAGATGTGTTAACAGTTACGATGTAATACTAGCTATTATTTGCTGCTTCACTCGCATTGTCAAAGGAAATTTACTTGGACACGTTTCGCTGAAGTTAAAAGTAGCCTACACCTTTTACCTATTTACTCTCTAGCTAACTATCATAACAATAATACAATTAAATCGCTCCGTTGCAACGTGACAGAAAGGCAAACAAACAAATCAATTCACAAAATATGTAACTTTTTTATAAGCAATCATTTAAAGAGTACATTGGGTACGATTGCGTTATTACTTAGAAATTCTAATTGTTTCAGCTATTCCTTGTTGTTGTTCCTATTCACATTATTTCTATATTTTGACTTTGTCGCTACCTTTATTAATCCATAAAAAGGAAAATATTTTGTAGCAGCATCCTAATGAAGCTACCTAATTAGATCAAAATACATGTCAAACTATAATTTTTGAAGTATACATTTAAAGCAAAATAAAATCGAAAATAAGTGTATTTCTAAGACTAGTAGCCCTACCCGGGATCCCTCGTATCCCGGAGCCGCGATCCCGGCGATAATAAAAACTCGCCACGCCTCGCCGTGATTAATGCCCGCTTTGACACCGACTTACGACGTTATGTGGACCTTGTATTTATGATAATATCTTCTATTTACTAAGCGTTTTCCGCACGTCGCATTTTCTGGAAATCTTTTCCTATTTTTGTGGGTGTGAAATTCAGACTCTACAACTATATAATTTTAAGTATCCTTTGCATAAACTAAGGAAAGGTTGTTTTTACTGTGGCATAGCTAACATAGATATACTAATATAATATACAATAGTAATAATATATTACTACTAAAATGCCAGATAGTGATTTATTCAAATAAAACTGAGTAGCTTGTAGTAATTGCAACAATTCTTATGAATATTCCCCAAAGGACATTGATGCAAGTTACAAAGGCTTCATCTCTTTGTGACGATACTGTATCGAGCCTATTCTCTAGTTGCTCGTTGATGAATGCGGAAAAAGAAGAATACATTTTATGATAACTTGTGACTATTTAATAAGATTATCTTATTACATTATCTTATCTTATTACAACATGTACTGATAACATGTACCTATTGATTCGGGATTCACCTGTTTTTTTTTATTTAAAGCTATTCTCTTCCTTCGCTATCTAATGTTTTATACCAGCAAATAGTGTAATACACTGAACATAATCAAAGCTCTTGAAATAGGTACCAAACCATGCCTATTAAATACCTAAAAATGACGTCATCAACAGAGATTGTCATCTGTTCACATCACGACCTGCTAGATAGCATCTAGTTCCGATAGCCATAACAATCGTTAGTTACTTTGATCTAAATACCGTCAAAAACATAAGAGTCGACGTATATGGAAATTGCCGTGAATGCATTAAGATGTGAACTATGTATATTATGTGCTTTTTAAGATTTAGGCCTATTTTTGTAAAGTTATCAGAGTTTCATTGTAAACAAACAGCTGTACTCTAACAAGAATTATACCAACATACATACACTCGAAAAAACATTACCCTCCTTCTATATAAACGTAGTTGTGTAAAAAATCAACTTTATCAATTACTGGCCTACTCTCCGTTTCGTTCCTTACGTTTATTGACATCACATGGGACCGTGTTCACATCTGTTTTAATCATTGATTTTCGAAACGAGGAGTGAAGAAACAAACCAAGATTCTTTTACAAGCCTCCTCTAAGTATCGAACTAAATTATTAAATAATTTACATTGTAACTGCAGTTAAGAAGCTAGTAATTTCTGTCATTCTTTGTACTTATATGGATTTACTGAATGTTATCAAAACTTTGCCCTTCTGTTACCTTTATGTATAGGTATTTTTTTTTATTCATCCTGATAATTGTTACAAAAAACATTTTATTATTAACCATATCTTGACGAAATATTATATTAATGGAACTATATAAATACAGTTTGCATTTGAAAGCGTGACTTGAACGTAATAAACGGACATGAGTAATTGCTCCTAAGATCAGATACTAGTTGATTGAGACAATAGAGAAATTATTATTATATTATAATACGGAAAATGTTTTAACATTTGCAATTTATGGCGGCTCTATATTCATGGTTATTTAATTGAAACAAATTAAGTTGAATCAATTAATTAATTAATTAAGAAATGAAAATATTGCACCGATCCGAATCCGAAAAATTCGTTTATAGTCAAATAAAAATCAATCAAACCTTCATCCGAATTGTTTTAAAAAAATTATAACTTGATTTAAAGGTTACCTTCTATAGGCACAGTATTACAATTTACTTAGGAAATAATATGGTAATACTGTGCTATAGGTGTACAGATATATTATATACCTACATAGTACACTATGTAGTCAATCTGAAGTACCCTCATAGGACAAAAATCAGTATCATTAAGATAGCGTCACTCCACGGACCATATATTAAGGCGTGTAAGCCGATCGCCCCGGAGCCCCGGAGCCCCGGGACCGCATCCACTTAGCAATGAATCAACTCGCTATGGCTTATATCATCCCTCTATCGTCTCTTATATTTGATCGTTGCTGGAAATTTAGATGTATTTGGGGGATGGTTGCGATATATAGAACACTTTAATTTGCACTAAGGTCGAAATTAATAGTTCATTTTTGGATTATCTTTGATGATGATATGATTTATAAGCTGGATTATTATAAAATTAATGTGTGTGTAATATTTATTTCTGTTCCATATAAGTAGGTATATACATAGTTATAGGTTTACTGTAATGGCACGGGCAGTTACTGTAAAGTTCTTTGTAGAACCGAACTTGATATTTCTCGGTTATAAGCTTCCTTCGTCAAATTCTACATAGGCATATGAAAGAGGCAATATACGAAAAATAGATCAAGAATACATCATACAATCTGGTAGCATAATCACGATTATTAAGACCGCACCAATCATTCAAAGCACACAGCATCAAGTTCATTCGAATCTAAAAAACAGAAAAAGTATCGAATAAAGAGAGCAAACATGACGTAATACATTTTGGGCGGGAAAGAATTACGTTAGCGGATATTGATGAAACGAATGTAAACATGGCTTCCGACACTCAATAAAGCGGGAAACTGTAACACGGAGCTAGATCACTTTACCAGCCTCATAAATCTGTGCCTTTTTATATTATCTGCGAGAAAAATAACTGGTTCGTTTCCAAATTTCGACACGTGAACCTTACAAAATATTGCGAGAGAATTAATCATAAGTAGGTAAAATCATAGTACATATATTTACATTATAAATAAGATAAATAACGATTGAAAAGATTAATAAATTATTTCGAGAAAATATTTAATAATGGCAACAAAATTGTTGTATTTAATTTTGGATTCTCTGAAAAACTGTCTTTATTGAACAAGGCTGAGAGATCGTCTGCCGTGTTCAACATTTTTTTTTTTTTTTTTTTATATATAGGAATAGCCAGGCATTTGACTGCACCATTACCTGATGGTAAGTAGTGATGCAGTCTATGAAGGGGCATGCCTGCCTAGATAGAGCCTATTCACTCTTGCCTTGAATGAGTTTAAGTTGTATTTATCTGGGAAGACGGAAGCGGGTAGGGCGTTCCAATCCCTTGCAGTTAAGTTGATGAACGATTTCTGATAACGTTTTGTGCGGATAAATGGTACGTCAACTACGAAGGGATGGAAGCCGGCGGCACGTCTAGATGTTCGATGGTGAAACGGTGAAGATGGAATGAGAGCGTGAAGTTCAGCTGAACATTCACCAAAGTGCAAGCGGTAGAAAACTGAAAGACACGCAATCTTACGTCTGTGATCAAGACTAAGAAGTTTACTCTTGGTCAATTTCGAGTCAGCTATCAGCCTAAAAAACATAAAGGTTATTGTAATATTTTTTAGCTCATCCTTATTAGAAGCCAGATTTATATAGTTTTTTTTTTGTAATGTCAATGAGAGAAGCATGATCATGTAAAAATCTGTGTTTAATAAAAATCTATTATAATACTTAATACAAACATAATTGTACTCATAAATTGTAATCTACAATTTTGTCATTCAGTTCAAACAACTTTTCCTTTTTCTACAATAAGTCCAAAAAGCTTCGTTCCAAACAACGAGGAAGATCGTCCCGTCAAGTCGTTAGCAAGGCTTAGTAGTTCCCGTTAATTTGCTACAAGTTTTTGCCTTTGCAGCCAACTAAGGGACTTAATACAATGCGACAAACATAATAATTATGTACCCGGCTTGATAATGTCATTTACTAATTTGTAAGTTTGAAGTTTAGAAACTATAACGTGAAACCAATTCTGTTTCAATAATTTTACTTTAACTACAAAACTAAAATTTCTTATAGTGGGAAAAATTAATTATATAAATAGATATACATATAATTAATTAATACATAAGCCATCTAGTTGTTTCTGAGATTGGTGCATTCAAACACATAAATAAACTCTTCAACTTTAAACAAACTTTATTAGAACAGGAGAAGATAGTAGTAGTTAGTCATGCCTTTTCATAAGGCAAATACTTAGATTCACAGATGCTAAAGTTGAAGTTTTACTATAGTAATCCTGTTTGCGTATAAGGATGTACTTCGTAATCAACATTTAATCGTATTTAATGCTATTTCAAGCCATCTTCAGTTAATTAAAAATGTAATAGTGAATTTCAAAGTCTGAAAATAATTTTTCAGTACATTAATTAATGAAATTTTTTCTGCAAGTGTTTCTTAGAATCTTCTCACAAATTTCCAAAAATAAATCTGAAGACTCCATCAGGGACACATCAAATGATAAAGTCCAATAAAAGTGGTTTTATTTCTTTTCAGTGACGTCATTAAAAATTCAGCAAGCCACATAAAATCACAGTTTATGACTAGTCTGGAACGAGTTATTTTACTGACAATTTTTATTCTTTGAGTGTATTCTATGAGAATCTTTTGTAATAAGTAAAGGCAGATCTTTATTTCTACCGATATATTTAATTTGTAAGTTTTTTTTTATAAAGCTATTGATGTTCTATTTTAACTTTTATATTTTGGTGCAATTGGATTCTGATCTAAACTATTTTTTTACTTCCTTCCCATCTAGTCAGTTGTTTCTGAGAGTGGTGCGTTCAAACACATAAAAAAACTCTTCAACTTTAAACTAACTTTATTAGAATAGGAGAAGATAGTAGATATACATGTTTAAAAAGGTACTTCAACCTTTTTAAACATTTTTTAAGTATTAAAATATGTATTTACATTGTTAAGAATGTTGTTCAGTAAACAGCAAACGTTAACTAGTCAATTTGAGGAAGGTTGTATATTGTAACCGTAAGTTTTGCGGTTTCATTAAAGTTTTCTCTCAAGTCGGCCAGATAAGCCCGTGTTTACTGGCGACTGGCGACTGGCGAGTCGGAACCGAACATTGCGACTTCAAGATTAAACTCGCTTCTTAATTGAAGACGTAAAAATGGCGACCAAATGTCTAATTGTGTGTGTATCTGAAGCATGGTATGAGGATTATGTAGAATATTTATGTTGGAAGTGCCTGTGATCGTGTTTCTTTTACATCAGCCTGCGACTTTCTGGTGGAATTTTGTTAGTCAATCTTCATTGGACGGTTAGTTGACGTAATTCGTTGTATTTTTTTCCAATGAAAGGTTTGCAACCATTCAATACAACATAGAGTATAAGCTCTATAATATATTAAAAAAAAATATATAAAATTATGTTTGGTTATATATTATATACAGGGTGTAATCGTTAAGTGTGCACAAGCGATTATTCCGTAACTATTGCAGATATCAAAAAACTTTAAACTGATATCGAAAGTACTTAACCTAATGAGTAAAATGGCCATAATAAATTTTTAAAAATAAAACGAGAAATAACCAAAAATGTTACATTAAACGCTCCCATACAATTTATTTCCCATACATTTTGTATTCATAGTAGATTTTCGAAGTGACGTCCTTATTGTGCAATACAATGAGGAGGTCTATTTACAGTTTCTAAATGAACTTCCCTCCAAATTTGCGAAGTAATTAAAGCAGAAAACCAAAAAAACAAAAAAAAAAGCTAAAATCTTTCATATTAAATGTATAGGTTGATCCAAAAGTAATGATAATTGGGTATTTCCTGTGCACATAAAAATATAAAATAAATGTTTTATGCTTGCTCATGTAATCACTAAGTTATCACAAAAAAATTATATCTACAGGCCACGTTTCCAAGTATTAACATTAATTTTAATGTGAACAGCGCGAGCCAGAATGTTTCCCGACGAAAAGAAGAAACAACGATTCGACATTTAGAGGGTGAATTTCTAAATTTTTAATGAGATCAGGATAATTTTTTGTCACGATTTGTGACCATGGGTGTTACCTGGGTTCACCATGTTTATGCTGAAACCAAGAAACAATCAATGGCCTGGATGCGAGCTTCCAAAGTGACGGTGAAGATTTTCAAAGTGAAAATTAGTGGGATAGATTAAAGCCGTAGTTTTTTGGGACGCTGAAGAAATGTGGAATATTTTAAGAAGGTAGCCACTACTACACAGGGCTCTTACTACACAGACCAAATTAAAAGATTGCGGGTAGGTTAGTAAGAAAAAGAGACATGGCAAACTTCAGTCTTGAATGTTGGTTCACCAAGACAACGCACCAGATCACAAAGCGTCAGTTGCGATGGCTGCCAATCAAAAATCGGCATTGAAAATGCTTGAACACCCACCCTGTTTGTAAGATCTAGCTCCTAGTTAATTCTATCTTTTACCTCGGCACAAGAAACACCGTTGATACAAGAAATTTTAAGACGACAGCGAAGTGATGGCCGATTTTGAGGGGTTTTTGTAGATGAAGTCAAAGTTTTTTTTTTTCTAAGTTAAGAAAAAAAAAATATCGAAGTATATTATCTAGTTAGAAGACTATCTAGAGAAATACATAATTATTTTAACTGTAATGACCTTGTTTAATATTGATTATCATTACTTTTAGATCAACCCATGTACATGGGATATTCATATCTCATACTAAATGTATGGAAGGGTTTAAAGTTAATTTTTTAGATATTTCTCGTATTATTTTTATAAATTTATTACGGCCATTTTACTCATTAGGTTAAGTACTTTCGATATCAGTTTAAAGTTTTTTGATATCTGTAATAGTTACGGAATAATCGCCTGTGCACACTTAACGATTACACCCTGTATACCTAAGTTGGTATATATTTCTTCCCATATAGTTGTTAGTTTTTAAGTTGATGTAGCATCAAAGGCAATTTAACTGTAGAATTGTAGATAATGGCATAAGCCATAAGATGATTATTTAACTAATTATATAAATAAAATGTAATTATAAACATCATAAATACATGGATATGTTTTGAGTGGATACTCAATACATCTTAAACAGATTTCCAAACACAACAACAACATTCAGAGAAGTTATGTACAAATAGTAATTTGTTCCCTTACACGTGATTCAAATAAAAGGAAAGAAACGAATACACAGAAACCAATAAGAACGGTTTCCTAGAATAATATCCAAACCATATTCCAAACAGACTCAATTACTTTTCTGTAAGAGTTTGCACTTAAGCCAAATTGCAAGGCCTACGACACGACTCCATTTGCAAATTAGACATTTACAAAAATGTCCGTAGAAATGATACTAAGGATAATAACCCTTACGAGCTCTGGATATTTTAACAAAATTTGAAGTCACAAATTGCTGCTAATCCATTTAAGTTACTCGTATTTTAGGAACGATGAAAGTTACTTCCACGTTTCTTTTATTCTATTTTATGGGCTTTTTGTTCATTTTCTCTCGCAAACCGTGTATTCGTTCTGATTGATGTGGATGGAAATGTAACGATAGTATTTATCACTGCTATCACTCTTAAAATAATTATAGCATTTGATGTTGTAAATCGTACTTATAAAATAAATTAACATTTTTGTGAGTAATCACAAGAGTTCTTAACTCAAGAAGAGATTGAAGGGCTTCAAAAATAAAAACTACATCATCGTAATAGCATTGTTAAACACGTCAAACATTAATAAATAATCAATCACTTTTTTTACTATGTTAATTGTTATTGTGATTTTCAGTTGTAATAATGTGTTATTTTTGTGAATAAATGTTTGTCTATTGTCTATTGTCAATCAAAGGCCTGCACGAATTAGTAGAGCACACAATGATCTCTAACCTAAGGGACGCCAATCAATCAACCAGATCCCGCTAAATACAGCATTCTAATCTTTCACACGAACAGACAGACAAAACAGACCTCTGCCATGAAAACAATAGAGTTGAATATCGATGATGTGAGGTAGGTGCATGTAGTTTTCAGAATGGAGTGATTAATGAAAGAGATCAAGTGGTACACGAAGTGTCTAATCGATACATTGATGAATTACAAGATTATGATAGTAATGACAATAGATTGAACAGGCCGATACGGGAACGGTGAAATGCTTTCTATGCTTAGAAATATGTGAGCTTATTATACAGACATTAAATAATAATAAAGATCGACAAGTTGTTTGATTGATTGAAGACGATTTGTTGGCGATGATTTGAGAATGGGCGGTAAAAGTTCAATAATTGTTTTAAATTTTTATCGAACGCGTACTGATTGTATGTCATGAATAGTATAAATCTATACTAATACTAGCGGTCCGCCCCGGCTTTGCCCGTGGTACATATTTACGTTTTCTCTACATAAGAACCATCCTCGTACTTCAAGGAATATAACAAAAAAAGAATTATCGAAATCGGTTCAGCCGTTCTCGAGTTATGCGCTTACCAACACATTTTGCGATTCATCTTATATATAAAATTCTCGTGTCACAATGTTAGTCTGCATACTCCTCCGAAACGGGTGGACCGATTCTCATGAAATTTTCTGTGCATATCGGGTAAGTCTGAAAATCGGCCAACATCTATTTTTCATATGTACCACGGGCGAAGCCGGGGCGGGCCGCTAGTTTTTATATATAAGATTATAAAGCTGAAGAGTTTGTTTGTTTGTTTGTTTGAACGCGCTAATCTCGGGAACTACTGGTCCGATTTGAAAAATTCTTTCGGTGTTAGATAGCCCATTTATCGAGGAAGGTTATAGGCTATATATCATCACGCTACAACCACCAGGAGTGGAGCCACGGGGGTGAAACCGCGCGCAGCAGCTAGTATTTAATAAACAGGAATTATGGCATCAATGGCATCTTATTTTTGAAGTAAAACTTCTTTAGGCGCGACTAGGGAGTAACTCAGATTTTTTTTTCTGACGGAAGTAACGCTTACTATAGTCTGTGTAGTTTCCGCCATTTAAAAATAATAATTCTGATTGGTTGTAAGTATATGTCATATATACTACACGCTTCTTGACTTATACGCCAGCTAGTGGCAAATATCATAATCAATTAGGGGCGTATTCAGAAAGAAAGCTTGAAACTTATAAGCGCTTATCGGCGCTTGTCATGTTCATATATTTTCCTGTCAGTGCTGTCAACCCGCGCAGGAAAATATATGAACATGACAAGCGCCGATAAGCGCTTATAAGTTTCAAGCTTTCTCTCTGAATACTCCCTAGGATTATTTATTTTCAAATTTTCAAACGGATCAATTGTGAATAGCAAAGTGAATGAAAAATTCAACAGTTTTAAAAACATTATTTTAAATTGCAAAATTTTTTGAAAATCTCTAAATATACTTGTTTATTTATTACTTTTAAAATAAGTAAATTAAAAATAAAAATAAACATGTTGCGGATTATAATCAATCTATTTTAAATATTGCTGAAGACAAAGTAGTATCCATAGCAACAGATATGTATATAGGTTGTCATTCAGTTGAACAAGAAGCATATGTACGCCAACAATTTCATAAAATGTCAGTTATTGATACAGGAGGATCGCCTTATGAAATCATATTAGTTCTTAACAAATTTTACATTATTACAACCAATATTGATGTATCTGATGGCTTAGCCAACGGTTGTGTTGGAAAGTTAGTGTATATTGAACGTGATGACAGTGATAACATCATACGCTTATGGCTTGAGTTTCCTGGTAAGATAGGAGAGAAAATTAGGAAAAAAGCTGCCCATCATATTCAAACTCTAAACATTAGTAGAACAGCAGTCCCAATTTTACGAAGATCGTCATCTGTACCAATGAATAGAAATAAGACAATATTTGCAAAGAGAAATCACTTTCCATTAGTATCTGCTTGTGCGCTTACAATACATAAGTCTCAAGGTGGTACTTTTGATCAAATCGTTTATGAATACAATAAAAGTCACAGTCAGCAGCTGTTATATGTAGCATTATCACGAGTAACTGATATAAATGGATTGTTCATTGTCTCAAACACCGATGACAACAAATTTTATCATGGAAGAAAGCGTCCAGGGGAATAGGTGATTTACAGTGTGAATTTGAAAGAGTTTCAAATTCTCGTCTAATAACACAACAGGAAGAATTATATAACCTTGTAAATGAGAGTAACATTACACTATTTTCCTTCAACTGCCAAAGTTTACGTGCTCATGTTTCTGATCTGAATGATAAAGTATTAAAAAGGTCCACATTGCTGTTATTTTCCGAAACTTGGATGAAAAATGACGAACAAATTCTTATTGAAAATTTTTATTGCGTTACCCAATACAAACGACCCAACTCAACTGCTGGTGGAGTAGCTGTAGGTATATCATTCATCTACAGATACACTGAACAATGTAACACCAATTCAAAATATTTCACCAACTATATTATCACAAATTTCCGATGAGGTTTCACAAATTGGTGACATCGCCTTGGTTCGATGTGTTAATACGAATGACCAACCTGTGATTATCGTTGTTATTTATATTTCTACAAATACTAGCCTGACAAATATCATAAAATTTATTCATCAGCAATTACTTCACTTCACAATTGAAGGTTCTCGACTTTTAAATAGTAATTATCATGAATTACCGATGATTCTAACTGGAGATTTTAATGTTAATTTTCGCTCTCAGGAATCTCAGCCGTTAATTGATTTTTTAGAAGAAAAATTTGATTTATCTATGAATACTTCTCGACTTCATTCAACAACGCGTTTCGGTACAACGATAGATGCTGTATTTTCAAGAAAAGTAGCGAATTTAGAGACTAAAATTTAATATTTATGTTTCACATTATAGTTACCACAAACCTATAATTTCGTACGTAAGAAATTATGATGACATTCAATTACCTGTTTCGAATGAATAATATTAATATAACATTTAAATAATCTTTGTAAAGCACATGAATAATAAATATAATTAAATTATAATATAATATTTATTTATTTAAGTTAATATTTAATCATTTCAGTGATATATGTCGTCAACGCCAAAGAAGTTTTACTTCAATCGCGCGTAAAGGTTACACGCACACACTTTTTTTTGATATGGTTTAATTAACCTTAAAATGTTTCATATAAAATCAATGAATTGGTAGCAAATTCTTGATCATTATCAACACAGAGCATGACTTTCAGTCTTTCAGAAATGTATTTCAGAAGGCATATTCTACAAAATAACTCTTCTTCTCTTTGTTCTTGTGCTTTATTTTATAAGTCGATAGTCGTCCATTATATAGTGCACCATAATTTCACAGACCGCCTTATAATACAGCACATTATACTCTAGTTCAATTTCAACTCTGAAAATTGGAGCACAATACGTCTTAGGATAACTAAAATAGCAAATAATTTAGATAAATTTCCAATCGCGTGCAGAGAAAACGTAGCCTTTTACTTAATCCAGGTGTTCATTGAAAGCTTTTGTCTTAACAGATAACTTATTATCTTCAAAGACTTAACGATATTTATCAAAGGAGCTTAATTTGACTTAAAATACGACCGGCTTACAATGAATGGAATAATTTCGCAATTGTTTTACTTATTCCTTAGTTTTAAGGAATTAGATTTGTAAGGTACTGTTATTGTAGCCAGAAAATGGGATTTCTTAATTACTACATTGTCTTTTTGTCTTCGTGTATCAGTTTCAATGTCAACATTTACGTTTATTATCCATTCTGTTTTATCTCTTTGCTGTGTTGAATTACGCAAATTTATTAAAGTGAAACTTTTAATATTTGATGATGTTAATTATTATCTATATAATGATGAATACGTCCTCTTTTTCTATAAACTAATCAATAATATACATTTTTGATGATGTTAATTCAGATGAATACGTCTTGCTTTTCTATAAACTATTCAATCGTGCATTAATTTATTGATATTTAACTTTTAATGAGAACATGAATATTGGTACTATTATCTCTTCGTGGAGATCCTCGCTAGATCTATTCATAGTCGATTGACGTATTAAAGTTTAGAAGAACAGTTTAGCTGTAGTGCAAAACAAACACAATCAAACTAACCACTCAATATCAGCAGCCCATTGTTGGCAGAAGAACAATATCCCCTACCACGCTTCCTTCTCACGACTCAGCACAAAACCAAATATTTATTCAGGCAATGCAAAGGTTCTGGAGACAATAAATTCTTAAGACAAGATTAAACTTGTCAGGGGAGCCCATTTACTTAACGCAAATTTATGCAAATACCTCCTAACTCGTTAATGCCCAGACTCTGGAGATGTTTTGTTTAATAGTTTTGTAAGCGATTAGTTTGGCTGGCTGATAAAGGCCGTGTGCGACTGCGAAGTGTGACGTGATCTGTAGCTTTGGTGATAACTAAGAAAGTAGAGTCATTTGTGTTTTTAAAATTACATATTTCATCAAAGACTTGTATATTTGCTTCCAAGTAGAAGAAATAATATGTGAATAAGTACTGGTAGATATAAAATTGAAATTTTCTTCACCATTAATACTTATTTCAACTATAGGCACAATGGAAATCAGTATAACAAAAAATTTTATTATATTTATATTTATGTAAATTTTCAATGACTTATTGTCTATCGCTGAGTTATTGAGGTTAGAAGATTTGCATACTTAACTATGTGTCTGTTGTCTTTGAGTAGCCGGAACTTCTTTGTTATAAGGAAAACTGACACTGTAATCTTGGCTCGTTGATTTTCTATAATAATAATGTTTCATTTAAAATATGTTCTATTAATTTTTATAAGTTTTCATTATGATACTGAAAAGCAAGCTTTCACTGAGATAAATGGCATTATCATTTTGAATATCATAATGACAATATAAATTATTTTTGTGTTATTTTCGTTAATACATACCTAATATTATATCAATGCCTTTCTCAAATTAGATATAGAGCGATAATATTTTGTAATAGTAATTTATTTTTCAAGACACGTCACAATAATATGATTCGAATATTTCCTATTCTAGATACATTACTGAATATAAACTCGCAACGCAAGAATAGATTTTACCTTCATTATATCTGTCTGCACATAACAGCAGCATCCGATATCACAAACAGCAGTATAATTTATAATTTTCATAATTACACATTCAGGACGCATGTGATCTGGAGTATAACATTGGAACTTGGCTCACGTATAGAGATCATTGGTTATGCAGTACGTAGTATTGAACTTCTAAACAGCCAGCTTATTTTCTTGGAGTTTGCAAGTCAGGAAACTATTGCATAAAATTGTTGGTTTATATTGAGTTCGGGAGGAATAGTGTTGTTGGAATCGTGAATATAATTCGATTGTTTTTAGTGAGAATTACTAGTTAGTTCGTATAAAGTTAACGCCTTATTTAA
This sequence comes from Colias philodice, assembly GCF_061535455.1. Taxonomy (NCBI): domain Eukaryota; kingdom Metazoa; phylum Arthropoda; class Insecta; order Lepidoptera; family Pieridae; genus Colias; species Colias philodice. Next base: position 11,738,229 of record NC_143090.1, on the reverse strand, counting down.
CAGTCATTTACTGGCTCGATATATTGATATTATAATTCAAGGAGAGATGAATAGTTTTATAGAGATTGCGGTAGAGAGTTTTCTTTTAGTGTTTTTTATACAGACACTTTTTTTTTACGCACATACTAACAATGATATGAAACAAGATGATTTGAAATAACTTGGTGACACAAATATTCTATGCCAAGATTTATACAGGATATGTTAATGCGTTTTCAAGATTGGGCTCTTTTATAGTTTTGAAAGTGGCAATTTTTACATCTACATTTCGTAAACATAAAACGAACACATTATTCACGCACAAAAATGACACACTTATTCAAATAGTTACTTTGATCAGATATATTTCGTATGATAGATAAATTCACATAAAAACATCGTCTCCTTTCGTTTTAATAACTAAAAAGACAATTCATATATCCGCGGCGTGCTTCCGTCAAATTAGCCGCCGGTCCCAGGTCCATCAGATGTTAAGTGGCTAACGAAATAAACTGTCACTTCCACGTTCGTATGTATATGAGCTGTAGGGCTGCCACCGGCGCTGTTTAGAAATTATTAAAAAAAATAATTTTGATACGTAAGTTTTGAGTGAGAAAATTGAATTATCAGCTCTTATGAAATGTTCCGGGTTAATATCAAATGCCTAACAAATTATTAAGACCGGTGTAGAGTAATATCATATTTGTAACAGAAAATGCTACCAAACATTTCAACAGAAATTCTCATGAAAGGATAATAACGACAAACGTACAGACAGCAGGGAAGATGTAAAATAAAACACATTAAAAACATTTTCAACATAAATAATGTATAATTAGTAAGAATGTGATTAAGCTATCCCTGTCTGCAGACTCAAAGTAGATAAGAGGAGCCGTCAGTCCCTGAGGAGCGATGCAACGAATTAATATTATTTTAATGGCTCTTCCTGCTCATAAATAATTCTTATCTCAAGTTTTGATGTCCTCTCGAGAGGAAACAAAGATTTCTTAAGTTTTTCTCGGCATTTACTTTCAAAATTATTTGCTTTGTTCTTTTAGTTGTTTAGTTTGTGTTAAAATGTTGCAAATTGTTATGTGATACGCTACATTTTTTGAAGTGAAAACTTCTTTAGCGGCGTTGAGCACTTTTTCTGTAATGGGTATAAAATCTTAAACTCGCGTCAGGACACGTGACCTGATCGAAAATGCGTAAGACGGATACCATTCCAAAATATCAAACATGCTCAACGTTAATAATCAAGTTTTCACTTCTGCCGGCAGTCCCGGAGTGCAACCCGTCTTTTTTTTTAATTGTCTTAGTAAATAAATTGAAAGCAGTAAAACATCTTATCCACTAATTTCATAACCAAAGTTTTCAAGTAGCGTTACTAATTTATAAAACTAATAGACATAAAATATTTATATTTAGTTATAAAACTAATAGACAGTTTTAAAAGTATAAAGTTAATTTAAAGTTATGTTACAACTGTATTTATCACCCTGGCACACCCCTAACTCACGACATCTTCCCGTGTCGTTCCATAAATATGTTTATTACTTACTTTATTTTAAACTATAATATTATTAGACAAATGAATCCAATTTAAACTTCTTAACCTGAGTTCACTCTATGAGCTTGTCCAAATTAAATTAGCATTAAGCTTAGATTACAAAATATTTTATTTTGTAATCTAAGGCATTAAGTGTTTAGTTTATATGAATACTTTCGTTTTCAAAACTATTCTAATTTGATGTGTATTTTTAGATATTTTAAAAGTATCCATTACTATTATGAATAATTATTCCTAGATGGAAATAATTTCAATTTATCTGCTCACTATTTATGTCACTGATAATAATAATCTTTATGGTCATTTAAGAGATCTAATTTTTCTAGCACCTACTATTATATACCATATAGATAATTACATAAGGCTTTAATTCTAAATGCATCTATATTCGCAGGTTTTACAGTAAAGGAAGTAGCTTGAGATAAAATGGATAGTCGCAGTAATAAGAGGCGTTAATACAAATCCCCGATATATCTTAGCCACTGTCACTCTTGGGGACGTATTTATTATATTTGGGGCCCAAAAAATTTGTATCGATTAGGCTAAAGTTTTGTCAACAAAAATGTACACATTCTGTTAGCAGAGGTGCATATAATAACATTATAATATTTATCGATGGATATAACTTCTTAGATACTATACAGGGTGTCCCAGCATCGGTATACTAAGCTCAAAGGAGGTTATAGTTTCGCATACGCTGAGTACGTAAAAAATACTTATAAAATTCCAGACGCATTTTTTTTGAAGTAAAACTTCTTTAGGCGCGACTAGGGAGTAACTCAGATTTTTTTTCTGACGGAAGTAACGCTTACTAGTTTCCGCCATTTAAAAATAATAATTCTGATTGGTTGTAAGTATATGTCATATACTACACGCTTCTTGACTTATACGCCAGCTAGTGGCAAATATCATAATCAATTAGGATTATTTATTTTCAAATTTTCAAACGGATCAATTGTGAATAGCAAAGTGAATGAAAAATTCAACAGTTTTAAAAACATTATTTTAAATTGCAAATTTTTTTGAAAATCTCTAAATATACTTGTTTATTTATTACTTTTAAAATAAGTAAATTAAAAATAAAAATAAACATGTTGCGGATTATAATCTATCTATTTTAAAATATTGCTGAAGACAAAGTAGTATCCATAGCAACAGATATGTATATAGGTTGTCATTCAGTTGAACAAGAAGCATATGTACGCCAACAATTTCATAAAATGTCAGTTATTGATACAGGAGGATCGCCTTATGAAATCATATTAGTTCTTAACAAATTTTACATTATTACAACCAATATTGATGTATCTGATGGCTTAGCCAACGGTTGTGTTGGAAAGTTAGTGTATATTGAACGTGATGACAGTGATAACATCATACGCTTATGGCTTGAGTTTCCTGGTAAGATAGGAGAGAAAATTAGGAAAAAAGCTGCCCATCATATTCAAACTCTAAACATTAGTAGAACAGCAGTCCCAATTTTACGAAGATCGTCATCTGTACCAATGAATAGAAATAAGACAATATTTGCAAAGAGAAATCACTTTCCATTAGTATCTGCTTGTGCGCTTACAATACATAAGTCTCAAGGTGGTACTTTTGATCAAATCGTTTATGAATACAATAAAAGTCACAGTCAGCAGCTGTTATATGTAGCATTATCACGAGTAACTGATATAAATGGATTGTTCATTGTCTCAAACACCGATGACAACAAATTTTATCATGGAAGAAAGCGTCCAGGGGGAATAGTTGATTTACAGTGTGAATTTGAAAGACTTTCAAATTCTCGCCTAATAACACAACAGGAAGAATTATATAACCTTGTAAATGAGAGTAACATTACACTATTTTCCTTCAACTGCCAAAGTTTACGTGCTCATGTTTCTGATCTGAATGATAAAGTATTAAAAAGGTCCACATTGCTGTTATTTTCCGAAACTTGGATGAAAAATGACGAACAAATTCTTATTGAAAATTTTTATTACGTTACCCAATACAAACGACCCAACTCAACTGCTGGTGGAGTAGCTGTATATCATTCATCTACAGATACACTGAACAATGTAACACCAATTCAAAATATTTCACCAACTATATTATCACAAATTTCCGATGAGGTTTCACAAATTGGTGACATCGCCTTGGTTCGATGTGTTAATACGAATGACCAACCTGTGATTATCGTTGTTATTTATATTTCTACAAATACTAGCCTGACAAATATCATAAAATTTATTCATCAGCAATTACTTCACTTCACAATTGAAGGTTCTCGACTTTTAAATAGTAATTATCATGAATTACCGATGATTCTAACTGGAGATTTTAATGTTAATTTTCGCTCTCAGGAATCTCAGCCGTTAATTGATTTTTTAGAAGAAAAATTTGATTTATCTATGAATACTTCTCGACTTCATTCAACAACGCGTTTCGGTACAACGATAGATGCTGTATTTTCAAGAAAAGTAGCAAATTTAGAGAGTAAAATTTATGTTTCACATTATAGTTACCACAAACCTATAATTTCGTACGTAAGAAATTATGATGACATTCAATTACCTGTTTCGAATGAATAATATTAATATAACATTTAAATAATCTTTGTAAAGCACATGAATAATAAATATAATTAAATTATAATATAATATTTACTTATTTAAGTTAATATTTAATCATTTCAGTGATATATGTCGTCAACGCCAAAGAAGTTTTACTTCAATCGCGCGTAAAGGTTACACGCACACACTTTTTTTTCAAATAGATGATTTCTTCAAACTTTATGTATACACCCATAACAAGCAACCCGCCCAACTTTGCCACCCGCACGTGAGCTTTCGTTTAAGATTATGATTTCATAGACAAAATCCTCACATTAACGAAGCGGTATATGACGGCTGCGCGAAGCTAGAGAAGAAAACATGGATTTTAAGGAAAAATTTAGCAAAAAATTTTTGATGTGATTTTGTTGTTTCAGTATTTTTTACGTGATCAGTGTATGCAAATATTATACGAGTCCCTTCGCGCCTAGCATACCAATAGTGGGACACCCTGTAGATCTTCTATAGACTACGTATAAAACAAAATGTATTTCCCATTTTTTTACTTATTGTAAACATTTTAGATATTATCTTCTCACTGACAGAGAAAGCAGTGTACATGAAGTGTACATAAAGTTCTGCATTATTATAAAAAAAATAATTGAATCAACGATAGAGTATAATGCTTTTTGATCATTAATACAATAACTATAGTTTCATCTTTAATTGAGTTATAAAGGGGCCCCATTTAACTTCCCCTGATCCGCTCCTGTATGTGTGTCTCGGTTACACGATCTTTTTTTACAATCTTTCACAGAATGTCATTAGTTACACGATAGATTAACAAGATTGATGGAACTGCGCAGGAATGCTTAATACCAGGCTCTGAACGTCTTCACATTTTATATATTTTGTGACGTGTTGGAGATTTAATAGCTTTGATAACATAACGTTATGATTTTTTTAGTACCTAAAACGCGTTACTTTTGAAATTGAATTATGCCTTATGTAAGAAGAATAAATAATCATATTCTGTAATTTTAAAACCAAAATATTTATTAATATAATGAAACAAAAAAAAGGGGCAAATTATAATTGTATACTTTTTTTGTTCTGAACAGGTACTCTGGGAAGGAACTGTCTTACTTAACACAGGATTTTCCTAGCTAGGAAGACAGAGCCACACCGTAATAATTATACTGTATTAATTTTTGTACCTAATAAAGATATTTTTATTTTATTTTATTTTAATTATTCCAAAGCGCATCCTCTTTCCTCTATTTCATTGCAAGAACTACCTCCGAAGATCGTTGAAGTCTTTGCACTTAGTTAAATAGTTGTTCTAATTGCTGTTTCCCATTATCGTGTGTTTACGCAGACCGGTATCCGGGCTATCCGCTCCCGGATGTGGAGATATCCGGGTGACCGGCTATTGTAATGTGTTTCTTCCATTTGGAATAAATAGCCCGGATAAATCGCTTCCTTGTACATAGACAAAGTTGGGGGAAGATACAATATATATTAAAGAACTATAAAAGAGTAAGAAAGAATAAAAATACTGAGATAGAATTGATCTGAATGTTTCTTTGAATTTATCTATAACTAGTTGCGCTTCGCGGTTTCGCCCGCGTGGCTCCTCTCCTGTTAGTCTTAGCGTAATGATATAATATAGCCTTCCTCGATAAATGGGCTATCTAACACCAAAATAATTTTTCAAATCAGACCAGTAGTTCCTGAGATTAGCGCGTTCAAACAAACAAACAAACAACTCTTCAGCTTTATAATATTAAGTATAGATAATTTTATACCTGTTTACAACAGATGTGAAATGCATCTGCCTAATGACCGAAAAGTAACAACGGGACCTGATATTGACATGCTTACAAATTTCATAACACATCGCATAATATTATATCGTTTCATATTCAGAGAATATTTTCTGATGATTCTTATTTTAAATACACTTTAACAATTATGAGAACGAGTTAAATTGCTAGATATTAATAAAACTTATTCTCTTGCCTCTAGCGAGAACAGCCAAAGGCTTCCGTTAATTCTGTATAGACAATTGGATATCTATCATCATGATCTTGTTTATAGCAACACCTAAACGGGATAAAATCGTGACTGACTTAATTAAATATATCAAATGGACACAGACACCTGGTTTCCTCACGTAAACTATGGCTCGAATCTTATCGGCAACTTTATGGTGATTCAAGTGGGTTGGGAGAAAATTGATGAAATTGCTTTGTAGGGACGTGTTGAGCAGTTTTCGTTATGTAGGTAAGTATGTAATTTTACTTCTTATTATGTTAATAATTAAACAGCTTTTACTAATAGCTTATTTTAATACAGTAAAAGTAAAAAAATTATAGACTACAGGCCCATGTTGAAAAAATTATGGGTCATTTGACCCACCAGGTGACCTATCTAGAACGATATAAGAGCATAAAATAATAAGATTCAGCACTATGACGTCACTTGTAAGCTGTCCACCTGAGTGCAGATGAGAATTCGAAGGTTCAGGTAGAGATTTTCTCCCCTTGTCTCCATGATTTTTGTACGGCGTTGCGGAATAATTGATTAAAAGTAGTATAGAAATAGTATGACACAGATGCCGTACAAAATCAAATGACCAAATTTGCCCCGGCAACTGTCGAAAAATAAAAATAAATTCCGACTTTGTGGACCACTATTTTTGTACGGCATCTGTGTCATACTATTTCTATACTACTTTTAATCAATTATTCCGCAACGCCGTACAAAAATCATGGAGACAAGGGGAGAAAATCTCTACCTGAACCTTCGAATTCTCACCTGCACTCAGGTGGACAGCTTACAAGTGACGTCATAGTGCTGAATCTTATTATTTTATGCTCTTATATCGTTCTAGATAGGTCACCTGGTGGGTCAAATGACCCATAATTTTTTCAACACGGGCCTGTAGTCTATTAGCTTAAAATTGTATTTAAATAAGCTACGATTTTGTGCTGAGGTAGAGTTGATATGAACGTCTTCGTATGACTTTATCTGGAAATTGGTTTCAGGTATTATATTTTATCTGTGACAAAGAATATTTAAAATATCGATAATTTTTTGAGAATTAATAATTGATTAAAAGTATTGCGCATTTATGATACGTTTCAATTAAAGATTTCATCAATCTGTAAGTTTATAAAGACACTGACTACAAACTCGCTGGCATTATCTAAAGTAGAAAATTCGTCACTACCCACACTTCTATTAAAAGTGACAATACAGCTTAATTGATATGTTCCCCACACTTTAATTACCGTGAATTATTGAGAACTGTGGGTCGATCTATTCTAACTTCTAACACCTCATTATAGAAAGGGCACTGTCGAAACGTGTGGTTAGATATTCAGATAAACCTACTTATTTATCATGCCTTTATACTTCAATTAGTTCCAATTTATATGCATTAAAGTTTTTAGTTAAATATTATGTTCTGAAAATCACGAAGATTACACGTTTAAGTTTGAGATATAGAAATAAAAATAATTCGTATACTCTATATTTTATGAATTCCAATATTGCTCTAGTTTCTTATTTTATTTTTCTGATTATTATAATTCTTTACTATAATTATTTTATAACATGATTATGAAAATATGAAAATCATGTCTTGTATTATGTTTGTCAGTGGATTTATATCAGTAATTTCTAGATGATAACTACTAAATAGTAGTTTTAAATCAAACATCAGCGAGTACAGTAACGTCACGTTTTGAACTCACAATCGCGGGTCAGAAGTCAGTTGTTTACAATATTAGTAAGATGGTAGACGAAGCCAAATACTTGAATAATACCGGACAAGTTAAGCTACAATATTTTTGTGCACATGTATATTATATTGTGTTCAATTTAAATTAATTCTCATGCTTCTTTCCAGGTTCAAACAAAAGCTCTTGTAAAAAATAAAAAAAATATCTCATTTAAATTGAATCCAGAGCTAACCGTTTTTGAATATCAATAAATCAATAAAATGTGCTTCTACCATGCTCCTATCTCTATCTAAATTTTTCGCTAAGAATTATCATTTACTATCATGTTCAAAGTTTATCTTTCCCATTTAAACGTGTAACTAACCTTTTAGCAAATGTCGACAAGCTCTAAGTATCCGATTATGGCTGCGCCCGCGCCTGCGTCTGCGCAGACATAACAATCGACTGCTGCCACATAAACTTGTTAACGCCCTGCTGGGTTACGTGCTTTCCTTATCCATATTTTGGATTGTGGAGATTAATGAGTGAAGCTTGGTCAAATTAACTATTTGTTTATTAGTGGTGTATTTAATAATTTACTTAAGGTTTTCCTTTAGTGATAGTTCTAAGCCCTAATTTTATCGTATAAGAATTAATATTCATGCTCTATTGCTGCATTGTTAAAAATGCTATTAACGTCTATTAGAATTATAAATATATTTAAGTCTTGTCATCTTGTTAAATTAATAGATTTTTACTAACAACATTTTGTTGATTTTGATTGTGTAACTATTTGTCGTTCTTTGACATAAACGACTAAAGCGATATTTTGGAAATACAAAAAGAAATTATCTTCTAGTTTCTATGCATGTGCTCTTTATCAGAGCTCTGTAGGAACAAAGCCGCGGGCTTAAAATAGAGAAATAATATTGTTTAATTTTATCAAAATATTCCTGATTGTGTTTACTTATTCCCGAATCAACTAATTGTTATTAATCAGGTTTAATAATATAAAGTATTCGTGTGTTATCAATTATAAGTCATATTCAGAATGTATATACATAATTATTGGAAATCATGTTGATTGGTTAGTCAATACGATATAGATCTACATTTCTGATATAATCATTTAACAATATTATTAGTTTTTTATCCCTTTTATAATAAGATTGAATTATTCAACAAATTCCTAAATATGAAATATAAAAATATCGTTATACGTGAAGTCCTTGTTACAAAAAGATACATAGTATCATGTTCTGTTGACATAATTTTATTATATAGGTTTTACGAAATAATAAATTTTCATAAAATAAATCATGATTTAATTTTGTTCAAAGAAACCGTTCTATTTAACTGAAATATTAAAACCCCTTTGCTTGGGGAAGTTAAAATAGACGAATATGAGTCATCACAATGCCAAGTTATCGTATTAGCTTCGCGAGAGGCCCTGTACTTTGTTTACAGTTTGATTATACAAATATAGCCCTTAACATCTATACAAATAAATTGAATGTAAGTGTCAGATTTGTTTGTTAGAATAAATATAATATATGTGCATATTTTTATTTATATAAACGAATTCTTTATAATTATTTTTCATGTTATGTATGACCAGAACAAAACGTGTTTATTTAACTATCCGATAATTATTATATAAGAAATATATACTCATACGAAATATAAGAAAATATAAATACGAAATGTATAATAACGAATAGTTCTGTGCAAAGTAAGGTGCAAAGACTAAAAATGTTTAATAAAGCGTCTTTTACATCAGCTTTTTATGTAAGTCGTAAAGTATATGAATCGTATAAGTTAGCCATACTCATATAGACTGTGTTTGACGATAGCATTGTATTTCAGAAATTGCTAATTAGAGTACCTACAGTTTTATAATGATAATGTTGTCAATAATAATTTATTAAATTCAGTTTATAGAGTCTTACAATATAATCGAGAAACTAATTTAATTTTCGAGTGACAGGTGGTAGGGGCAAGTATACAGTGAAATTCGATACCCCTTCATTACCGATATTGGTATTCTAAGGGGTGGTGTGGTGTTTGAGTCCATTGGTGATTTTATGCTACTTTGTGGTAGACCGTATGTTAACATTTTTTTCAAGGCAATCATTACAACTCGATGAGTTTTTCTAACTGCTTAAACTAAAGGTTTTACAAGAGTCAGAGGTTTCTCAAATTGAATGAATAAGCAGTTCAGTGTGTTAAAACTAAAAACTGACTTAAATTCAAAAAGAAATTTAAAGGACTATGCAAAAAATCGTCCCATATCATCAACAGATGCCAAACATATCTCATTAAATACATCTCGACATTATGATTATTTTTTACTATGGCGACATCACTGTAGGATATGGGGTTATCGTGCAATAAAAAAAAATATGTTATACTTATACAGTTTTATTAAGTATTAAGAACTGAATTAAAAATGTACTATTTAACTAAAAAAAACTCGAGAGAGAACAGCCGTAAGACGTACTTTACCCTCCCTCCTTGCTCCGTTACCCATATAATATCAATTATATGGTATATGGGCAAAGGTCGACATATCAACTTTAATCTACCAGCGGCAATGTTATCGAATATCGACTATTATAATAGATGAATAATATAACGTTATTTTTGTCTGGTGTAGTTCTGTTGTTATTAAGTGTCTACTTGCACAATTGTTTTTGTGTTATTAATACTTAAAATGTCTAGTTGAACAATTGCTTTTTGTAATTATCGTCTAAAATGTATTTTTTTATTTTAAAATAAAAATACTTTATTTTTGTCAAAAGTCTTTTAAAAAAAAAAACCCCGTCGAATTCCGAACTAAAAATTGGTACTGACTTTTCATGGGACGTAATAATGATATTGAAACTTGTCCCATGTCTGTTGATGGGATGGGACACTGCCCATACATTTTTTTGCATGGTCCTTTGAGTTCTTAATATTATGTCGTTTTAAAAAGGTAAGTAGAGCATTTCGGCAACTATTTTTTACAAAAAAAAATCAAAGTCACTTTTCCTAAGCCAGGAAAACTGGTTATTATTTATTCAAGCATCTATAGATTTGCCTTGTTAATTGAAAAACTTTATGTATTATATAAACTATAACGCAAGCTTAATGCTCTCTGTACTAAAAACCCATTCAAGCTGTATGCAAATACATTGTAATATTGCACTAAGCCAAAAAACAACAATTGGTAACAAATCACAAAACGTATTTAGAGCGAGCTATAAGCGGCCGCAGTCCAAGAGCACCGCAAATTTACACTGCACTCTACTCCTATGCTCTCAATCATAAACAAACTTTGCCAACCCAATCCTCAAAAACATCCTAACAAACCTCACCTCTAACCCTATCAAAATAAACGCCAAAATCCCCTGCAAAAATTAGGCCGTCCTCTGCAAACTTATCTTGGTTCTTTCAATACCAAACTGCAAAGTTTATTTTGCCACTATCGAAGTTCATCACTGCAATTTATTTGGTCCTATTCCCAAATATATAAAGACGAAAATCAAATATTGATTCCGTTTTCCAATTGTAATGATATCGATGTTTTAACAATACCACTCTTGCAGTTTACTTTCCGATCGTCAAAGGATTATAAACGGTATTTATTTAAAACAACAATCGAATTTGGGTCAAAATAGCGTGCAGGATAATGCGTGGGTGTTGACGTAAAGTGTTCACGGCATTCAATTGGATTTTGAAATATGGAGATGAGTATTCAAAATAAGTTAAGCACTGTTGTCTTAAATTATGTATATTGGTTTGCTTTATATTTCCATCCATAATAATTAAAAATAACTAGTTTTAAGGTAAAATAAAAGTACTTACTGTTGCAAATCAACGGCGAAGAACTCTATATTAACTAAAGAGTCAATACACCTATATGTGCATTGTGCATAATTGTATTAAAGCTTAAAAACAAAGTCTAGTATTTGTAGTATTAGTATAACTATTTATTCTGCGGTATAAGTGAGTTTCCCACCCAACACCAATAATAGTAAAAGTAAGTATAGAAACTCTCATTTACTTTACAACTTATACTGGCTTGTGAAATAAGTTTTCGTTTCAAATCGGTTATGGGAAATGCAGGCAATAAACAAAAGTTGGGTAAATATTACATTTACCAACTTGGCAAAATTGGCTATTAGGTTAATACTGACAATAACTGGTGTAGCAGCTTTAACGAAGGAAACTAGGTGTAAAAAAAATTTGGAAAATCCAAAAGTGCACGCCTCATAATTTTTTTTTAATAAATATTTATTAATTATTATTTTTGTTTATTTAATAACAATTAAACCACATCGAATCAGACCCTGAAAAATGAAAGGGTTCTATTCCTGAGCATACTCAAGCGTAAGAGAAAAAAAAAGACTCGATTAGTAAAGTATTTCGGTCGCTATCGTGTTAACAAGAAAAAGGATCCGCACATACAGACACACGGACGTCCAAGACAGAACTTTTTTAAACTGTTTTTTAACTAGTTTAAATAACAAAAATGACATCAAAAATATCATGAACGTTAAAAATAGTGTTTTTTCTTAATATGTGTGTGTATGTATTATCTTACAAGTGCAATGTATGATACATAAAGACATTTTAAGTTTGAAAAATCAGATGTTTTGCGCGAAGTGACAGTAGTACCCACCTCAACGCTTCGCTTATGAGGCGTGCAATATATTTTCCTTATATTTTCTCTAGAAGGAATATGGAGCAATATTTGTTAGGTTTTGCTAAATTAAAATAAATTGAAAATAACGTTGTTATAGAGGAGGCAGAGCGGGTGCGCGAGAGGGATCCTCACGCGGACCCGATCCGGCGCAGACGTCTTAATGGGCGTCGTCGCCGTGTTGCGGCCGCTTTACACGGTCGCAACGTGCCTCCTTGACGAAGGGCGCCGGGCGGTGGAACGGGGAATGTAATCCATCGTCCGGTGCGGTGAGGCGACTTGAGACGTGTTCCGCTCATGCCGCCAACGGGAGGGAAGAGCAGGCAAACCACCTTTCCTGTTCTTGGCTTGCGCCTGGCCTGGAGATGGGCTGCCGCCGAGGGGGTCGCGGAAGAATTCTAACAAATACCCGCGGCCCCATCATTAAAGCGGCTCGACGGAACACAGTGGGGTTTTAGTCGGTAAGAATCCGACATAACCCACGGCTCCTTCCCCGGGGGCCGTGGGTATCTTTGGAAGATTTCCCCACTATAAAAAAAAAAAAGGGTAACCTTCAGTTTTGGGCTTATACAATTTGTATCTATGAAATGTATGCATAGGGTGATTCAAATAAATAAAGAAGATAATAACCAAAAATAAAACAAACAAAACCATGAAGCTGTTGTAAGACATGTATCTAAAATGAATAAGTATGGTTAAAAACTGATAAATAAAACACACCCAATAAAGTTTCACAATAAACTACGTAGCTTTAACTATAAATACACCAATAAGACATCCTTATTATCATATAAAGGCTATGTTTATATTGTAATAATAGCAAGTAATGTATTGGCTGTAAGATTATTGGCTAACAAGAAGGCTCGATGCCCACGTCGCGTCGGACAGATGCGTAATCGCAGTATCGGTCACCGCCTAGGAGCTAGGGTTGCTACTTGCTGCTAAGTACTATTTCATTCCAACTCAAACTCAAACTTTTATCATTCAATAATAAGACTTTTTCTAGAAGTACTTTTGAATGGTCGTAATTTACCAATAACCAATGGTAATGGTCGGTCCATTACCATCAGTTTTAAGATGTTTGTATTAGCGGTAGTTAGTAGAGAATAGGGGAAGTAGAGTAGTGTTTTGAAAACCTTACATACAGTTTCATCACCAGAGGAAAATTAAATGACGATGACGATAAGGAAGAAAAAGAAAATCGTATAAGGTACTTACGTAGTTATAAAATATAAAAAGAAATTCATATGAAGCTAAAATAAAGCATGTTAGTGAACTTAGCAGATCATTTTTAGCAGATCAAAAAAAAATGTGAGTTCTTATCGCGTGCAGTTGAGTTCTACAGTCTGATACTTTTTAGAAATAGTTCTGGCGTTTTTACCTTAAAAAACGACATTTGAAAAAATAATCTGCCAACTTCCCGAAGCAGATCATTTTTAGCAGATCAAAAAAAATGTGAGTTCTTATCGCGTGCAGTTGAGTTTTACAGTTCCTGATACTTTTTAGAAATACTCGCGTAAAATGAAACACTAGAAAATTTATTTATGTCATATTTCATCACGCCGTAGCACCATGCCGTAGCATCATGCCGTAGCATCACGCCGTAGTATCATGCCGTAGCATCATGCCGTAGCTTCATGTCGTAGCATCATGCCGTAGCTTCATGCCGTAGCATCATGCCGTAGCATCGCGCTGTAGCATTACGCCGTAGCATCACGCCGTAGCATCACGCCGTAGCATCATGCCGTAGCGTCACGCCGTAGCATCATGCCGTAGCATCATGCCGTAGCATCACGCCGTAGCATCATGCCGTAGCATCACACCGTAGCATCACACCGTAGCATCACACCGTAGCATCACGCCGTAGCATCACGCCGTAACACATGCCGTAGCATTACGCCGTAGCATCACGCCGTAGCATCACACCGTAGCATCACGCCGTAGCATCACACCGTAGCATCACGCCGTAGCATCACGTCGTAGCATCACGTCGTAGCATTACGTCTTAGCATCACGTTAAGCCGGGTCCAGGTCGGGTTTTTTCAAATGTCGTTTGTTAAGGTAAAAACGCCAGAACTATTTCTAAAAAGTATCAGGAACTGTAGAACTCAACTGCACGCGATAAGAACTCACATTTTTTTTTTGATCTGCTAAAAATGATCTGCTAAGTTCACTAACATAAATAAAGCGTGTTAAAAATATTATTAAATTTCAAAATATATGACTCCTATCATATTAGGATAACAAATCGCCATTTTAAAATGTAGCAAGTCGCAAGTGTGTATTTAATCATAACTATAGGTATACTACGTCGTAATCTGTACATAATATTACATTACCCGCGAATTACATTTAAATTCATTTTCTATTAGCTGCAAAATTTATATTTAGGTAGGTAGTAGGCAGCCCTGGCAATAACGCATGAACAGATTTCGATGTAAGATAGCCGGACATGTAAGATTTATTCCGATAATAACTACAGTTTTAGCACTCCTCTCTGACAATGTAGTTTGTATGACTTCATTGAATGAGATTAATTTATTTACTGTGTTGTAGCTTTCTGATTATCTGATAGAGAGGATATTTAATGTTGGTAGTTAGTTCAATAAGTATTGTAACTGAGAAGTTCTCTTGATACCTACTTATGTAAGTACAAACATAATCAGTTTCAATGATGACAAAGATACTACAACTGTAAATATGCCGCTTACTAGTTTCCCAGTTTCGGAAAACCTAATCCATACTAATAATATTATTAATGCGAAAGTAACTCTGTCTGTCCGTCTGTTACTCAATCACGCCTGACGTACTGAACCAATTTGCATGAAATTTGGTATAGAGGTATTTTGATACCCGAGAAAGGACATACACAAGGCTACTTTTTACCCCGGGAAATAGGATAGGTTTTATCACGGAAATCCCACGGGAACGGGAACAATGCGGGTTTTTCTTTGACTGCGCGGGCGAAGCCGCGTGCGAAAAGCTAGTTTTTTCTAAAATAAAAAATTTAATATATAGAGGAATGTAATTCAAAATTAATAAATATGTATTGGTAAAAATATAAAGTATACAAACTTACTTGGGTCAGTTAGATTTCAATACAATACAATTAACTGCAACGCATATGTTTTATAAGATTTTGTTTTAATTTTTATTAACTATTCTCATACTAAATTATTACTCTAATTCAGCGGGTTGTACACGATAGAGCAATAAACATAAGAACTCTATCTCATTTCAATCTCTCATTTTTGCATTAAAATTTTTGGCACAGCCATCTAAACCATCTAAATACAAAGGGTTCGCAGCGAATAATTTTATTGTTCAAACAATTGCATATAAATAACAATCACGGGACATCAGCTGTCCGCAAGCTTATATTTATGACGTATTTACATACTCTTGTAACGCCTTTGTAATGCTGATTAAATGGCCAACAATATTGCGACAACAACAATAACACCTTTTTGGAAAAATAACGAGATAAAACCAAAGTGTATGTAAAAAATAATTGTGAAACATTTTGTTTATTGTGTTTATGGTGACGTCATAAAGCAGAGGGGTTTCTTTATGATGTTGTCACGAGAATTTCAAATATAATACGCGGTTTAAATATAACTGGAATATGCCTGCTACAATTTAGAATGTTTTCGTTGATTTTTTTTTTTTTGAAGTGAAAACTTCTTTAGCGGCGTTGGGTATAAAATCTTAAACTCACGTCAGGACACGTGGCCTGATCGAAAAAGCGTAAGACGGATTTTTTTTTTAGCCCTTATATTCCATGCGTAAGACGGATACCATTCCAAAATATCAAACATGCTGAACGTTAATAATCAAGTTTTCACTTCTGCCGGCACTCCCGGAGTGCAACCCGTCTTTTTTTTTGAAGAGCCAGTAATATGTCATGTTTCCATTTGCATTAAATTATGTTAATGTTATAGACACACTAAAGCCTTTCCCTTACAAATCAAGTATGATTAGATCGATAGAGCTAGGGATATTTTAGCTAATAATATCACAAAAAGTATCGTATTTTGAAGGGTATGAACCGTCGGCTATCGTGTATTATGAGACATCGGTGACAAGGATACTCGAGACATGGCTTAGGCCACGAAATAGACTAGCTGTGATACCTATCTATGTACTATAATTAAGTTAGTACTGCATGTGTCTAGTTTTCCTACTTAATAACTTATTATTACTAGAAAATGTTCATATTATAACAAGGATACTTCTTATTTCAAAAAGTTATTACTTCGAGACAAATATTCATATCATTATTAAATACATGTATCTTGCTGTTCCGCCCTGGTAAATTAAAAAAATATATATTTTACACTTTATTGTGCATGAAAATAATTACATCGAAGTAACAATATGATAACACTCAATATAAATCACAATGGGCGGCCTTATCACTGTGCAAAAAACCTGGTAGAGTTATCCTTACCAAGCAAATAAAAATATCCTACTTACACCCAGTATTGAGCCTTCAACTATTGACTAATTTTCAGAATCGGTTCAGATGTTAGTGCACACATGCAAAAAAACTTTCTTCTTAAACTAGCAACATCGTCAATATTATAACTAAACTTTAAATAAATATTTCCCCTATTATTCGCAGTGTTTATAGCCACACAGGCAGTGGGGTCGATTCGCGTCAAATAAATATTTGAAGTGTTCAGTAGGTGCGGACGGCGGGAAATAAATTGTATTCTGAGGGACACTCGACTTATCGATTGCGTGTGAGGGAATATGCCCTTAGCATATTATTAACGGTGATTTAAATATAGTTTAACAATTTCTTAGATAGGGAAAGTTAGGTAAGTTATAAAGACTTATAATTTCGTTTGTACTTGACTGTAGATTATGTAATAACTTGGCGATGCTTCAATCAATGTTTTAAGTAAAAATAATAAACAAAATAATAGACTAGTTTCAGTTAAATAAAAAACTTGTTACGTGAATGTGCGGCAACAGCAACGATCCTCATTTCATCTAAGCTGATGAGTAAAGAGCTGAAAACTTACTTTACGCTTTTTTTAACCTTTCCAAAATGTAAGTCATATTTTACAGCGATTCCCAAAAATATACATACTATGTTTCCCACCATTATTTCCTTACACATAGATATAATCAGTACCTATAGTAGCTACCATTGAGCTACAACTACATAGCTCTAACAACAGACGTTTCACTAAATCATTATCTATAATCTGGACACAAGATGGCACGAAGTGAGATCGCAGGAAGCACGTGCTGTCCCAGTTAGCATGTAATTGGCTTGTAATTTGCACCCGCTGACTTCTGTAGACGTGGCTATGGGATAAGCGGAGTTAGTATAGTGCATTAGGGTAATTCCGAAAGACGGGGTAAATGTAACAATGTTTAATTAATACGTAACTGGTGATTGATTTAACAAATACGAATACTTTAATTAATTAATAAACGTTTATTTTCATAAGATATTCACAATTTTCCGAACTTACCCCACATCCGGAACTCCCCGAATATATGTATAGTATTTGCACTAACTAGTCCCTTAATACTTTAATATATGTACATTATTCAGTACATTATGTACTTACTGAGTATTTCGAGGGGAAGGAAATCACTTAATAAGTATGGTAGCATCAATAGTATAGTATGATACAAAAAACTTTATTGCGTAAAGTAGAGTTATTAAGACGGACTATAATGCTTACACTTATATTATATACATATATAGTTTAGGATTTATTATCTACTAGCGGTCCGCCCCGGCTTCGCCCGTGGTACATATTTACGTTTTCTCTACATAAGAACCATCCTCGTACTTCAAGGAATATAATAGAAAAGAATAATCGAAATCGGTTCAGCCATTCACACGTGATGCCGTGACAACGCGAAACGGGTGCAGACCCGCCGCCTTTTTAATTTTTATAGCTCCCGCCGCGCAGCGCGTCGAACGCGGCAACTGATACACAAAAATAATCCTTATGGCATGATTCTGTATTCACGCGCGATGACTTATAACGTATTTCATGTATAACTTTGGTGTTTCTACACCGATTTACATGATTCTTTTACTATAACCTGCCCAGGAGTATGAAGAATAATTGTGCCAAATTTAGTTAAAATCCGTCGGGTAGTTTTTGTTTCTATAACGAATATACAGACAGACAGACAGACAGACAGACAGACAGACAAAAATTTTACTGATTGCATTTTTGGCATCAGTAGCGATCCCTTATCACCCCTTCATAGTTTTTTTTTAAATATATTTCATGTACAGAATTGGCCTCTCTACAGATTTATTATAAGTATAGATAGATTTATCAATTATCTATTTATCAATCAGGTTATATGAAGATGTCACGAGCCAGAAATATTTTGAGCTCTATATGTAAAGTATGTATGTAGTATGTAAAGATTTAAAACACTCGTAATCTTTAAAGTATTTTTAGACTATAGGTAATATATAGAAGAGCTGGAACGTCAACACATTTACACATTGCACATGTTAGGCCGGGAGATACTGACACAAAATTTCGGGTCATTTGTAACAGGATGGCGGTCTAGAGGGGTCTTAGTACGCAATGACAAAAAGAAAAATGATGGTCAGAACGCTGGTACCGGCGGACTAGTCGCGTGGGCGTTAGTCACACTCGTCGGATAAATAGCGAAAGTCCAACGATTTGTAACACAAAAATTTTAGAATTTACCGATAGCCCTTAAAAGATGTAGGCGGTAGTGTCATGCCATACTTTTACGATGTGACTTACAGTCCGCCATACCGACGTGAATGCGTTGATTAAAAAAAACAATTCAACCATTTGTACCGGGCTCACTTTTGCACAGGTAACCATCGTCGTGCAGCCATTTACTAATATCGCCATGCCATACTTTTCGGACGATTCCAAATGGTCGCCATACCGCGGAAAATCTGCAAATTTTTGAATTTTTTTTTTCTCGCCAAACGATTTGTACCACCCTACATTTTTTTTTCAACAACTCCTGAATGATTATAAATAGAAGTGTGATAATGCCATACCTGTGGGAGGTGGCGAATGTGTATAAGATTTTTTTCTTATTGTAAGATTTTATTCGTAGTTTGAACGATTTGTAGCAGTATGGCACTAATTTTTCCCTCTATTAAAAGTATGGCAAATATAATAATGGTCACGTTGCATCATATACTTTCCAAAAATGCAGTACTGGTACAAATCGCCAATTATTTTCATTTTTTTTTACGTTTTGGCTTAAGTCTTACAATCATCCGCCCCATGTTTGCAATCTGCGATATTTTTTTCTAGGTAGAATTGTATACAAACAAACAGAATATAATGATCCCATACTGTAAAAAAATATTTTACGTATTGTACAGTCGTATTTTTGAAACGTGACGAATAAATTAATTTTCAAGTATGGCAGCACTTTTTCCCCCTACTAGAAGTATGGCAAATATAATAATGGTCACATTTTATCAAATACTCTCCAAAAATCCAAATGCAATACTGGTACAAATTGTTTGGCGAAAAAAAATTTTTTTTTGCAGATTTTCGGCGGTATGGTGGCCATTTGGAATCGTCCGAAAAGTATGGCATGGCGATTTTCGTAAATGTCTGCACGATGATGATTACCTGTGCAAAAGTTAGCCTGGTACAAATGATTGAATTGTTTTTTTTTAATCAACGCATCACGTCGGTATGGGGGGCTGTAAGTTACACCGGAAAAGTATGGCATGACACTACCGCCTACATCTTTTTTATGGGCTATCGGTGAATTCTAAAATTTTTGTGTTACAAATCGTTTGACTTTCGCTATTTATCCGACGAGTTCGACTAACGCCCACGCGACTAGTCAACCGGTACCAGCGTTCTGAGTTCTGACCATCATTTTTCTTTTAGTCATTGCGTAATAAGACCTCTGTAGAACCGCCATTCTGTTACAAATGACCCGAAATTTTGTGTCAGTATCTCCCGGCCTATGTATGTGTCATATTTTGCAATTGTTTATAAATACAGGGTGATGTAATTGGTGTAGTACGAATATCTAAAAATCTATGAAGAATTTTGTGATAAGTACAGTAAATGGAAGAATTATAGACTATTTTACAGTATTTAATAAAATCATTTAATTTTTTGTTCATTTTCATTAGAAATGTCAATTTTTCTCACTAAGGTGGAAATTTGGATGATAAGGATCTTGTTAGAAAAAAATAAATTTTGACTAAAATCGGCATTTTTTTTTCAAAAATCAAATTACTAATTAATAATCAGAGTTATCACATTATTAAAAAAACGCCCGTTATTTAAATCATTATCAAATCAACCATCCGTGTGTTGGGACATGGGAGTAAGCGCACGTGTTATTTGTATTGTTTTTATGACCTGAAATTTAATTATTATTTGATAATTGAATGATTATTAATACTTTTATCCAATTGATTATTATTAGAATAAATAATTAACTTCATCAATTGATTTACTTTTAAATTATAATTTTACAGGTAAATTATGAGAGCTTTCATAAGTATGTAATTATATTTGCATATATTTATCTACAACGCACCCATTTTACAATTCAAGTCTAAAATGAAACTAGAGTCGCATTTATTTTTGAACATACTGTAAGTGAAATTGCATAAGTGTGAGTACTGTGAACATGCCAGCTTTCCTTAATTGACCGATACAGAAATTGATCAATGTTAATTCCAATCAGTCATTTTATTGATTCCAATAAAATAAGAAGTAAACAAATGTCGCAAACAACGCTATCACTCGCATCTGAAGCCACGCCCTGTGTCCACAGATTAATAACAACCGAAGTGGCAATTAGGTGATACGTGAAAATAATATAGGATACCGCCATTTGTCACCACGCCACGGTTTTAAATTTTAATATTAATTAAACTAAATTTATGGGAGGTGCTTAGTCATGTCATGTTCTGCAATGATTGGGGAATAAAATTATATATTTATGCAATTTATTAATTTGACACTTTTGGTTTATTATCTAGCACTCAACGATATGTAAAAGATATATTGGTCGCATGCATCATATTTTCATAACTATCATGGCTGTTCTCTGAAGTAGAGAATCATAAATAGTTCATCAACATTTAGCCAAGTCTCTGTAACTGTGGGAAAAAAGGAACAAGTATTTTATATCCCTCAGACAACAGTTGTAAACACTAAGTTATTTCAAATGGAAATTTAAAAATTATATTATCAGGAACCAGAACCAGTATCCGATTAGAAAAATTCTTTCAGTGTTAGCTCATTTATCAAGGAAGGCTATATTATCATCACACCAAGACAAAGAGGAGCGGGGCCACGCGGGTGAAACTGCGGAGCGCAGCTAGTTAAATATAAGACGTATTACCCATAATTAAATTTTCCAACCATCTGCTATAACTTTAATTGACACCACTTTCAAGGAATTCAATACAATAGTGCTGGAAAGGCACCTGTCACTTATTTTGAATTGAAACGTATATTTGAATTGAATTGAATTGATTCAGATTGCTCGCTCGGTGAGAAATTGTATAAGTACTGCATAATGACTAGTTTACGTTGTGACAATTAGTATTTAAAAAAACGGTTTTAAGTAGCGAGGTGTTTCATTATATGCATTTTCTTTGGGATTACTATAAACGCATAAACTAAGAATGTACATTTTTGACAATCAGCTTTCTGTTATATATTTTTTTTTTTTATTTTACATTTGGATTTTAAATTATATTATTAAGTATAAACTTAAAACTTTAATACATGTTTTGCCGAAGAACTACGCGACAATAATTCGGAATTTATAAAAAAAAAATTGCGTGTTATATCTACCTTGATACCTGTACCGGGCAGATTTCTACAAACTAAATATATTGCATGATTGCACTTAAAATTATAAAAATAAATATGAAACACTTTTTTCGTACTATATCATTTAATACCTACCCTCATCATAAAACAAATGAAGCATGAAACAATTTCACATTTGAGTGACCAATGCGCGCACCGCCTAAGCTGACCCCGTAGCGGCCGCAACACATAAAGCAACCTACTACCACATAAATCACACTCGATATCTACACTATTTCAAGAAGGCATTGTACCGAGACTCATGATTTACCCTGGTCTATTGTTCTCCTGCGGGATGTGTTAGCCTGGTACTCATAGACGGGTAAAAATCATCGTTAGTTAAAAAAGAGCGTGTGTGCGGAGCACGTGTCAGAAGTGAAACTTCTTTGGCAAGATTTAAAGATACAAAAATACCTTACTCCATGACGTGACGGTATTGTCGCTATCTTGAAATTTTACTCTCAACGCGCCTACATAAGTTTCACTTCAAAAGAGAAGTTAATTTAACTTTTTAACAGTTTTAAATGTGTTTTCTTTGTGCTGGTATATATTCCAGTTATAGGTAAAAGCAAGCTATTGAGAATATTTCATCTTTAAAGCAATTTTCTCGATAGTATTTCAATACAATTTATCCAGTCTTTATAGGATAAAACAACTACTTAGAGTCTGAAGTCCGTTTTTTGTGAAATTGCTGGCTGAAGTCTTTAAAAAAAATACGTGTGGCACTCGAGGACTGCCGAGGTAAAGCTATTCCATAGAATCGCATCGCTGTGCCGGTTGGTGTTAGGTTTTGTCGTTACGGAATTTTTACATTCGGTCGCCGCGCTCAAAGTCTGAGATAAAAGCTATGCAATAGCTTAAAAATATTTGTTTTGTTTTCATATTTGTTATTATCCAATATTGCTGAAAAATACCAATAGGTATATTTTTTAATTTGAAGCAGTGACATTTTGTTTCATTGATTCCATTGATCTATTATCGATTTCAAAATACTTACGGTAAATTAATATTTCACTTTATTGAATTTGTGAAAGGATATTATGCAAATGAATTATGGTCTGTTTTGTCAATAAATCTATCAAATCAATATTATTTGATAACCTTTGAATGACTGTTATGTTTATAATAATTTATGAATCACGCACTAGAAATGTTACGTATTTAAATAATTATGTATCAATCAATTCGTCTTGCCATAAATATGAATAAAAAAGCTTTACTTATTATTAGATTATATTTTTATAATATTGTATCATTCAATTTCTAAAAAAGGATAATTATTTAATTAAGCTTTTACCTTATGTGCCTTTTATAGAGATTAGAATCATATAGAACATGTTATACTCTAAGGTTATACTCTTACAAATTTAAATCCTCGAGCTCAATCAAATTGCAACTCACGCAAAGCGTTTGTTTTCTCTATGGCCGCGGTCGGAATTGCCACAGATAATATTTGCTCGGCCACGGCTCGTTCAGAGGATAAACTGTTCAAGCGGTATGTAACCAAAATAATGCTTTAAATATTACAAATGGTTATGTTATTTTAGCATAATATTATAATGTTAGAGCAATATTTCTGGATAAAACAGATTGTCAAGAGGACAAGAGGATTTTGTAATTTAGCAGTTTTAGTTTATTTTAATGTAAATTCAAAATTCATTTTAAAAGCTGTATTTTATATTCATGTCACAGAATACATAATAGTAGCTAAACGCTACAGAACGGACACTCTCCGCCTCCCGCCAAAATTAAACTTACCTCACCCCCGCGCGATTAGACATAAAATGGGCCATATTTTTCTGCAAGGACGATACGCAACGAAGATTGACAACATTAATCAAATTGACTTAAAGTAATTTTATTATTTTGGATTTGTGATTATCGTTTTTCGTAGATAATGGTTAGATATTGTGCTGTTTACGGATGTATTTCATCAGAAAAACGCGAATTTTTTTTTACGCTAGTCACAAATGTGCCAACCATAAAGCGTTAACACACACATTTGCAGTCTCTACAGTGTGACTGTCAAAACGATCATTTTGTATGGAGTGTCCGGGGTGTGTTCATGTGTCAAACATTGCATTTCTTGCCACAATTTTATAAGAATAGCAATATACATATAAAGGATACAGTATTTATAGAATTTAAACTATATTTTTCAGCTTATGTAAAATAATTATTTTAGCTAAATTCATTTTGGCAAATTGATTAATGTAGATTTATAAATTTAAATAATTAACACCGAAACGCAATCAGTGGTCAGTCAGCAAAATAGCCGCAGACCGCAGGCTTTGCTGATGTTTCGACAAAATTTACCGTCAGGTTTTTGAACATAGAACCACAGATAAATATATTATAATATAGAACGTACTATTATTATTACATGATTGGTGATATAAGAATAAGTAGAGTACCTACGCATCAAAATAACATGGATTAAGTTCAGAATATATCATAGGCTTCGAAAAACTGGCCATGTAGGTGCTTACTATGTTTTGATCAGTAAATCAACTATTCATATTTTTTTTTATATTTTAGAGATTAATAATTAGACAGATAAATAATAGTTATAATACCTGTCCCTTTAAAAATAGCATGATGTTGCGGAATAAAAAGCTGTTATTTATATTGGAAGCGAATATATTTAAAAAATAATTTGGAAAATCCAAAAGTGCACGCCTCATAATTTTTTTTAATAAATATTTATTAATTATTATTTTTGTTTATTTAATAACAATTAAACCACATCGAATCAGACCCTGAAAAATGAAAGGGTTCTATTCCTGAGCATACTCAAGCGTAAGAGAAAAAAAAGACTCGATTAGTAAAGTATTTCGGTCGCTATCGTGTTAACAAGAAAATCCTCCGCACATACAGACACACGGACGTCCAAGACAGAACTTTTTTAAACTGTTTTTTAACTAGTTTAAATAACAAAAATGACATCAAAAATATCATGAACGTTAAAAATAGTGTTTTTTCTTAATATGTGTGTGTATGTATTATCTTACAAGTGCAATGTATGATACATAAAGACATTTTAAGTTTGAAAAATCAGATGTTTTGCGCGAAGTGACAGTAGTACCCACCTCAACGCTTCGCTTATGAGGCGTGCAAAAGACGTATGGCACTCGGGGACTGCCGCGGTAAAGCTATTGCATGCTATGCCTTCAAGCCACACCTCCGTGCCCGTCGGAGTGGGGAGCGTGAGGTTTTTCGTTACGGAATTTCTGGATTCGGTCCCCGCGCTCAAGGCCCGCGATAGAAGCTATGCAATAGCTTAAAAAAACACTTTCAGTATGAAATAAAAAAACCGCGGATAGACATATTAACAAACAAAAGCCAGTAATACCCTCAATTTATCCTCTAGTTATTTTTTTGTGTATTAGATGCTTTTCATACTTGGCGGCGCGCGTAACATCAAAAGCGCGGGTAATCACTCGAAAGCGATCGAAATAATATTTTCTTCTCATTCCCGTGGCCGGTGATCCGTGGCCATGAAAATATCAATAGAATATTCGAGATCTCTCACCGCTGAATTTATTAAATTCTGCCTATTGGAATACTTATTTAAATTAATTCGACATTTCGACCCTTAGCCCATATTTTTAAGGTACCTACGTAAATAATGTTATAAAATTGTAGCAGTTTTGTTATTATGTAAGAAATAATTAAATTTACCAAGCCCTGTCTTTTGGCTAACAAATGCAAACTTCGTAATGCATATGATAAAGAGTTCTTCAAGGGAAGAGTGTATACCTTAGCAGCGTCAACCATCTTCTAGAATTTAGTAAATAAAACCACAGATAAACCTTTCCTCGTTTCACCGCTATTGTTAAATAAATCTATCATTAAGTTATTAAACAGTAATTAAAACGCCTGTTTATTGGTACTTGCCTACCTAATTTACCTATATAATATATAACATACCTTTTTGAGTACATACTTACACCAAACTCTCTGAAACATACCTGCAAATAAAAATAATTATTTAACAATACGTTTATACGTACACATTGACGGATATCATCCTATAGAAAAACATTATGTAAATAAGATATAAATAATATGATTTCTATCGGCTCGTGTAAGGCTCGTGTACATAAAATAAAATTAAACCTACTAATACTAAGATAATAAAGCTGAAGTTTGTTCGTTTAAGGGCCGATTTTTCAATGCCCAGATAAACAGCTAGATAGACTTTATTCTTCAGTTAACAAAATATTCAATTTTTCAATAGACGAATAGGACTTATCTATCGAATAACTACGTTATTTGAGGAATAAATCTATTTGCCGCTCCAACGGCCAGATAGCGCGCTATTCGACGGTGGCGTTTGAGTTGACAACTGACGCGTCAAATTTGGGATATTTTCGTATGTCATAACATAGAGCGTAGAATTATTAACAATTAAACCTCTTTCTATATAATTATTATCAATTAAAATCATATTGAAATTGATGTTTTTGATAGTACTGATGACCATGCCATTGAAAATTTGCCGAACGCTGCCTTTAACCCTAGAAAGATAATCATATTGAGTAGTACGGGAAAGATAGTCATGCGTCAAATTGACGCATGTTTTTTAGTTAGCTCTAAGTCGCGGTATATTGTTTTTTTTCTATAAATTGTAAGTTATTATATATTTACAGTTATATTAGAATAATTAATATTACAAATAATTTATTTTTAATTATTTTTATACATATAAAAAAACGAAAACAACAATCAACAATCATAGAAGACAAGAGCAATACAAGACAAACTTAAAATGCATTCCTGACGTGAGTCATAATGACGGTTGTTGACAAATTGCAAGTTGACTCTATCCCGCTCTAACCTGACTAATTTAATATGTTTGTTTCGCCACTCCGAGAGCAGAGCTGCCAATATGGAAATATTTGGTCAGATAGTTATTCATCAAATAAATCACGATTGAAAAATAGGCGAGTCGTTATGAGTTAGATAAATAATTGAATAAATCTATTCGAGGGGTAGTTATTAGACTGTTTATCTCGGGATTGAAAAAAGTCATGGAGACATAAATAATAGACCAGCCCCCCTAGTCAAGTGGCTTTCTTTTAGCGTAGCGTTCAATAGAATAGACTACGAATGTATGAGATTGACGTAGGCTGTAGATAAACGTAGCTACAGCTTACGTCAATCTCATACATTCGTAGTCTATTCTATTGAACGCTACGCTAACAGAAAGCCACTTGACTAGGGGGGCAGTTAATAAACCATAGATTATCTCGAAAATTCTACAATATTTACCAAAACAAAATACAGTAACCGAAGCTATTGCATTGCGAAATGCAGTGTAAATATAAAAGACGGATGGTCGGTCTCGAGTTTCCGTAATGCGTTGACCAATGGCCGCTGCTGTAAATAACGCATCAATCTTGCGCCAAACAATATTTGTATTGAATTTCTCAATTTATGGGAGTTCAAAAATGTTGTGGATTCGTAAAAAAGTTTTGTGAAAGTAAGAAATATTGAAGAAATAAGATGCATTACATTTCAAATTTTGAAATTATTTCTTTTCTTCGTTTCATTTTACTTAGGTCTTAAACTAATTTTTGATTGGAACACTCCATAAGCAAATAAAATGCTTGTGTGAGGAGGTACCGCTCCTCCTTAACACTATGACAGAAATAAAACAATAATATGTTTGTATACAATGCAAAAAAATATTGAGAACTAGCTGCTAACCTTTGATCTACCCGGGTTGACTCGAAAGAAAAACTGTAGTATAGTCACTATAATATTGTAAAGCCCTAGATAAATGGGCTATCCAACAAGAATGGCTATATCACTCTAAGACCAACAGAAGCTGAGCCACGCGGGTGAAACCGCGGAGCATAGCTAGTATGTCATAAATTATAAGCTTTTCCACTAAAACGTTATAAATAATAATGTATTACGGTAGACAAAGCGCTATAATTTCATCACGTGAAACTAAGAACAATATACAACACAATAGAGTCTGTACCAGTTACCACATATACCCCGAAGACCATTGTATCTAACTCACAAGGTCACTAAACACTATTTGTACAGGACATAAGTTTGTAAGCAGCTTACGATTAATTATCAGGCGAACGTATACGATACGTGTACGACACGATACGCCAGACGACGGTTATAAGATTACCAACTAAACTAGATAACTACTTGGCTAAACTTTGCCTAGACTACGCACTTGTTAGACGTTAATATTTTAGCTTATGGGGGATATTGTGTATTAGATTCGTAGTATTCAAAAATGAACCTAGATTATAATTATTACTATTACTTATATTATAGTAAATGGGTAAATTCTTCTAATATTTAAATCTATACAGGCTGTTTGTTTGCTGAAACTTATTGGAAACCTAGGACTTAATAAGTAACATTCGTATCGTTTCATAATTTAATAAACAGGTTCGTATAAATTGATGAAAGATCACATTTCATAATATTGTATTACTACAAATAAACCTTGAACTATCTAGATGGGAAAACCTGAGTAAATATTAATATTTTTTGTACTTTTTTATCTCTAAGAGCACAAGATCACGAAATATGGAAGAGCCCTGGGGAGGTCTTTGCCCAGCTTTGGGACACAATATACTAATACAATACAATATTTGTTTTATTATTCTCTACGAAAAATCCTCAGTTGCGTATGGTAGAAATATTCGCTCACAAACACCACCCTGACGCATAAACTTTGCCAAGGTGATCTATCCATACTAATATTATAAATGCGAAAGTAACTCTGTCTGTCTGTCTGTTACTCAATCACGCCTTAACTACTGACCCAATTTGCATGAAATTTGGTATAGAGATATTTTGATACCCGAGAAAGGACATAGGATAGGTTTTATCCCGGAAATCCCTCGGGAACTATGCGGGTTTTTCTTTGATTGCGCGGGCGATGCCGCGGGTGGAAAGCTAGTTATCAATAAATATTAAAATATTAATCATCCAAAAGAACATAACTTTTCGAGAAGACAGTCAAACAGCATTAACTTCAAAGTTAATAAACAGATTTGCCTAACTCGGTAACTCAAAGGGTTCTTACAAAGTATTTAAGAATATCATTATGCCCCGTTTGGGACATTTATCCGGACCTTTTCGGGGTTATTTTGTTAGTGGGATTCGATTTTCATTTTATGCAAAGTACGATCCTATTTTACGAGCAGGACGGGCCCTCGTCGTAGAGATGTGACTTTTAGGGACATTCTTCTATTGACCGACTTCAAAATAGGTGATGACGGATTTCTTTCATCAATTGAATGGAGAAAAGCGACGACAACAAGAAGAGAAGAATATGTAGGAAAAGAAGTTTTTAGATAAATAATCTTTAGAACTAGAATCTCTACATTTCGATATTCTTTCTAAGGTGAAGCTTCTTTATCATATTTGAAATTAATTCTTTTATATTCGTCTCGTTTTAGATTTCGTTAACAAGAACATGCCCTTTAAGTTCATTCCTTCTTTCTACGCCACGTAAATATATACCTTAAAGCAATAATAATAAAAGCCAAATCTCTAGATGAATTCCAGTCTTCATCTTCAGTCTGAAAATGTCACAGGTCGGTACATCCCTAGGCGGGTTAAAGAATGATCCAAATTGGATTTTACGAAGGAGCCCGCTTAGCTATATTACTGTATACTATATTTCATAGCGTCCAGAAAGTTATTTGCGTCTTAACGTGTCCAATAGACGTTGGAACGGAGTTTTAGATTCAGACTGATCGAATTAAGAAGACAACTTCAAATTCATACAAAATTTTGTAATACTACGAATTTGTATGTTTGCACATTAGAAAGTGCAATTGAAATATCCAATTATTATGTCATTTTATTAAATTAGATGACAACATTTAATTAAATGCATTTGCAAGTTAATAAAACTTAGTATGATTTCATGTATCTCAAACTCAAACATTCATTTATTCAATTAGACTTCTATAAGTTTTGAATCGTCATAAAATATTTTAACATTTACCACCGATTGGGAAAGCAGGTATATATCTCCCTGTTATGTTCATAATATTATGTACACAATCAACGCCCGCACGAAGCAATCACTCCATTATGAATATTCTTCATATGTGAAAATGTATGCTAAAATATACGTAACCATAAATTGTGATGATAACACAATATGTTCACATATACTTGTACTTCGTAACAAGCGACGCATCTCCATAAAGCCACGATTTTCCTTGCTCGGTTTCTTTGGCAGGATTTTTATTAAAACACGATGTTGAAGGCAATGCCCCTGCCTGATATTAAATGGTTTTTGGGAATGTTATCGCCGTAAAGTGCACAATAAGAATGTATTTATGACGTGTGGGTACGATATTGTCTGTTTGATCGAAGGCTGTTAAGACTTTGTTGTCATATTTTTTTTTATTTATTAGAGCAGTAGTCTGACTGGTAATAACTTTCACAAATGATGCCTACTTATTTTAAGACTTTTTTAAGACTTAATAATTTTTCACTATGGTCAAGAAGAGTAGAGTAATTTCCCATAGATTTTTGTTATAATCTACCCACAATAAACAACAATAATTTGGAAAATCCAAAAGTGCACGCCTCATAATTTTTTTTTTAATAAATATTTATTAATTATTATTTTTGTTTATTTAATAACAATTAAACCACATCGAATCAGACCCTGAAAAATGAAAGGGTTCTATTCCTGAGCATACTCAAGCGTAAGAGAAAAAAAAAGACTCGATTAGTAAAGTATTTCGGTCGCTATCGTGTTAACAAGAAAAAGGATCCGCACATACAGACACACGGACGTCCAAGACAGAACTTTTTTAAACTGTTTTTTAACTAGTTTAAATAACAAAAATGACATCAAAAATATCATGAACGTTAAAAATAGTGTTTTTTCTTAATATGTCTGTGTATGTATTATCTTACAAGTGCAATGTATGATACATAAAGACATTTTAAGTTTGAAAAATCAGATGTTTTGCGCGAAGTGACAGTAGTACCCACCTCAACGCTTCGCTTATGAGGCGTGCAATAACCTAAAAACTGAAATTATAACATAATAGTTCATTTCATTGCATATTAAGCAAAATCGAGATATCCAGTAAAAAAAATCATAAACATGAAACATAGAATCCCTCCTTTTAAAGTCGGTTAAAAGCACAGGTTAAAAGATATATTGAAATGACGTCACGTATATCTTTTCACGTCATTACCCATAGATGACCCATTCTGCTCGATACGTCCCCGCATGGGGTCGCGGGCCCGTTGTGTACACATCACCGATTATCTATGGCCCGTTTTTGTTATGGTTTTTATGTTTTTATAAACAGCTTCTGGTTGTGGCTTTATCGGTTTGTCCAAGTTATAAAGTTCATAGGTACTTATACATATAAATAAGAAGTCTCTACTATTAAGTAAGTACTATGTACAGATGTTTTTAAAATCTAAGGTCAAAATGATATTTTACATACCTACTTACTATTATATTGTGTTGTGCACTAAAGTAAAATTTCTTCACTCTAGGAACATTCTATGTTTCATCAAGATCGGTTCCCTAGTTTCTAGTTTTAACCAAATCGCTATGAAGAATTGTTTAATGTGCATGCAGCTTTACCATTGACTCCTCGTAATATTATCAAGCCAAACACAAGCTGAAGTAAGCCATTTTAACATCGGCTTAATTAACACAGACTATCCAAGAGTATTAACGATCACTTATATTCTACGCTTCTGTGATAAAATTCACTATTCTCTGTACTCTGTGACATTCATAACCAAAACAGGCTGGACAGGGGTGCAAAGGTCATACGGTAATAAGTAACCAATATACAGAATTTGGAACGAAATTGGACTCTATTCCATTGTGTTAGATGCTACATTAATTGTAAAGGTTATGTTTGTGGAAGAAGTAAGCTTATCGGGTGTAGTGTTCAAGCTTTCTTGCTAATTATTGGGTAGAAATGGCGAGAGGTTCAAAGATTAAGTCGCGTAGATGCGGCATTTAATGATTTAGATATTGAACAACAAAACATGTAAATGTCAAAATTAATTGTAATAATGTATAAACATTATTTCGTAGTATGTATATGTAAGTATTAATTAATTTTAAGTGTGCATTTTATATATAAGTTACATCAAAAGTATACACAGCGCTTAGCGCTTTTACACTACTTTACACAGTACATATTGAACAGAAAAAAGAGACCTGATGTATTCTAAAATATTTACCTTGTCTTATAAAATCAGATTTCTTTCAGCACTTTTCGCATGAAAAGAAAGAAATAGCCTAATAATGCATAGACTGAGTTATAAACTTATATAATTGGGTATGCTGATAACAGAAACAAATAAATATAACTAAATAATCTTTGACGTTTTCAGTTTAGGTAAGCGCTAACGAAGCGCGTTGTCCCCGGGGGCCAGGATTAAGCGCTATCTCGCCAGGTGGCGCTAATTGTCCCCGATATAATGCTGTACTTTTCTTTTAAATAAGACTTTTACTTATGCCTCGGTTTTATACAACATTCTCGGGGATTAAGAGGAAATTGTGTAATTTGTAGCGTTGTTTATTTTTGTATTGGTGTTGAGAAAGGTTATAATAGTCTTGATTTAAATTGGTCCTGTTATTATGAGTACCTATTTTTATGGATAAGAAATTTCCCGGGTTTCAATAAAAAAATATCATCGTTCATCGGAAAATTTTCTCTTTTATGAAAGTTGGCTATCGATGTAATAATTAAATGCATTTAAATAAATGATTCTTTTGCCGTCGTTTGTTGTAGCAATTTAGAGCAATAAATAATAAAAATAAATGACAAGGCACCATAATAGTACAAAACAAAAATCTTGTATCTCCATAGAAACAAAAAAGCTCAAAGCTATTTTTGACTCAACTTACAAGGTTTCATTTCATAAAACGGATTACAAAACAAACATTTTCCTATTAGCATTTCTCCGCTATTTACAAGGATCTAAACGGCTTGCCAAATAAATCTTGTGCGCCCAAGATTCCAATATCCTTGTAAAGGGGGGGGTGAAAAGGGGGGATACAGTGGTAATTAGGACGTTTATCTGGTGTGCAGGTGTTGTTAATTCCTTGAGATATAGCGCAGAAAAATAGCTAGTACAAATTAAGGGTTTAAACTTAGCTCGCACTAAGTGATAATTACTTTAGGGAGTAAAACGATTCTCGAAGGAGTTTCTTTTGTTTGGATCGTTCGTTTGAATTGCTGTGATTATGGGAAACTCTTTTGCAATAGCAAGTTTGTTTCTTAATTAAATGAAAGTAGGAATTATCTGAAAAAGTTTTGAAAGTATTGCCGATTAGTATAAATTGAATTAGATGAAGACTGGGACGACGGGCATATTTCTCTATTAGATGTTATTTAAAAAATAATAATTTGATATCGATTCCAGCAAACAAAATAAATCTATCGTTATTCTTAACTCGACAAAAATCTAAACTGCCTGTTTAAATGAAAATAAACTAATCTTAACTGCCTGTGACGGACTTCTACTCTCGGTAACTCTACTCTCGGTAATAGCTCTAAATCTGCGCATATACATAGGTATATTATATTATTAAATAGCCAGTCTCTCAGATTTATATTATCATAAATTGTCTCGCAGAACTAATTCCAGACCACAAGAACTTACGAAAATAACAAAGCAACGTAAAACCAATAAATATTCAAGGCAAGTCGTGTAATACATACCAAATGTTAAAGCTCACAGTTGAGCAATCAGCAATGCTTGACATAATTATGTGGAGCGCATGAGCCGAATCCCTGGGATTCCCAAATTATGGATCAAGCTTCATTTTCTGCTTAAAAGAGAAGCTTTTATGAAGAGATGATAATTTAATTATAATAATTATGGTTTTGGTTGATTAGTTTATCGAAGCAATTAAATTTTGATACGCTTTTGATGAGCTCTCATGTCTCATCGTTTATTTAAATATATTTCAAAAAGAAAAAGAAACAGTAATTTAATTCGGATATTATCAAGTACATAGTAAGAAAAACGATAGTAATATTATAAGCATCCAATCTTTTGAATGTGCAAGTATGTTGTACAGAAGGGAGATCCCAATATATTTTAAACTGTAATTTTATAGAAGTTTTCAAGCAAAAAGTGTCCCTTAGACACATAAAACTGAAAGAATAGAATAAATTCGGTTGCTCTGGCGGGTCACGAGTGGCTGAATTGGTCAGGTATGCCCCGGAATGGCGCAAAAGGATGCGGGTTCGAGTCCCGCCTCGTGATCGATTTTTTTCTATTCTTTATAAATTTATAAAAAGTAGACCAGTTAAATATGAAATTTGTTTGTACAATGATGGATAGTCTGGTTAATCATATAGATTAAAGTATATTTTGCTGGAATAACACGTAAAGCCGCGGGGCCGCGTAAGACTTGTAAAATGGCACGGATAATTTAAGGAATATTTTATTACCATAAAATAAATATCAAATACCCAATTAACTATTCTCTCCATATTTCCAAAAAATTAGCATAATAAATTATAACAAAAACTGGGTTAATTACAGAAGAGAGAATAGAAGGTATTTTTGCAAGGTCTCTGTTTAATAAACAATTTCCCTGGTGCTTCAGAGGCACGTCCACAATTTATATTCAAATATATCCCTGCGCAGCGGGAATCGCTTTTTGATAGCTGTAATTACACACGTATCATTTTAATTGTTTTTGTGTTTACGCTGCCAGCGCTTTATGTGATGGCGCTCCTAATTTTATTTTTCGCTCGCTTTTGAGTGCTTTTGAGGAGCG
Organism: Colias philodice; assembly: GCF_061535455.1. Lineage (NCBI taxonomy): Eukaryota > Metazoa > Arthropoda > Insecta > Lepidoptera > Pieridae > Colias > Colias philodice. The sequence goes on along the minus strand of NC_143090.1, from coordinate 11,703,102 downwards.
AATTATGGTTTGGTTAGCGGTGTTTTTGTTTGTAATAATACGATAATCGCTTTTAAACTAAGATCGTTTTTACTAATTTCTAAATTAAACGGAAACTTATAAATTGATATGACCGATGCTTTTGTATTTCTTATGCTTGCTTATATTTAAGAAAGTTCTTCGATAAAAAGAATAAGGTAATCCTATCCTATTATAATATTTCCTCATTGATAATATGTATTTATTCATACTGAGCCGGTGATATAATACCATACTGACATACTTTTGATATTATCTATGATTAAGTATATTATTATTCGCATTCACAAAAAATATTCACTTATTAAATGAATATTTTCCGATAGGTTCGTTGCAAACAAATGAAGGAGTCAAGTTTTAGTCAAGGTTAAAAAAAAACTTGACGACTTTATTTGTTTGCAGGGAACCTTGAGGGAAATGCCAGATAATTTTGAAGCTCGTGTGGTAATCGGGAGATTATTTTTCCGTCCCAAATGTCGGCCAATAATTTCACAATTGAATTGAAGCTGTCAGTTTGACGTCAACGACCAGAGAAAATTTACAAAAAATTATCAGTATAATACCATGTAGGTTGTACCACGTGATGTCCAATGGTGCAATTCTATTGGTCGATATTTTAAAAATAATCAGTGATATTCTGAATTATGAATGATATGAAAAAGCAAATACCTATAAAGTATCTACATCGGTATTTTTAAGCTAGATTGACAACCAGATAAACTTTAACCTCTGCTACTATAATAATAACTCTATCTATCTATTTCACTATTAAGAAGAATAACGGCTCAACCGATTTTAATGATTTCAGATTTTAAACTAGGATAATAACTGTGAAATCCTTAAAATAATGGACGTAGAGCAAGTTATAAATAAATCGCAATATTTTGATAAACGATCTAGTTTACTTCAGTTAAATAAATGTTTCCTAAATCTTCGAATGTTCGCCATTCGTTCCATCTCGACCATTTATCACGCGTCGGTCTGTCCCCTGAACTTCTAACTTGTTTATAGTCGCAAACAATGGAGTGATGAAGTGAACTTTATGATTCCGATCCTTTACATGTGTGTTTGTTTATGTGTCACGTTGAAACATCACGTAGGTTGGTATATGGAGCAACGGAGGGACTATTTTATGATCGCTTCACATAGGTGTTATAATTTGGTTTTTTCATACGGTTTAGACAGTTTCATTGCTATTCAACTAATTCATCAGTTGTTTCTAAGGATTTTTTAATTGAAACATTATGTAGAATGCTATGTAGAGCAACGTAGGGACTATTTTATGTTCGCTTCACCTATGTGTTACCTGTTAATTATTATGTTAAATCATGTGGTTAAGTCAAAGTTTCGTTACTAATTAAATAATGCATTTATTCTAAGGAATTAAAGTTTTAATTAAAAGCGCAACTTTCAAGAATAGCTCCGTTATTTTTACAAAAATGTCGGAAAAATGTTACTTCATTCAAAAAACTGTCGCAACTTTACAAGTTTTTCATACTGTTTCACACTTTAAATGAAGATTTAAGAATCTGCATACAACATGCATAAGTAAACAATATACAATCTGTGACCGTACCAAGGGAGTTTTACAGTAATTGTCTCATGACTTATTCATGACGTAGCGGGCCATGTGGGTCCTTATCATTATATATTTGCACTCTAATATTAATATAGAGGAACATATCCTTTAAGGTACGATCTAGTTTGTTCGAGAATATTCTAATACGCAAAATAGTTTGCAAGATCATAACAAGAAGATCGAAGAATTGTTTGAAATCATAAACAAGAACTGTGGTTAAAAGTTTTTCATGATTTCAATCAATAGGTTCGGAGTCCACGTAATTTGGAGAGCCATTTGAGAATGTTCAGATTTATTACATTTTTATTTGAACGTTTTTATTTATTTTAAAGTTATTGCTGTCACTAACGCTACACCGTTGTATTGAGAATCTAAAATTACACACAATTTTGACACAATAGGCGCTATAATTGTTTGGTTTATAAAAATCTGCAAAACTACGCTTATTTTACGCTTCCGAATTATCATCAATTTAGGCTTATTTATCATTGATCCTAAGAAATCAGTGTCAGTAGATTACAATGTAGTAAATATAATTTCCCTCAATTACATACAGATTAATTATGTCAGTCACGCGACAATTAAGCTAGGTTTAATATTATCTCCGTTTATTACAATACCCCAGGGACGAGATACGAATGCCCAGGAGCCATGTTGTTTTATAGGGGAAATAATGCAAATCCTGGGTAAATACTCATTTATGAGGAAAATATTTTGTTTTCATTGTTTGATGTTATATCTAAGGAGTTAGCCCGGGGCTAGAGATTGTGACATGTATGACATGCAAAAAAATAATAATTTGTTAAAGTTGTGGGTAGGATACAAAATCCAATTTTCTATTTGAGCACTCATATTATAGCAATTTTGATAAACTGGAAAATTATATTGGAAATTATTTTATCAGTAGGTACCTAGTAATATTGTATTTTATTTAATGTTAATCCCTATCATTTAATTCCTTTTTCTCTAGTAATAATCTTGCCTGACTTTGTAAAAAAAATGTATCAAGTAAAAACACAAGTTATTTTACTCATATTCCTTGTGCCCGGGTAATCGAAGCCGCGTCCCTTGAGGTCCGTGATTGCGGGATGGTAATATCAAATATGGCATTATCTACCGAGGGGGGTGGGGGTGACCCCGTCCCATGACGGTTACATATTCTTGTTCAAATTTCCTATTTATTCTTCTATTTCAACGGATTGGAAAATCTTCATTAAGTTTGTTAAATAAATATTTGATATCGTTGTTTTGCACCTTTTTGCACTGATATGAGGACATTACGTGTAAATTTGTTGTTAGAAGTATGTAAATAATGTTACTTAATGATTTCGAATTGTAATATTATTATAGTTAAACGTATAACATTACCTTCTCTTTCATTTTTGTAGAGCAAACTTACAGATCGTGATTTTGGTGTGAATAAGCAACACGAAAACAAATAAGTACATAAACTTAGTTATTTATTCATCAAAAAGACAGCCTGTGACAGCCCTACAAAAGCAGGCAAGTCTTTAGCCTGTATCTATTTGTTAAGCAGAGGTGCATAATACCCAAACTTTCTTTTCTCGCAGCCAAACAATATCAGCATAAAGATTTAGAGGCGTGTTCTACAGGAAAAGACCTGCTGGTTTCCAGCATACACTGTCGCAGTCGTTGACCTTGCGTAGTTTCGTTTTATTAGCTCCAATAAATCTGACGTAAGGGTTCGGCCAATTTGCGACGTCAAGTCGGGCGTAAGGCCCCGGGGACGACCCTTTATTTTCATAAATTGCTTTTTATATTAGAGATTTTGATCAGCTCATATTTTCATCGATTTTACTTGAGCTCTTATTTTTGGGAAAACCAAATCTGGTTATCGTGGCTATCTAGCCACACAGGTCAAATACCTCTGTACATCTGAATAAGTCATCTGTTTGTATGATTAAAAGTAGACAATTTTATATAGTAAACTGCCTACATTACTACATAGATATGACTTGATGACCGATGTGTGTAAATATGATTTGGATAAAACTAACCGTCTTAAATGTATTATGGTTTTTGTAAAAAAATACAAGTACAGCACATAATATACAAATACAACACAAACTAGATAATCCGGCTTACGCATTAAATAGCCTCCACATTTCAGCACCTAAACACAGATCGTAACAACAAACGCAAAGTCTAACCCCAGCAATCATATCTACAGCAAACATAAATTGAGTATGATGACATTTTTATTGGGCACCTCCAAAAAGCAGAATTTTACGCGTAAATGAAAGTCCCATAGATTGATGGCAGATATAAAAATTCCATATAAATTCGACTAAGCCTTACCATTGTCGATAACAGTGATATAGGGCTGTCATGTGCAATAAATATATTTAAATGAATTGCGCTTGATTTATTGAACTGACGCGGATGAAACTCGACAATCGACAGCCCTATACGTAAAGAGATTTGGCATAGATTTGGAAAACAATATTTTGCATGCAGAAGTGCGAATTGAAATCGAACTAAAATGAAATTACGAGTGTTTTGTAAATATGGGAATCTAAATTTTGTAATCCAACCATTTCGTTACTTTTCATGAACTAGAAAAACAGCTCATGTAAACATTTTTTTATATTTTATTTGAAACTCTTTTTGTACAAAATTACAGAAAGATAAATATTACAATAAATCTGAAGTATATATTTACAAATCAGATTTACAATATACATCACAAAAAGCGCTTATTTTCTCGTACCCTCATAAATCGTGCTTTATAAGCCAACAGGGAGCAAAAAAATTTACATACACATTCCCTTATATCGTTAATAGCTGTTAAATAGCCTGGACAGTGGACATTCATTACGCAATCTGTTTCGTGGTTAAATATCGCGGTTATTTGTTGCTTTAAACACATGATCATGTCGGTAATTAACGGGCATCCGTTTAACTGCACTTGATTGGTTTATATTCAGGTATTTTACTGTGGCAAGGATAGTTAAATTACGTAAATTATTGATATGTATTGTATTCAAAAGCTCAAGTTACTAAACTGACACAATTAACTAGTCAAGAATTCAATAATTAATTTCATGATCATGGTAAAAAGCTCTTCATAGTGATAAAATCGCTAAATATTTTACATTATATTAAGTTAGGTTTCATAGAAATTTTCAGGGCAATAAAGCATTAATTAATAAATCTATTGTCTTCTATTAGAGACGTTTTAGTTAAAGTCCATAATTTTTACTCGTAAAACTTTTGTATTTTTATTTGTAAAGAAAATAATGTTTTTGTCGTTTATCTATGATTTATTAACATGACTTATCAGGGTATTTTATTAAATTTTAAAATTAAAATAAATAGTATTTTCCATCGCAAATAATTATTTTGCCTTTAATACTATTTAAACAATCAATCGATTTTTCCATACATATCAAGAATTCATTGTAAGTGATACCAATATTTGCGTTACATTACCGCAGTTTGCTTCCATTTGTCATGCAGCCCCCTTGTCAAATACGGGAATTGTGTTTACTAAAGCATCTTCTTTTGGAAGAATTGATAGAATGGATCAGGAACAAGATATCGCCATTTTGTTAACTAACCGATTTTTGTCATAATTGAAGTTATAATAACATAAGTTTATCTATCTATCAGTTGCTTGCCTGGAAGAGATTACTCTTAAGTGATAAGGCCGCCTTCTGTGCTGTTTTTCTTTTAGAATAAGTTTTGTTTGTATTTTTTTGTATTTTTGGCAGCACAATAGTTTAAATAAATAAATAAGTGCACAGTCGATATTTTTTACGTGGCCAAAATCTACTTTCATATCAAAATACAGCGTTATTTTTATATTATCAGTTTTAAGTGCATCGATGTTTTTCTTTTACTCAAAATAGTTTTTATTGGTGCAGAGTTTATGCATTGCTCTTGGGCTTTTTCATTTCAGAATTAGAATTAAGCATAAAAGGATAAAAGGTCATCTATTTATTGATAAATTATTATTTACTATTGTATTATATCCGTGTTACAGAAATATTAGTAAAATAGAAACTAGACAAAGTCAGAATACTGGAATGGAAAGCAAAACATAGCGTTTGGCTAGTCAGCATTTTTAGTTATATCTGTTAGGGAGCACCGGAGAGACAAATCGAAGAAACGAATTGTGAAAGGGCTGACAAATTGAATCATAGGAAAGGGACATTTTTGGAATTGGTAAAGTAAGAGTACCTTTCTAAATAACGTGTACTACATGAACCTCAGATCATTATTCTCATATAGATAAATGTATTAATAAGTGATTACTGCGACCAAATAGGCTACAATTGTAATTGTTTTTTTTTAACCGACTTCCAAAAAAACGAGGAGGTTATCAATTCGGCCGGTATAATTTATTATTATTCAACTTGGTACTGAAATTTCATACATGCGCTTACAAAATCAATTTATGGCAAGTAGAACAACCAGTAGGATTAAACTAACTAATAATATGCTGTATTTTTATGTCAAACTCAACAACAAACAGCTTTTCATACAATTCCCTCAATTGCAACCCGGACAAATATAAACGTAACATAAATCCCACTCACACATCAACCGTACCCTACAACTGTCCACCGAATTTAGCCGAATTGCTCTCAAGAAGTCAACGATAATAGAAACCATTGCCAACACTATTTACTGGGAAAAGGCGGGTCAAAACAAATTTCCGTGGCGCCCTAACGACCTCTGCCGCCATTTAATCAGGCCCCGCTGATGGGACGAGAATATATACAAATCTATCTTGGAATAATCACCCTCACACTTATACATTGCCTGCTAAGTTAAGGGTTAACGCTTTGTTAATAAATATACAGCAATATATAGAACAAAAAAAGCGTGTGTGCCGAATACACGTGTCAGAAGTGATACTTCTTTGGCAAGAGTCAAAGACACCTAAATCGTCGCCATACCCCATGAAGTGACGGTATTGGCATGACACGACCTAGCAATTTTACTCTCAACTCGCTTAAAAAAGTTTCAAAAAACAAAAGCGTTTGAAACAGACGAGTCTTGCTTCTTCAAACGACTGTATCTTTATTGTAATGGAATATCTCTTATATTGAATTTTATTACAATTTACAATGTTAACTGTATATTGCATGTACTAAACGACACTACTTCTGTATGAGCGAACACTCGGCAACTTAATGTGCTGGAAAAGTTATTCTGCTTAATGTTAAGTAAAAGTTTTATAAGCTGAGTGCTTTGGGTGGATACGGTGAGCTTCAATCGGGTTGCTTATGATGATGGGCTTTAACATTTTAATGTTTTGATAATATTGTAAATTACCATAATTTTCATAATATGAAGTGAAATTTGTTATGTTTTTAGGTGTATTTCAAATTTTTCAATTTTGTTTGACTGTTTATTTTAGAAAGAATGCTGCAGCTTCACAGAAATGATTACCAGATGCCTATGCGATATTATTATAATAAAACGATCTATGATATAAATTCTTTTTTTTTCATCCCGGGATAACCCGCTTCACCCTTTCATTTTAACGTTTACGCCACCGACGAAAAAGGGGTATTATAAGTTTGACGTGTTTGTGTGTTATAAGACATGTTTCATGAAAATAGGCTGAGCCGTTTAAAAGTTATGATGACTAAAAGTGGGGAAGAAAAACTGAATGCAATACAATAATTATACTCTTGTGGGGTCTCAAATATGAAAGCGCACAGGAATAAAATATTAAAGACCTAATCAAAAGTGTTTTTTACTTTTTAAAGATAAGATTTATAAGCAAAAATAGTTTATTCCAACTCATATTCATAAAATCAATTATGTTTGTTGTACGTACAATGTACATCATTAGCATAAAATAAATAATATAACAAAATACAATTTATTTATATAATGTAAATTCTTTTGAACTTCCAATATATTATATCTACTGAAAGAAATGTTTTCTTTATATTTACAACCAATTTGTTGATTTGTTGATACCAATAATATTTGATTGAATGTTTATTTCCAATATAATTTATATAATAGCCAATTTATTTCATACCAATATCATATATTTTTTTGATAAAAATATTTTTATACGAATAATTTGAACATTCTCAACGAGTATTTCCTAAGATAATATCCATTAAATAAATATCTATATTACGTAGCGAATCAAAATCTTGATTCTAGGAACAATATAAGTTTATATTGTGTAAATATATGTGTATGTTTGTATATATAACATAATATTGCTCGCAGATAACTTGAGTACCATTTGTCTTATCAAAGCTAATAAAAAATAATATGAACAATAGCATAGGGTATATACTGTTTATAGATTCAGTTTAGATGACGCCTCTTTCATCATTGGCCGTTCAATTGCTATTGAAAACAGCTGTTAATTAAGATTTGAAGCAGAATCACAAAATACGCAATCATCTCGCCGTGGGTACAGGATTCACTAGTTTTTAATCCACTTACTCCGTAGCAATTAAATATTTAAATGAGTGCGGTAGAATGAGCTTTAATTAGACAACGCGGAAGCGGGGAGACCGGGGACATCTGGCGTAGGCGATATTAAGCAATTTTGTTACGTATCATTTGCAATTTGCTCCAGCGGAGCACGGTTATTGTAACTGCGACTGTCTAATGCGTTAATAATTTTATTCACTTAGCAATGGAGGGGAAATTACAATTTTCAGGGGATAATGTGATTATAATTCCAAAATGTAGCTAGAGCTTTTCGTTATTACGTTGGAAATATTGAGCACTTAAGAGAGAGCGTAATTAGTCGTTTAATTCAATATGAATGTGTAACATAACATAACATTTACTTTTACTTGTAATAGAGCTTAAAATACAATTTAACCTTATTAAGATTTTAATTTAGTAATTTATTTTACTGTCTATTGACGTACGTACGTTATTTTATATCAACTTGTGTATAAAATAAAATAAAATACACGCACTTTTAAGTACTACACAATAATGCCATTACTCCCCAGTCTCCCCGGGGCTAGCTCGTTAGGCGAAGTGCAGCGGTCACTAGATTAATTATATAGACCTAACTCAAACAAAGCTAAAAGATTTCGATCCGAACGTTGCTTCGTTAAAATATTAACGGTTCCCGAGATACCATCGGATTGAAACAGACATGCTTTAAATAGACCCTGTTAATTGACGTGTTAATCTCTAAATTATGTAAGTGTAGGATGCTTGTAATTAATCAATTATTTATGTTACATATTATACGAAAGTGGGATAATTAGGTCAATCATCTCATATAACAATAATTACATGGAATCATACTGCCCTGCCTGCCTAAATTCAATAGTTAAATTCGTATTGGACCACCTTTGCAGATTGTATAAATTCTTACATTTTTAGTTATTTTTAAGTACTTCTCTACAACCTGGATGCTTTCACCCATCACTAACTGACCGTAGCCCGAAGTTCTTAACCTAGTATTCCAATCATGGATCCTCACCTAATTTTTTGTTTATTAATTAAGAAAAACTTTAGCAATAGTTACAGAAGCTATTATGTCAAATAAAAATAAGGACAATTGACAAAATAACAATTTGATGCGTTACGCGAAAACTTTCTCGCGCTCTGACCAATAAATCGTTTGCCTTGATCGAGGGTACTTGCATATTCATACAATCGGACGTCCTCACCCACGCCCGTGTTCAATTAAAGATGCTAATCTGCGGCCAACTCGGTCACTGTATTGTTACAGATATCTGCTTATTGTTCAATTTTTATGGGACCAGAAGATGGGATAGTTTGTTACTTCCACGCTTTTCTTGTTATGGTAACTTGCTCAGTATGTAAAGAATTTTTATTGGCAAAATTTGGCAGTCAAAATATTGATGAATACATTTTAATCGGAAAAGTAATAGTTATAGTAGTAGCATTCTTACTTCTATGGGTTGTTTATAAATTATAAGTGTGCGAATGTTCATTCCGCAAATTTATTGTACAAAGGTTTACATAGATACAATAGTTTTCTGACTTTGATGTGTCGATTCTAAGGTTTCCACTTAAAGGAAACTTTGTAGTAAGGGCAGAGTTACAAAAACGTATTTCGGTCTATTTAACAAGAACATAACATAAAACCATAAAAGGTTTGTGTTAACGGCAAGCCGCGACAAAGGCTGCGCAATTTCGTCTCCCATTACACAGAAACTTGATATACTTTTTGTATAACTTAAGTACGTTCTAAACTTGACTGTATTTTTATTCATAATGGCCTAAAATAAAAGGTCACATCAATAATTACCTTTTAAAGTAAGGTAAGAGAAATCAACTTGTCTTTTTATAAACGTGTTGTCTTAAACTACAAGTTAAATACAATACCTTCTTCGATATCTACGCTACACATTAGTGAAAACATAATGAAAATCGGTGCATTAGACTTCCACATTATTATTATTCCATTGAAAAGTTACATTTGGGGTTGCATTTTTTAGAGGACGCAATTTTATTTTTTTGATGTGTAGGGGGGTTCAGTGTGAAGCTATCACCAAGTTTGTGGGGTCGCCACCCTTGTCCCACGGCCGCCATCTTGAAAATTGCGGTTGATATTGTTTTTACGATATATCGCTTTAACTATTTATTTGATAAAAAAAATTGTTAACATTGTTTGTTGCAAATTAAATTCTCTACAACTTTGGTCCAGTAACTTTTTGTCGTAGAACTATAAATAAAAAAGTTATAAGCGAAAATGTTCAGAAATTGGAGATATTTATATTTTTCAATAAAACTTTTTTTTATCATTTTACGAAGAAATGATATCAGACCATTATTGTAGATTGTTTTTTGAGGAACAACTTTTATATATACAACATTTTTTTATTAAGTAAATAGCTAAGATTTTACAGCGCTCTGAAGTGAGTACTATTTTTCAGTACTCTTAACTATACAGTATACATATATTATGTGTGTACTAATAATAATTTGTCATCAGTAATTGTTTTTAATATTTTTAATAATTAATAATTAATTTTGCAATATTATTAATAATTAATTATTGACTGAACTGACTTGAGGTCTGGAAGCGCGTTTTTTTTACGTCGAAAAGCAGGGCTGAAATGTTCTGCAGTGTGCTTCCATTGTTCTGGAGTCTGGGAAAAGAGCCAATAGCCATTATATGTATAGTTAGGAGTACTGAAAAATAGTACTAACTTCAGAGCGCTGTAAAACCCTAGCTATTGACGTAATGAAAAAATGTTGTATATAAAAGTTGTTCCTCGAAAAACAATCTACAAAAATGGTCTGATATCATTTCTTCGTAAAATGATAAAAAAAAGTTTTATTGAAAAATATAAAAAGCTCTAATTTCTGAACGTTTTCGCTTATAACTTTTTTATTTATAGTTCTACGACAAAAAGTTACTGGACAAAAGTTGTAGAAAATTTAATTTGCAACAAATAATGCTAACAATTTTTATTATCAGATAAATAGTTTAAGAGATATATCGTAAAAACCATTTCAACCGCTATTTTCAAGATGGCGGCCGTGGGACAAGGGTGGCAACCCCACAAACTTGGTTTTAGCTACTCACTGACCCTCCCTACACATCAAAAACATAAAATTGCGTCCTCTAAAAACTGCAAGGTTAGGCCTAAAAAATGTAACATTTCAATGGAGTATATTTAGAACAATGCAGTTTAACAAGCGAATAGTTAATAATTAAATACAATGACAATTGACAATAATAACATGAAAATACAATGTAGTTAATGATATCGAAGTGGAATGAATCTTAATGTGGTGTAGACAAAGGGACATAAAGTTGAGGCTTTATGGAGCTTTCTTAGGCTCCATTGCATCGAGATTATATTTAGCACCTCAATATTGGTTTCTGTTCTGTTGCGAAACTAATATTGCGTTTTATGATGTGGAATTTAGATTAATGTAAAACATTAGGTGATAAGTAGTATGGATATTTTATTTTATTTTTAGGATAAAATACAATTTTGAAATATCCATTTGGCTATTATACTTGTTTATATTTTGGTGGTCAATACCAAGGGACAAAAATATGTCACTTATACTAGCGAATTACCTAAATATAGTTATTTTTGAAGGAGCCTACTGCCTAAAGAATTAATCTTAATATATATAAATCTCGTGTCACAATGTTTGTCCTCAATGGACTCCTAAACCACTTAACCGATTATAATAAAATTCGCACACCATATGCAGTTCGATCCAACTTGAGAGATAGGAAAGGTTTTATCCCAGAAATCCCACGGGAAAGTGAACTATGCGGGGTTTTCTCTGAAAACGCGGGCGAAGCCGCCGACGGAAAGCTAGTGTTTTTATATATTATATATAGTTGTTTGAATTATATTCCCCCGTTTACGTACTTTAAATAACTGAATTTCGTCTAATAAAATAGCTCCAAGCAATAAAGAATTACCTCCATATAGCAATATACAGGCCGGAGGAAAAACTTTGGACATATCCTTAAAGAAAAACTTTAATAGGCCGCGAAAAGTTGTTAAATGTCTGTTAGAGATTGGTTGTTTAAAGATTGTGCACACGTATTTCAGAGCAGAAAGTAGGAAGATATATTAGATATTATGTAATAATATTTCACTATATTTTCGTAGAAAAAGGGAATCACTGTCCTGCGATAGCTTACGTTATGTTTTTTTTTTTTCTGAAATAACCTAACTTACTATGGATGTTGAATATTTCTGACTTAAACTGATTAGTTTAATACTGTATAATTTATAAAACATTATTAAAACTGAAAAAAATGAATAGGTCACCTTTTCTTTGAATAAAATAGTCATTTAATGCACTGTCAATTAGTAATAACTAGCTATTATTTTAATCCAAAATATTAAAAAAATATCGCTCGCGCACGTGTAGACACAGCCTTAGCCATGGAAATAAATCGATTAGTATTATGAATAAAGTTATTATTAACAGCGTTTTTTCCGTAAACTTCCATTGGAAAGGAAATTGGTTGAGCTGGAATTGCCGAAGTGATGTACGCGGGTCGTTCGTCTTGGAAGTTTTTTTTACAGAAATTAAGGTTTTCCCACCGCTATTCATAGTTTATGGGACTCTACATTTTAAATAATAATCAATCCCTCTGGGGTAAGATTTGTGTATGTTTGTAATTAATAAAGTTATGTTGTTTTTGGAACTACGTAGCTTTCTACTGGCGAAAATTTTTGAAATTTCTTATGTAGATTGCAGGTATTATTACATCACTAGTCGTTGATAAATAAAATTATATACAAATTTTATCTTTTAACTTTCACACTTACTTGAAAATAGTACGTAGTAGATAAATAATATTGGTTAACGAATCCATACTAATATTATAAATGCGAAAGTAACTCTGTCTGTCTGTCTGTTACTCAATCACGCCTTAACTACTGAACCAATTTGCATGAAATTTGGTATAGAGATATTTTGATACCCGAGAAAGGACATAGGATAGGTTTTATCCCGGAAATCCTCCGGGAACGTGTTTTTCTTTGAAAACGCGGGCGAAGCCGCGGGCGGAAAGCTAGTAGACTATAAAATGTGAAGTATAATCACAATTCACATCACATGCTTTTTTCGCATTCATTCGCATTACTTTACACGCTTAACAGTCATAAATATTTTAGAAATTAAAGTCTTAATAATATAATGAATAAATCGCGTTTAAAATCCGTTAAAGTCTTTGCTTTCTAAGTCATAAATATATTTAAAAAAGTTCACAACTTCAACCAGTTAGTTCGCTGAATGCAGAACAGAATCAGGCAAACTTAGGTCACGTCTTTCGGAATAAATTCGTACGTGAAAAGTTGCAATATTCAGGAAGGGTGCATTTGGAAAAAATAACGTGACCATAAAGCGCACCTGCAGCGCTTTCGCGACAACTTTTATGTCTGGGGATGGTTTTTTACGCGTTTCGTGTTCGTGTATGGTGGTAGGTGTTGAGACTGGGTAGATAAACGAGATATGATTTGTAAATATTTGTGAAAACTATTATTTACATACGCAAGTGAAGCCACGGATTAAAACTAATAACGAATAATATCAAGAAGTCGGTTAAAAAGCTTATAGTCAAATACTAACGTCAAGATAATGTAGCTGATTATTTATATTTTTCATCATAAATCAATTTTCACTTTCAATAAGCCTTTCCTTTATTCTTCTTCCACTTTTTAAAATTTTTTAACAATACAGACTTTCCAAGCTAAAGCTTTAGCTTATAAAGCCTTTCAAAGCTCAGTTTAAGAAAGGCTTACCAAAATAAATACTCATTCCAAAGACGAGGTTCATTTTCGTTTCTAATCACCCGCTTCCCGTTTAAATTATTGAAAAACTTTTTAAGAATTTTAATCCTCATTTATCTTTCTAATATTTCCGTTTTCAGTTGTTTGCAACCTTTAATAATAAATACCGGTTGTTTTTTTATAACATACCTTTAGAATAGCGAAATCCTGTAGCGTCATATTATATTCTAAGATATGATTGAGTGGCATAATCAAATAATTCAAACGTAATAATACATTTCATAAATACTTATGTACCTTATTTTTATGGTCAAAAAGAACTTATGTGACTACTACTACTACATACTTTGCTACTATGAAGTTTCATCCTATTAATTCCTAAATAAAATATCTTCAGACATACTTATTTCAAACATTATTTTCGAATTAATCTTTAAGTTTGTATTTGAAAAACGACACTATCATTAACACCTGACACTACCACCTAAAATTAATTAATTCGACAGTGTCAAACGCGACAGTCTCACCGCGATTACACTGTCAGAGTTAGCTGCCATCTGTAGGCAATTTGTCGGAAGCAATATCCACACTTCCTTGTACTTATTGCTTATCTATTCGATAACTAATATATGACCAACTGTTACATGGTGATGATTTATGTTGTTTATTTTTCTGTCAAGATACATTGAAAGTACGTGTTTAGGCTGATGAACTTAAAGCACAGTAAAGTGGTCGTTTTATTTATAATCTATATGAAGTATATTTATTTTGTATTTGGAATTATTTTATTTAAATCGCAATTAAGTTTATAGTCTAAGATCCCACTGCAGGATCAGTGCGTTCATCGGTTTTTTGCTGAAAACCGAATTTTTATGTATATTTATAATTAGGAGAATATATATCGACTAGGTTGCCAGTCAAAATTTGGCCGCAAGCATGTTTAATTAAAATTTTTCTAATCGATTTTTGGGAAAAAATTCGTTCACTTGTTTTTTGAATAAAATGTAGTCTACATCACGTCAAATGATATAAAAATTCTAAAAAATCACGGTTGCCGCTTTTCACCTGGCCGCAACATCTTGGCAGCCTGGTGCAAACAGGTATGATTTCGATTCATTTTTACGTTCATAACGCACATTTATGAATCATATATCAAATTAAAGCTAATTTTTTTCTATTTATTATCATATATGGTTGCCTAATTAAATCCCGCCGCAAATAAGGGTTGCTGGCTTTTAAAAATTATAAATATAGGATTAGTGCGTTCATCGTTTTTTACTGAAAACCGAATTTTTATGTATATTTATAATTAGGAGAATATATATCGACCAGGTTGACAGTCAAAATTTGGCCGCAAGCATGTTTAATTAAAATTTTTCTAATCGGTTTTTGGGAAAAAAATTCGTTCACTTGTTTTTTGAATAAAATGTAGTCTACATCACGTCAAATGATATAAAAATTCTAAAAAATCACGGTTGCCGCTTTTCACCTGGCCGCAACATCTTGGCAGCCTGGTGCAAACAGGTATGATTTCGATTCATTTTTACGTTCATAACGCACATTTATGAATCATATATCAAATTAAAGCTAATTTTTTTCTATTTATTATCATATATGGTTGCCTAATTACATCCGGCCGCAAATAAGGGTTGCCGGCTGTTAAAGATGTTGAATATTTAAGGTTGAGTGTAAACATGCTTGCAGCCAAATTTTGACTGGCAACCTAGTTGATATATATTCTCCTAATTATAAATACATATAGTTACATAAAAATTCGGTTTTCAGCAAAAAACCGATGAACACACTAATCTTATATTTATAATTTTTATAAGCCAGCAACCCTTATTTGCGGCCGGATTTAATTAGGCAACCATATATGATAATAAATAGAAAAAAATTAGCTTTAATTTGATATATGATTCATAAATGTGCGTTATGAACGTAAAAATTAATCGAAATCATACCTGTTTGCACCAGGCTGCCAAGATGTTGCGGCCAGGTGAAAAGCGGCAACCGTGATTTTTTAGAATTTTTATATCATTTGACGTGATGTAGACTACATTTTATTCAAAAAACAAGTGAACGAAATTTTTCCCAAAAATCGATTAGAAAAATTTTAATTAAACATGCTTGCGGCCAAATTTTGACTGGCAACCTAGTCGATATTATATATTCTCCTAGTTATAAATATACATAAAAATTCGGTTTTCAGCAAAAAACAGATGAACGCACTGATCCTGCAGCCGGATCTCGTACTATTAAATTTTTAGAAAGATTGTAACATAACATGAATTTGGTAATAGGGTAAGATTGGAGATGAAATAAATCCTTAAGTTTGGATTTGCTTTACCTACAATTTGAGTTTAAACACACATAGCAGTAAAATCTGCTAGCACACATATACAAATATACATACAGTACATATAATATGTATATAGATATAAATAATATAATATGTACATATACTAGTTGGGTGACACAAAAAGTAACGTTAGTTATACATTGAAGACGTGACAGCGACGCCGCCCAAACCGTGTCGAATTGAACCGGCGACCCTCCGCGGGTGGCCAACGAATGTCAGATCACCAGATATATGGTTAACTGCTTAGCTGATAGTTTTTGAGTATTGTTTTTATAAAATAAAATAGTATGAAAAATTACCAATTTAGTTGTAAATACCTGCACAATCTATCAGTACAAAACAACCTTAAAACTACATAATTAAACAAGTCTTATATTGATTTTTCTATTAAGCTAAGAGAATAAAAAATATATTATATTCTTCTACATCTGAAAGCTAAGATTCCTAATAAACCACATGAAATTTAAAACATATGCGCACTTAAATAAAGTGGAGAGATGGGATTCGATCTGGCACTTCCTATCATTTACTTGAAAAATGGCGCCCACTGAAATAATATCGAATGTGAGAGATAATGCTCGGGAAGAATGGAGAATTTTGTGGATAAAGCGTTGTAGAAGATTGTGAACATTTCTTTGAAAATACCTATAATAAGTGAATGAAATAAATTAAAATACTTATTTTGACATATAATTTTTAATATTTTGTTCATAATATGCCTTCCTATGTTAGTCGGACTAATGCTTGATAATGATGAACTGAATGTAATGGGATTTTTTCTGAATGATAGAGGAATTGATATATCTACAGAAAATAAATTTCCTGCGAGATATTTCGTCTTTCGTATAGCATGGAAGAAGGTGCACTATATTATGCTGAAATTAATATGAAAAGTTATATTATTTTTCAAATGAATTAAACTTTAAAAAGTCCATTTCAAAAGCACTCACAAATTTAAACTTTATTAGTAAGAATACACATAAAGCAGAAACAGAGCAGTGTTGGCGCGAACCCAAAATATATTTTCTGTTAGAACAAGGGCGAGATTTCACATTTCTTTCTAGAGATACAATAATTTTTGTGCATCTCAGACTAGTATCAGTTTTATTGCAGCTTACAAGCAATTCAAGTTCATAAATTGTATGGAATTCTTTATAAATTTTAAGTCTATATTCGTCTCCTATCAAAAGTAAATTTTGATTCTAATCCTAGCATGGATTCAAGTTATTTTACATAATGAATGGATGTGCATTGTGCATAGAGAAGTTTCTAGAACTTAAATAATTTATTTCTTTATATCAGTAGGGAGCTTTTAATCGTATATAATAATTATAATGAAATACATGCAAAACCGCTATATTGGTTTTAGTATATAGATAAATTCTGTTGACATATAGTGAATTATTTGAGTTTTTTAACACGTACGTAATAATAATAAGTTTCATAGAATAATTTAAACACAACTCAATAATAAAATGTAAACAT